>NC_091186.1:9031320-9163820 GCF_040958095.1 Procambarus clarkii
GGAGGCCAAGACTGTCAGTAGTTTCAAAGCGTTATATGACAAAGAGTGCTGGGAAGACGGTCTCATCCTGTAACTACACTTAGGTATTTACACACACACTAACTATAACTATAACTATATATATATATATATATATATATATATATATATATGTCGTACCTAGTAGCCAGAATGCACTTTTCAGCCTACTATGCAAGGCCCGATTTGCCTAATAAGCCAAGTTTTCATTAATTAATATATTTTCTCTATTTTTTTTCTTATGAAATGATAAAGCTATCCATTTCATTATGTATGAGGTCAATTCTTTTTTTATTGGAGTTAAAATTAATATAGATATATGACCGAACCTAACCAACCCTACCTAAACTATCTTTATAGGTTAGGTTAGGTAGCTGAAAATGTTAGGTTAGGTAGTCGAAAAAAACATTAATTCATGAAAACTTGGCCTTGTATAGTAGGCTGAGATGTGCGTTCTGGCTACTAGGTACGACACACACACACACACTATATATATATATATATATATATATATATATATATATATATATATATATATATATATATATATATATATATATATATATATATATATATATATATATATATATATATGTCGTACCTAGTAGCCAGAACTCGCTTCTCAGCCTACTATGCAAGGCCCGATTTGCCTAATAAGCCAAGTTTTCATGAATTAATTGTTTTTCGACTACCTAACCTACCTAACCTAACCTAACTTTCTCTACTACCTAACCTAACCTAACCTATAAAGATAGGTTAGGTTAGGTTAGGTAGGGTTGGTTAGGTTCGGTCATATATCTACGTTAATTTTAACTCCAATAAAAAAACATTAACCTCATACATAATGAAATGGGTAGCTTTATCATTTCATAAGAAAAAAATTATAGAAAATATATTAATTCAGGAAAACTTGGCTTATTAGGCAAATTTGGCCTTGCATAGTAGGCTGAGAAGTGCGTTCTGGCTACTAGGTACGACATATATATATATATATATATATATATATATATATATATATATATATATATATATATATATATATATATATATATATATATATATATATATATATATCGGACAATTAGGAAAAAAAAAAAAAAAATTTAAATTATTTTACCTTGTACCTAGATCCACCAGGCCTGTTTGGTCTATGTTTCAGTACTTGAGAAATCTGGAAGGTCACATCCTCCTCCTCAACTTGTGGATGTGCGTTGATAGATGATTCTGTAAAATTAAGTTATTTATATAATAATAAATTCAGTATAACAATAATATTCTGTAAAATTAAAAGTAATTTATACATCAATCAGATAAAACTCTCCAGAGATGGTGATACACAACATATAAAGGACAAGCTTCAGAACAAAATATGCATTTAGGAATAAGGTTTTGTACATGTAGGTAGCACATGAGAAAATAAGTGGAAGGTGATCAAGTTTATATTAACATGTTAATGGCTTTGTTAAGGCTTTGCAAGAATGAAAAAATATTAATAATATAATATCACCTACCAATTAATTGTACATCATTTATAAGTCAATTATTTGCATTATTATTATTCAATACTAATGATATAAAAATGCATTTTTTTGAAATTTTGAAATTGAAATTTTGAAAATTTTGAAATTGTTCACAATTTTTGTTACACCAAAGTTGGAGTATGCAGCAGTTGTATGGTGCCCATATCTTAGAAAGCATATCAACAAACTGGAAACGGTGCAGAGACATGCCACTAAGTGGCCTTAACTAAATGCCATTAAATATGCCAAATATACTACATAAATATACATACTACACATGCACAATAATTGTCCTGGGACCTCTGATATTCCTAATATAATATATAGGGCCATCAACACACCTCCAGCTAGGGCCACCAACACACCTCCAGGGCCATCAACACGCCTCCAGGGCCATCAACACAACACCACCATCAACACACCTCCAGGGCCATCAACACAACACCACCATCAACACACCTCCAGGGCCATCAACACAACACCACCATCAACACACCTCCAGGGCCATCAACACAACACCACCATCAACACACCTCCAGGGCCATCAACACAACACCACCATCAACACACCTCCAGGGCCATCAACACAACACCACCATCAACACACCTCCAGGGCCATCAACACAACACCACCATCAACACACCTCCAGGGCCATCAACACAACACCACCATCAACACACCTCCAGGGCCATCAACACAACACCACCATCAACACACCTCCAGGGCCATCAACACAACACCACCATCAACACACCTCCAGGGCCATCAACACAACACCACCATCAACACACCTCCAGGGCCATCAACACAACACCACCATCAACACACCATCCAGCCAGGGCCATCAACACGCCTCCAGGCCATCAACACGCCTCCAGGGCCATCAACACACCATCCAGCCTACCACCACAAGCTTATATATATACTACACATGTCTAAGAGCAAATAAAAGAAAACAGTTACCTTAACTATTGAAGATGCAGCAGGATTTTGTGGATAAGCCAGCAGCCGTCCCTCTCGACACGGTTTTAAAATGGCGGCGACTACCACAACATGCAACGAGCCTAAAGAATGTCCAGCGCTAGCATTATCTAAACGCTATTATATATTATCAAGCAATACGGAAATCTAAAATAAAAAAAATGATACAAATAATTGTATTAAATATTTATTTGCAATTACAATACCTCGGGAATATATTTTTGCGTTAGCAAAACATATTAAGTTCGTATTTAGTTTAACTCATTTAAATTCTTTACAAATAATAACCTGATTTTACCTGATGGCCATTAACATTAATGTTTTATGTTGATACATTTCATACCCTTATTATTTCAATATCTTTCTTTATTATGCACCCCATACCCATCCCGTGGGCGGTGGTGTAAAGGATTACAGAGGCACATAATGGGTTCAGGAACTGAACTCTCTAGTTTGTTTAGCTAAGCAAATAACAATTTTTGACGCTAGTTACAAAATTATTAATGTTATATATACATGTACACACTCTCATACATACATGTACATATATATATATATATATATATACGTATACATATATACATACACATGCATATTTATAATCACCCACACAAATACACACATCAATAATCTCTGTGTCACTTATTTTATACATGTTCTTGTAGAACATTCTATTGCGAACACATTGGGCGCTGCCCAATAAACTCGCCCCTCGGGGCAAAATTATTTTTTTTTTTTTAATCTTGGTGGAACATAAAATGGCCGCCTGTGTTTATGCTGTCGTCAGATGGCGCTGTGACGTCACAGATGAGGGAAGCACGTACTGCGCATTAATGCCTCGATCCCTCGTTATTTATTTATTTTATTTATTTATATATATACAAGAACGTACATTGGGGGGTTAAGACACAACATAGAGCTTAAGTTAGAATTATAATCTTGTAAAACCACTAGCTTGCATATATAGAGTTTCGGGCAAGTCCTTAAACTAATCTTTGAGCAAATTCTTAAACAGAGTTTTAGAGAAATAATTAAATGTAAAATTGATAAAAAGTGTTTAACAGGTACATTACAGCTTTACTTTACAAGTACAGATGATTTTAAGTAGGATAATTACAGTAAAATTGTCAAAAAATTGTTTACAGGTACGATGCAAGAATTTTCGACACAAAAGCAGATCAGAACAATACACAATAATGAACAAGGAATCCTAAGTACAATTAGGAAAACATCTCAGGGTTATACATTGGATTACTGAAGCACAATATGAGGATCATTACAAATAGTAATGCAGTAGAATATGCACTCATATTCTATTATTAAGTTAATATTAAGTTCCTTCCTCATGTTAAGTATCTTTGTGGTACTAGGGACATCCAAGGATTATCTTCAAGGCTTCGTTCTGCAAGTTTTCAAGCCCTTTAAGCTTTCTTTCAGTCATCAAGGCAAGCAGAGATGCAACATAATCCACTAGCTCCTTTATGAACTGGCGTTACTCTTGCGTTTTTAAGGATATCAGGGAATGTATGACACTCAAGGGATTTGTTGAACAGCAGAGCTATAGGTGGTGCAAGGGCATATGGGAGGCGCTCTTGTATACAATGGATGGGATTTCACTGATGTTCCCAGCTTTGGTTTTTAGTGAATGTATGATGGACACAACATCTGACGGGCTGACTGGTGAGAGGAGAAGAGAGTTTGGATAGCTGCCTGAGAGATATGTGTTGATATGTGTCTGAGTCTGTGGGATTTTACTTGCAAGGTTAGCACCAATCGATGAAAAGAAGCTATTAAATTCATTCGCCATTTCTAAGTCAGATGACAGTGTAAGGCCATCCTTAGAGAGTGTTATCTGGTTGTGGGAGTGTTGTTTAGTTCCCAGGATGTTAGAGATGGTATTCCATGTGCTTTTCATGTTGCCTTTTGCTTCTTTGAATCTAGTCTCATAATATGAAAGTTTTGCTTTTCTTATGATACTGGTAAGCACTGACGAGTACCTTTTAACTACTTCCATTGGAATTAGGCCACTCCTAAATTTCTTTTCGTATTCATGTTTTTTGTTGATTGATTTAATTATGCCACTTGTGAGCCACGGGTTATTTTTTCTTTTATCAGTTACTTGTTTGGTAAGGAGGGGACAGTGAGTGTTGTAGAGGCTTAGAGTTTTGTAGAGAAAGAGGTTAGTTGATGAGTTTATATCCTGTGAATTATTAAATTCAGATTCCCAGTTAATATTGTGAAGTGCATTAGAGAGATTGCCTAAAGCTGATTCACTATGTAGCCTGAATGAAAGTTTTTTGGTTTCTGGTGGTGATGTGTCAATGTTTGCTATGAGGAAAGTAGGATAGTGGTCAGTTGTTCTGTCATAAATTACCCCAGATGTAAGGGGAGCTGTTATATTAGTCCAAAGGTGATCCAGGGTAGTGGCAGATGTTTGAGTGACTCGGGTGGGCTTGGTGATTGTGGGGATTAGCATACAGGAGTGCATGCTGTTACGGAAATAGTCAACTTGAGGGTTGTTTTCAACATTCAATAAAGAAATTCTGGAGGGCTTCTGTGCAAGGGTTAGGATGAGCTAGCCTAAGCATTTTTATACCAATTTGACAGTTATTTTCAGTAACACGATAAACAACGCTCGGAATATTAAGTTCCTTTCTCATATTAAGTATCTTTGTGGTACGAGGGCACCCAAGGATTATCCTCACGGCTTCGTTCTGCAATTTTTCAAACCCTCCAAGCTTTCTTTCAGGATGCCTTAAAGTTAGTTTAGTTCATTTATTATGCATCCCATACCCATCTTGTGGGCGGTAGTGGAAAGGGTTGCAGAGGCACATAATGGGCTCAGGGACTGAACCCCACAATTCATTTAGCTAAGCAAGTTACAATCTTGATGAGCTAGTTACAAAATTCAGTATAAGTCGTCACATCAACAATGGGTTCGAGATCGATCACAAGTACAGTTTCTAAATTAAGCAACTGACATACGTGGAGAGCTAGTGTCACAATTGATATGTTTGTCCTGCACACCGCCCCCCATCCAGTGGGCAGCGGTGGATAGGTTACAATCACTTTGTTACTACTTACAGTTAGCAAACTGGGGATATTTGGCTAAAATTTCTGGTACCAGATAATTTTGAATGAAATATTGACACATCGTTGGTACATTGGTTATAAAATTGTCTCTGAATTCACTATCACATAGTGACGGAGGGTGTGCGAATAATTTTGTTGACAGTTAACATTTGGTCAGGTCTACATCGGCAGATAATGAGAATTCCCAGAAATACTTGTAACCGAGTCTAAGCCGAGCAGTAGTAACATCTAGAAGTCTGCTGATTTTATTGGATGAACCATAGATGTGTCGCTCCTCTTGCATAATAGTATTGAACGAAAGTTAATCTCCCCAAACAATTTCGCGTTTTGAGCAAGTTACCCCTCCACTCTCTCCATTTTTTTTTGGACATTCCCTGGTAGTGTGCGGAAATACTGAAAAGTGTATACTCTTTTCAACTTTGTCACCTTAATTCTCGTCCTATGTCTTTCATTTTGGTATCAATGCGTTCGCAATAGAATTCCCAACAGAACTATGTGCATATAATGTCAAAGACAGCAGCGCGCTCCACCCGCCGACAAGATGAATGTAGGCCAAGGGTACCAGAAAAAGAAAGCTGAGCGTGATAATACTGAAAAGTGTATACCCTTTTCAACTTTGTTACCTCAATTCTCATCCTAGGTTTTTCAATTTAGCATCAATGTGTTCGCAATAGAATTCTCTACAGGACTAAAGGCATATAAACTCCAAAAGCCCGGCTTACCATCCGCAACAAACAGAGAAAGCGAGAGCGTGTTACCAGGGAGCGCACAAGAGCGATAAAATGTATACACTCTTTTCATTCTGGTCACCTCAATTGTCATCCTAGGTCTTTCATTTTGGTATCAATGTGTTCGCAATAGAATTTCCAACCGGAATTTATGCATGAAATGTCAAAAACAGCAGCGTGCTCCACCCGCTGACGTGATGAAAGCACGGCGGACCATCCACACAAAACAGAGAAAGTGAGAGAAAGTAACCTGGGAGCACTCTAGTGCAATGTAATGTGAACACACTTTTCACTTTGGTTACCTCAATTCTCGTCATATGTCTTTCATTTTGGTATCAATGTGTTCGCAATTGTATCTGCTGGCATTTTACCCTTTGCTTGGATCTGAAGGGTTTTAGGCTCACCACGATGCAATCTGATAGTACCACACGTGTATATACCTATCTTCAAGCAGCAATTCACTCATTCAAACCGACTTATAATGGTTATCCATATATAAATGGTAATCTTTGTTCTACCTGTTAACCTGTCATATGAAGAAAGATTGTCAAAGCTTATATTACATTCTCTAGAAAAGCAAAGAATTAGGAGTGATATATGGTAGAGGTGCACAATGGGATGAATGGACATAACAAAGGGGACATTAATGGGGTATTAAAAGTAGCAACACAAGACAGAACTCGAAACAAAGTGTAAAAATTGGAAAAATTTAGATTTAGGAAAGAACTGTATGAGTAAATACACTGGGTTTGTACCTTAAGGTTCATGTATGCAATATTACAGAGTTCCAGTTAACTCCCATGCATGCAATTAATTTATGTTATGTTTATGTTTTTTATGTTAAAATGTTTTTGTTGATTTGTTTGTATATTTTCATAAGTAAAGCATGCTTACCGTCTAATCCAAGTTTTATGATAACTTTACAATGTTTAAAACATAAAGTTCAATATATATTCTGGTTTTCACACAGGAATTATACGTTAATATAACATCATAATAACGTAATGATGTCGTGTAAATAACGTTATACTGACGTCATATAAATGTTATATTTATGTTATAAGAACGTAAATTGGATAGCTTTACAGAAAGTAAACAAAAAAAACTAAATGTTGACTGAAAATTATTTATTCTTAAATATAAAGCATGAAAACATTATAATACCATAGCATTTACTATTATTTTTAAATTTTTACATAAATCTTAAAAAACTGTGTCATAAGAATATATGTTTTTAGTTATATCCTTTGGTTTTAAGAATGTCAGATATACGTATTTATGTCAAAAGTTACAGTATTACCTTTGTGGAACCATTTAAAAACGTCCACAAACGTTCTGTGTTTGCTGGGCAGTAGCTTGTCGGGCATGGAGTGCAGACGCCTACGCACTTGCCGATATATTGTATAATTAACAAAGATACGCTAATAAAGCCCAAAATCTTATATGCCTCCAGAAAGACCGAGATATGAACATTATTATGATTGCACCAAATGAAATATATCATGTTCGAGAACAAAGATATATCAATTTTAAATTAAGTTTCGACTCTTGCTCGGGCGAGAGAGATGAGGCGACTCTCGCCCCATCTATTGGAGATTCTGTCCACTAAAGACCCAAAGCTACTCAAACCCTCCTAGCATTATTTAAGTAATGAAGTAATATGGTATATTTACTATAATGTGGGTGCTGAATGCAGAACATGAGAAAACATATATTTACTCCAAACTAATATAATTTCATTATGAAATAAGTAAATAAGTAGCATCAAAGGAAGTCGACGGTCAAAGCATCAATGTTGTGGAGCGACTTATCCAAGATATATCGTTGTTTGGAAAGTGTTTGTTGGCATATCCAGTTGTCGGACTTCTCTGCACAAATTATCACAAATTTAAATTATAATGTTAACAAGTAGAATACGTATTTTTAATAAAATCTAACATAACTAGCCAGAAAACATTTAACATTTATTAAAAAATATATGTTTGGAAGTTAAATCGACTTCATAGGACAATAGTTTTGTTATATATACTCGTTATTCGTTGACATGCGTTCGCTACTTAAACTACCATGTACTGTACTTATGTAAAATCTCCCATGTCTCTTCGCTCATCTCACCGAACCTTACAGGCTCTGTGATATATTGTTTAATTAATTGAGATTCACAAATAAAGCTTATAATTGTATATGTTATCAAAAAGGCAGAGCTTAGTTTAGTTCATTTATTATGCACCCCAAACACATCCTATGGGCGATAGTGGAGTGTTACAGAGGCACATAATGGGCTCAGGGACTGAGCCCCACAATTCATATAGCCAAGGAAGTTATAATCTTGATAAGCTAGTTACAAAAGTCAATGCACATTGTCACATCAACAATGGGCTCGAGACCGACCACAAGTACAGTTTATAATTTAAGCAACTGACATATATGGAGGGCTAGTGTCCCAATTGATATGTTTATCCTACACATAACCCCCTCTCCCCCATCTAATAGGCAGCGTTGGATAGGTTACAATCAAGTCTTTTTTTGCGTTTTATTCAGAGATTAGATCTTATTGGGTGAGGAAAGATATTCATATTTTAAAGAAGGCTTCTTGGCTGATGCTCTCCATTGATGGAAAATATACAACCTTTTAAAAATCAATGTTAGTTTGATCTAGATATTGTAATTAATGCAGTTACCTGGTGTTATTCTTCACCTATATCTTTTTCTGGTTAATCCCTATTTACATTATGCAGTTCAGGTTTCGTCGCCAGACTATAGTTTTTAGTTTAGTAAATTTATCACATAATGGGTTCAGGGACTGAACACACAATTTATTTATCTAAGCAAGTTACAATCTTGAGTAGCTAGCCACAAAATTCATAACACATCGTCACATCAACAACATGGGTTCGAGATCGACCACAAGTACAGTTTCTAAATTAAGCAAATGCCATATGTGGAGAGCTAGTGTCACAATTGATATGTTTGTCCTGCACATTTCCACAGTAGTTTGCTTGGGTTCTTTTAATTATCTTAGATATCATTGAAGAGAACCTCCTAGGTACTATACTGTATATATGCTTGTAAGAAGTATAATTATCCTGAAAAATCGTGTAAATTATGTTGAACGAGTGCTTCCAGTTAAGTAACATAGTTCATTTGTGCGCGCGTGCTTGAAGAGGAAATGTTATCCCCCCCCCCCCCCCATTGTAAATATTTGTGGGTTTCAGACCATACGACCGCGGCTTACCCTCGCCGCGGTCGAGTTTAAGAACACCGGATGTATACCCAGTATTACAAGTAAACATTAGCAATAACATTTATGGAAAGTTCCTTCACCTATACATAGACAAGAGACTGAACTTCAGCACCCACATACAACACATCAGGGGATGCTCTGAGAGAGAGAGGGAGAGGGGGAGAGTAAAAATATCCACTGAGGTCTGATTAAGTCCTTTTGGGGACCTTAATCATTAGGACGTCCAATGATTAACGCAAAGTGAAGCGTATTCAGATGGTATATTGACAACATTCAGCATATCTCATAATGACCTAGTAGTACTTGGTGCACAAATACCTTTTCCAAAGGAATCGCAAAACATAATTAAACACAACTGTACCGTTGTTATGATCTCAGCCTACAGGAGAAACGAGTCTCCCTCCTTGAGAGTTATTCAGCAAGCCTGACCTGATCAGAAAGTCTAGCATATATTGAGGTGATAACCCATATGAAAAATAGTATGGTGGATTCAATGAGCAGTTTAAGATTATGGGCGATGAGGAAGAAAACAAATAAATGTCTGGCTAGGAGATGTGGACATTTTGCTGGAGGCGTGAGGCTCACTTCTGGAAGGGCTTTGACCTCACTTGAGTGCCAGACATCGCAGGGGAAAGCTGCGCTCCGTTGAGCTCCCGTCAGAAGGGAACCCCTAGTGATATATCTCGAAGAGAAGAGAAGTGTGTAGACGTGCCAGCTGTGGAACTGAGCTGGGAACGTTGTGGTCTCAAGTCCTGGTCGAAGAAGAGAGTATCAAGCCGGCCAGGGACATTATTGTGGGCCGTGGAAGCGCCGTGACCAGACGCCGTCAGAGGGAGAAGCGCCCTCGACCAGTTAATCTGTGGTAAGCACGATATACGCCAGTTCATAGTGATTGCTTGTAGTTGGTCGTGTGCCCAGCGACAGTAGCAATGTTTATTTATAAGTTAGACATGTTTTAATAAGGCAGAAAGCCTGAAATAGGAGAATGAAGAGGGAGGAACACGGAGCGACGTCCGTCCCCTCTGAGCTGTGACAGACGACTGAGGGAGCCCGGCTCCTGACGGAGGAAGACCCTCCCAGCGAGTGAGGACCGCCGCCGGGCGAGGTGGAGTATGGACCCGCCCAAAACGGGGGAGTCCACTCTCACTGTATGTAGAGGACAGATAGAGGTTGGAGACAAACATATTGTGTGATTATTTTTGTTTATGTGTTAAAGGGGAAACAATTTTATTGGAGTGTCGATGGGTTGCAGGTTTGTCTTTGGGGAAGAAGTTGCTGAGAACTTCGAAGCCAGCATAGATGAAGTAATTGATGAGACTCCAAGGTAGTGAAGCAGAGGACCTCGAGCTGTGAGGAGAAGCAATGAAGAGGAGTGTCACGTGCTTCTGTAGAGGTGGAGAAGCACCATAGTTGCTCGAGGAAACTTCATGATAGCAGCCTGGAGGAGCTGCAGAGGATCCTGGTAGTGAAGCCCGGAAGAACCTAAGGATATTAGGGTAGTGAACTTCCAGAGGTGGAAGGGAAGTTCTGGTGGATTACTTGTAGGGAGTTGATAGTGTTTGGTTGTCATTAGCGTGCAAGACGCAGTGAGAGGTGAGTGACTGTTTGCATTCTTATGTCAAGGAGTGTTTTATACTGAAGTTTAGAGTTACAGTCGTAGGCTGGATTACCTACAGATGTATGCGTTCTAGGACTGATAGAGTGATCGATTGATCATTGTTGTGTATCAATGAACATTTATACTGATATATGTTATTGCATGCAAATGCTGATTTTCTTTGTACACATTTATAGATACATATATATATTCTCTTGCTGATGGTGCAACAGTGTATGTAGACTTGATCAACTTGAGGAGGTTGATAGTATCAGGTGGTGAACCAGGAGATAGGATACCACTTGATAAGCTGATGATAGAGTTCTGATGATGTTGGAGTGCAACCTGATTGTAATATTATAGAGTATAAGATTCATTATTATTATATGTGTGTATGTATCGTGTATGTGCTTTGTCCAGTAAATGTATCCCAATTTGCTGGTGTTTGCCCTTGTCCTAGTGAGGCTTCCCATGAAATAGTACAGAAGAAGAGAGAGAGAGAGAGAAAGAACCAAGAACCACTGCTGTGGACAGGGTAGAAGGTAATACTAGTAAGTCATAGGGGATTGAGAAAATCACATCTTATAAGGAGAGAGTGGGGAGTCACAGCGGCTCGAGTGGGTGTGTGCACGTGACAACGAGGCTAAGTGTTGGAGCCGCATCCCCTAAACGTGTGACGTTGAGCTCCTCTCCAAGAGCCAGAAGCGCCAAGGGTGATCTCTTAGTACAAGCACTTTACCGAGTTGTGGGTTGGGTTGTTCGTAGAGAAGGATCAACGACGACAACACCAACCAACCCACAGTCTATAAAAAATTGGGGGCCTGTGTCCGGGAGAGTGAACTGACACACCCACACCCTGTCCAAGAGTGGATTTGTACACCCTTGCTGAAATAGATAAACTGTGTGACCGCAGGTGTATACTCTCTCTCTCGGGAAGGCTTACAGGACAAGATGGATAAGGTGCAAGCATTTGTGGAGTCAGGCAAGCCTGAGGACTTGGAAGGTTGCACGAGGGATCAATTGAAACAAATAGCAGAAAAATTTGGCATTAGGTTGAAAGCATCTAAGGTAGCTGGGATGAAGGATGAGATCCTGAGGCAGTTAAGAGCCAAAAATGAAGCAGCAGAACAAGGAGCCCAGATAGGAGCTGAAAGTGGAAAGGAGGATGATGCGCAGGATGAAGTGAGATCCCAAGGATCGAGTAGGAGCAGCAAGAGTAGCCGCAGTAGCAGGAGTAGCCAAAATAGGAGCTTGGAGAGATTCCAGTTAGTGCTCCAGATGCAGCAACAACGAGAGGACAAGGAGAGACAGTTCCAGCTGGAAAAGATGAAAATAGAACTCCAGATGAAAAATGAAGCCGAGAAGGAAAAAGAGAAAACCAGGGTAAGAGAACTGGAGTTGGAAGAAGAGAAAGAAAAAGAGAAAGCAAAACTAGAGGTCGAAAAAGAGAAAGCAAAACTAGAGGTCGAAAAAGAAAAAGAGAGAACAAAACAAATGCAGATAGAAGCGAATAGAACCTTGGCTGAGCAAAGGATTGAACATGGGTTGCCAGAGAGCACCACCCAGGTATCACACCCACCAGATGTTAGGGTTAGGGAGAAGGACATTCCCTTGTTTGTTCCCGAAGAGGCGGAGAGCTTCTTCGAGCATTTTGAAAAAGTAGCCAGTATCAAGGAGTGGCCACAGGAGGAATGGGCTCAGCTGGTCCAGTTAAATATGGTGTGCAACAAGCTCATTTGCTCTGTGCAGAGGATTAGGGTACGAGATCTCTGCAGCATTTTTCCCATTGACCTTGTTGATATCCTTCCATGCCCGACTTAGTGGCGTGTGAGAATTGAGACCACGGACAAAAGTTTCCTAGTCTGTCTGCCTCAGCTCCACCATACGTTCCCTGGCCTCAGCCAGAGCCGCTTAAAAGAGCCGAAGCATTTCAGCAGTGCGGGTCCTTCTATAAGCTAGTCCAATTATTCTGGCAGTGCGTTTTAGTGTATGCAATTTAGAATCATTATAATAAACATAAGTGCTATGACCAGTGTAATTTGGGTTACGTGGCCTGGACGATGGATCAAGTGATTCTATAAACTGCTCGATAGTACCTGTGAGCTTATTGTTAAAATCTTCAACTGATGAAGGCTCAGATGAACTGCACCATTCTGACACATGAGCAACAAGATTGTCTCGTTGGTCGATGGGCACAGCCAGCCTCTTCCGCTTGAACACTCCGCCGGGGAGGATAGAGCTGCCAATGCTTACAGTGGCTAATATGGCCAGATGATCAGACGCCATAACTGGCACTATTGACGAGGCACACACGGTGTGGGAGACGTGGAAACCGAGACATAGATCAAGAATACCTCCGTAGATATTCGTCGGTTCAAGGTCACCCACAATCTGTGCATCATCGTGACTATCTAATAGTGACAACAGTTGGTTGCCGTTACGATTACTGAACTGCGAATTACCAATATTCCTATGTCTAGCGTTATAATCACCTATAACGATGGTAGGCTCAGTCTGAATACAGATAGGAAGGTCAGCATAATTAAAGTTACAAGGAGTTGATTATTTAGTACATAGTTGTTTTTCTCTTTAATTGGATGATAGAGGGGGAGTCTTTAACGTGATTGGGAATACATACATACACACATACATACATACATACATACATACATACATACATACATACATACATACATACATACATACATACATACATACATACATACATACATACATACAGGGATGGCAGGTCCTGCCTCACAGGGTTACTTGAATTCTACGACCAGGCAACAAAAATAAGGCAAGAAAGAGAAGGGTGGGCAGACTGCATATTTTTGGATTGTCAGAAAGCCTTTGATACAGTGCCACACAAGAGGCTAGTGCGAAAGTTGGAGATGCAGGCTGGAGTGAGAGGGAAGGTACTCCGGTGGTTAGAGGAGTACCTAAGCAACAGGAGACAACGAGTCTGTGTGAGGGGTGAGGTCTCAGATTGGCGAGACGTCACAAGTGGAGTCCCGCAGAGGTCAGTCCTTGGACCTATACTGTTTCTGGTATATGTAAATGATCTCCCAGAGGGTATAGATTCGTTCCTCTCAATGTTTGCCGATGATGCAAAAATTATGAGGAGGATTGAAACAGAGGATGATAGTAGGAGGCTACAAGATGACCTGGATAGACTGAGTGAATGGTCCAACAAATGGCTGTTGAAGTTCAACCCGAGTAAATGCAAAGTAATGAAACTAGGCAGTGGAAACAGGAGGCCAGGCACAGGATACAGAATAGGAGATGAAGTACTTAATGAAACAGACAGAGAGAAAGATCTAGGAGTTGATATCACACCAAACCTGTCTCCTGAAGCCCACATAAAGAGAATAACGTCTGCGGCATATGCGAGGCTGGCTAACATCAGAACGGCGTTCAGGAACCTGTGTAAGGAATCATTCAGAATCTTGTACACCACATATGTAAGACCATACATACGTAAGACAGGGGCCTCGTAGCCTGGTGGATAGCGCGCAGGACTCGTAATTCTGTGACGCGGGTTCGATTCCCGCACGAGGCAGAAACAAATGGGCAAAGTTTCTTTCACCCTGAATGCCCCTGTTACCTAGCAGTAAATAGGTACCTGGGTGTTAGTCAGCTGTCACGGGCTGCTTCCTGGGGGTGGAGGCCTGGTCGAGGACCGGGCCGCGGGGACACTAAAGCCCCGAAATCATCTCAAGATAACCTCAAGATGACCAATCCTGGAGTATGCGGCCCCAGCATGGAGCCCGTACCTTGTCAAGCACAAGACGAAGCTGGAAAAAGTCCAAAGGTATGCTACTAGACTAGTCCCAGAACTAAGAGGCATGAGTTATGAGGAAAGGCTGCGGGAAATGCACCTTACGACACTGGAAGACAGAAGAGTAAGGGGGGACATGATCACAACCTACAAAATCCTCAGGGGAATCGACCGGGTAAACAAGGATGAACTATTCAACACTGGTGGGACGCGAACAAGGGGACACAGGTGGAAGCTGAGTACCCAAATGAGCCACAGAGACGTTAGAAAGAACTTTTTCAGTGTCAGAGTAGTTAGTAAATGGAATGCATTAGGAAGTGATGTGGTGGAGGCTGACTCCATACACAGTTTCAAATGTAGATATGATAGAGCCCAATAGGCTCAGGAATCTGTACACCAGTTGATTGACGGTTGAGAGGCGGGACCAAAGAGCCAGAGCTCAACCCCCGCAAGCACAATTAGGTGAGTACAATTAGGTGAGTACATACATACATACATACATACATACATACATACATACATACATACATGCATGTGTACATACATACATACATACATACATACATACATACATACATACATACATACATACATACATACATACATACATGCATGCGTACATACATCCATCCATCCATACATACATACATACATACATACATACATACATACATACATACATACATGCATACATGCATACATGCATACATACATACATACATACATACATACATACATACATACATACATACATACATACATACATACATACATACATGCATGCATGCATGCATACATACATGCATACATGCATGCATACATACATGCATACATACATACATACATGCATACATGCATACATACATGCATACATACATGCATACATGCATACATACATACATACATACATACATACATACATACATACATACATACATACATACATACATACATACATCCATCCATCCATCCATACATACATACATACATACATACATACATACATACATACATACATACATACATACATACATACATACACACATACACGCATACATGCATACATACATACATACATACATACATTCATACATACATACATACATACATACATACATACATACATACATACATACATACATACATACATGCATACATACATACATACATGCGTACATACATACATACATACATACATACATACATACATGCGTACATACATACATACATACATACATACATACATACATACATACATACATACATACATACATACATACATACATACATACATACATACATTCGTACATACATACATACATACATACATACATACATACATACATACATACATACATACATACATACATACATACATACATACATACATACATGCATACATGCATACATACATACATACATACATGCATACATACATACATACATGCATACATGCGTACATACATACATGCGTACATACATACATACATACATACATACATACATACATACATACATGCGTACATACATACATACATACATACATACATACATACATACATACATACATACATACATACATACATACATACATGCGTACATACATACATCCATACATACATGCATGCGTACATACATCCATCCATCCATACATACATACATACATACATACATACATACATACATACATACATACATACATACATACATACATACATGCATGCGTACATACATACATACATGCGTATATACATACATACATACATACATACATACATACATGCATACATACATACATGCATACATACATACATGCGTACATACATACATACATACATACATACATACATACATACATACATACATACATACATACATACATACATACATACATGCGTACATACATACATCCATACATATATGCATGCGTACATACATCCATCCATACATACATATACATACATACATACATACATACATACATACATACATACATACATACATACATACATACATACATACATACATACATACATACATACATACACGTCCAGTCAGCATATAGCTATTTCGGGACAAAATCCAATACAGTTTATAATGGTGAGACGCCACTGTGATGAGGAGTTTAAATATCACAGGAACTGTAGGTTAATGTGTGACATAAGTGAGGTTAGATGAGGCATCTACAAGCATCAGCTGGAGGCTGGGGAAGTGTTGTGGAGGCTGGTGGTACTATGCCCAGATGTTGGAGGGTGGATTTGACTCTCCCACCCTCCCTACAACTCCCCCCACCCCCCCCACATTGACCGCAGTACGTCTAAGGTTACTTTCCACTCTCGCTTACCAAGGGTATAACCCCCCCCCCCCCAACACACAGACATGCATCAGATTCTTAACTTACAATATTTATGATTTACCAATTTATGTTACTACACTGACTCAATTTCACAATATTGTGTAAACTTTGATGAATCGCTCGTCTTTGGGTCATCCAATAATGTTAGCAGACTTCTAGATGACTTCTGACTTCAGACTTATGAATTTTTTGGCTAGCTCCTCAAGATTGTAACTTGCTTAGTTAATAAATTGTGTGTTCAGTCCCTGAACCCATTTTGTGATAAATTTACTAAACTAAAAACTATAGTCTGGCGACGAAACCTGAACTGCATAATGTAAATAGGGATTAACCAGAAAAAGATATAGGTGAAGAATAACACCAGGTAACTGCATTAATTACAATATCTAGATCAAACTAACATTGATTTTCAAAAGTTTGTATATTTTCCATCAATGGAGAGCATCAGCCAAGAAGCCTTCTTTAAAATATGAATATCTTTCCTCACCCAATAAGATCTAATCTCTGAATAAAACGCAAAAAAAGACTTGATTGTAACCTATCCAACGCTGCCTATTAGATGGGGGAGAGGGGGTTATGTGTAGGATAAACATATCAATTGGGACACTAGCCCTCCATATATGTCAGTTGCTTAAATTATAAACTGTACTTGTGGTCGGTCTCGAGCCCATTGTTGATGTGACAATGTGCATTGACTTTTGTAACTAGCTTATCAAGATTATAACTTCCTTGGCTATATGAATTGTGGGGCTCAGTCCCTGAGCCCATTATGTGCCTCTGTAACACTCCACTATCGCTCATAGGATGGGTATGGGGTGCATAATAAATGAACCAAAATAAGCTCTGCCTTTTTGATAACATATACAATTATAAGCTTTATTTGTGAATCTCAATTAATTAAACAATATATCACAGAGCCTGTAGGGTTCGGTGAGATGAGCGAAGAGACATGGGAGATTTTACATAAGTACAGTACATGGTAGTTTAAGTAGCGAACGCATGTCAACGAATAACGAGTATATATAACAAAACTATTGTCCTATGAAGTCGATTTAACTTCCAAACATATATTTTTTAATAAATGTTAAATGTTTTCTGGCTAGTTATGTTAGATTTTATTAAAAATACGTATTCTACTTGTTAACATTATAATTTAAATTTGTGATAATTTGTGCAGAGAAGTCCGACAACTGGATATGCCAACAAACACTTTCCAAACAACGATATATCTTGGATAAGTCGCTCCACAACATTGATGCTTTGACCGTCGACTTCCTTTGATGCTACTTATTTACTTATTTCATAATGAAATTATATTAGTTTGGAGTAAATATATGTTTTCTCATGTTCTGCATTCAGCACCCACATTATAGTAAATATACCATATTACTTCATTACTTAAATAATGCTAGGAGGGTTTGAGTAGCTTTGGGTCTTTAGTGGACAGAATCTCCAATAGATGGGGCGAGAGTCGCCTCATCTCTCTCGCCCGAGCAAGAGTCGAAACTTAATTTAAAATTGATATATCTTTGTTCTCGAACATGATATATTTCATTTGGTGCAATCATAATAATGTTCATATCTCGGTCTTTCTGGAGGCATATAAGATTTTGGGCTTTATTAGCGTATCTTTGTTAATTATACAATATATCGGCAAGTGCGTAGGCGTCTGCACTCCATGCCCGACAAGCTACTGAGCGCTACTATAAAAACACATGTATCTTCACTTGAGCTATAAATATGTCTATTGTAATGTATTTAAAATGAAGCTCTTATTTCTATCTTGCTTAAGACATATAAAACATTTGTGTTTATTAACGAATTTACGTGAAATAAACATTGATCTGAGAGAGAGTTGCTCTGTCGTTCAGTCTGTACGGGGTGGGAGCTCCGTAATTTTTAAAATACATGTATCTTCATTAGAACTTTAAATATGTCTATGGTAAAGTGTTTAAAGTGAAGCTTATATGTCTGCCTTTCTTGAGACATATAAAACATATATGTTTATTAACGAATTCACGTGAACTAACATTGTTCTGAGAGAGAGTTGCTCGGTCGATCAATCTGTCCGGGGTTAAAGCTCGGCTATTATAAAAGTACACGTATCTTCGCTTTAAATTTAAATATGCCCATGGTAAGGTATTTAGAATGAAGCTTATATTTCTATCTTCCTTGTGACATATAAAACTCTTACGTTTATTAAGGAATCTGTGTGAAATAGGCATGGTTCTGAGATGAATGCTGCGGTTTTCGAGCTCGACGCGCGGCAATGGACGCCATACACATCCAGTAGGTGTTATTGGACCCAATACCCATTTTATTTGTGGTTGGAGCCCCATACCCATTCTATGGGTGGTTGGAGCCCCATACCCATCCTGTGGGTTGTAGTGGACGCCATACTCATCCTGTGGGTGGTATTGGACCCAATACCCTTCCTTTGGGTGGATGTGATCCCCATACTCATCCTGTAGGTGGATGTGACCCTCATACCCATCCTGTGGGTGGTATTGGACCCCTTTCCAACCTAACAGGCGGTAGGTGACAATATACCCATCCTAGCTATAGTTGGTATAGTAGACACAATACCGTCCTGTTTGTAGTAGTTTACCCCATAGACATTCATATGTAACATCGTTTTCTGTTAGCGTTCCTACAAAACATCCTTTAAATATTTGTAAAGCACAAACTATGGTATATAATATTGATTGGTGAAGCACTGTTATTCTATGTAATAATTTATAGTGCTTATTATAATTTACTAAGAACAACTAATATTTCTCAAAACAAAACTACGAGCCTTCAATAGGAAGTAGCTGATCTGTAATATTCTAAGAGCATGGACAATAGTAGGTAAATTTCACAACCCATGTGGGACCTGAAAACTACAATTTTCATTATAATTGAACCAAACACGAATATTCTGCTATCTATGTTGATGGACGGGTACTGTGAGACGTAAATTGGTACGTGAGGAAGAGTTTGGGCCTTGGTAAAAAAAGTAACTGGGAATATATCACATATTTACTAATTCATATTCAACATATTGACTTTAAGCATTAAGTCATATATGTGCTGTCTTGTGTGAGAACGGGTTGCACAAAGCCCCACCCGAGAGCCAACATGTCTGTGAACACATCAAACGAGGGCTTGGATAGACGCCAAGGCACTGAACCCCGAAAAACCCGAAGAGGAAGCTGGCGACACAGAAGACGACACAAGGGGCCCCCCCCTGGGGTCGAACCCAGCGATCGCGAGAGAGGCGGAAGGGACGTCCACGAAGGAACCAGAACTGCCGACGAAGCCAAACTCGGCCCGGTGGGTAGACCATCATTGCAAAGTTCCGACCCTCGAGCAACCTCAGAGTAACCTGGGAGCCCCCAGAAACAAACACATGCTGGACTACAGCTGAAACAGAGACTCTGGAGGGAGAGACAAGGAAGCGGTTCGAGAGTCCTACACAGGCCCCAGCCTAGTCCGAACCTGGGAAGGGACCAGATGGGACGTCTGCTAGTTCACCAGGAACCCCACAATCACATCAGCTTAGAACTAGAGAGTGGATCGCTGGCGCAGTGGGTCTGGGGCTCCCCCTTTCCCCTCCTTTGGAGGGGAAAGGGGGGAGCCCCTTCATGCGCAGATATGTGGTGTGGCTCATGTGTTGTCATACTCCTTTGCTCGTTTTCATTTGGAAAGTTCTGTCCACTCATTTGTCTGTTTGTCATTTTAACCAGAATAGAGGGTTTGTTTTGAGGCGCTTACCTTTTTATTTACCTGGCCCGGTCGATGGCAGACATAGAGTGCTGCAAATCCCATGTGCATTTCTATAAGCCATTGCTCCTCGGGCCTCTCTGAGGGAGCTAGGTTCTGGCTTGAGGTCCCTGGTAGGCCTAGAACTCGTACATACTATTGATGCCGAAGCGTAATGATATACATATCAGCCTGGATAGCTCCGGGGAGTCGAAGGGGCACCCCCCTCCCCGTAGAAATACCATTCTTATGTAATCTCGCCAACCCATTGTACTTTCTTACAAATAAATTATGTAATACACTCAGGTTCACCGTGATACATGTAAACACTTCATATTTATGTAACATGAAAATTTTTCAGGAAATTGTGTAACCTATTACTGTTGCCTACTGGATAGATATCGAGTGCATGATTATTCAATTAAACTACAGTATATAATAATGTGTAACTGACGCATCACATATGTAAATTGCTAAGCTTAAAAGACTGTTTGTGAACCATTTGTGCTATAAAGACTATTGATGCAGTATACAGTATTTACATTGACGTATGTAAGTGGCTTTTCAGGATTGTAATTTCTTTACCTAAATGAAGTTTGGGATTCAGTTCCTGAGCCCATTATGTGCTTGTGTAACCTTTTTCACTGCTGCCCACTGGGTGGGTATGGGGGGTGCATAATTTATGAAAAAACAATGTTATGATCAGTAGTGATGAATTCAGAATTCATTAATAATGTTCCACAGCTAATCACTCATTTGCTTTACAGTTATTTGAGGGCATGAAAGCTTTTCGTGGTGTTGATGACGAAATCAGACTTTTCCGGCCTGAGAAGAACATGGAACGCATGAACCGAACAGCTACTCGTTCATCTCTTCCTAATTTTGATGGCAACGAGTTAATCGAGCTACTAAAAAACTTATCAGTATAGACCAAGAATGGGTGCCACATGCTGAATCGTCTAGTTTATATATCAGGCCTACCTTAATAGGAACAGAGGTTAGTAGTGACTGTGTGTATTATAGTATGATAAGACTAATTTGTATATTTTATTAAGACATATTTATTTTGGATCTCCATCCTTCTTTAAACATTACTTATTGCCAGTTCCTTACACTACGCATGCCTCGTAGGTATTTCCTACGGGATACCTTATTCTTTTGTCGAATATTTGTTCTTTCCTCTGACAAGTTTCCATTCAGTACCTCAAGACCATCTCATTTATAGACTTGAAACTTGATATGCAATGCTATACAATACTTTATAGATTTGTATCATTAACAAGTGTGGTAGTCAAAACACTAGAAAAAATAGTTAAAACCAAATGGGTAGAACATCTGGAGAATAAGAACATAACAGACACAGTATGGTTTTCGAACATGAATATCCTGTGTAACGAATCTGCTTAGTTTTTATGGTAGAGCCACAAAGATTCTACAGGAAAGAGGTGGTTGGGTTGACTTTGTCTGGATCTAAAATAGGCTTTTGACAGTCCAACACAAGAGGTCATTTTGGAAACTGGAACATACTGAATGGGTGACGGGGAGATTGCTGACGTGGATGAAAAGTTTTTTAAATGACAAAGATAAGGACGGTAATCAGAGGCCCATGTGCATGGAAATAGGCTTACAGGTTCCGGAAGATGAGAGGAAATGTCAGCACTGTGGATAAATGCCCGACAGACCACTGGAACATTATCTAACACAGTGCAGAGTTACCAACCCATTAGATTTCAACTTGGATTCAACAGAGCAGAAGTAGTTGTTAAACACGTGGGACAAAATCTTACTGAAACGACCATACGAGTCATAAATACTCGTACTCCGCCCAAGTAAAACAGAAACAAGCAACACTTAGTGGGCCAGCCAGAGGCTTAGGGCCCGTGCAGGAATATCCCTGCAAAAAAAAAAAAAGGCAATACATATGACTGGAGGAGTGTTACTAGCGGAGTACCACAGGATTCAGTTCTTGCACCAGTAATGTTCATCGTCTACATGATGAAATACAGAAGAAACAAGAAGAAAATGCATGATCTACCAGAAGAAATACAGAATTATATGAACATGTTTGCAGATGATGCTAAGCTACTAGGGGAAGATAGGAATCTTAGATGATTGTTATGCCCTTCAAATTGACCTAGATAAAATAAGTGCTTGGAGTACCATGTTACAAATGGAAATTATTATGAATAAATGCCATATTATGGAATGTGCTATGGGAGAAAATAGACCGCATACAGCAGACAAATTATGTGGAAATGAATTAAAGAACTCTAACAAAGAAAGAGATATAGAAGTGGTTCTGGATAGTACACTGTCACCAGAGGAACACACTAAGAACATAATAAACATAAAGGACATTGTACGAGGAACATATGCTGTGCTTTCAAGCTTCAAGCTCCATTTTAATTACATGGATGGTGAACTATTAAAGAAACTGCTCATGACTTTTGTGAGACCAAAATTGGAACATGAAGCAGATGTATGGTGCCCATATTTCAAGAAGCACATCAATAAACTGGAAAAGGTGCAAAGGCATGCTACAAAATGGCTTCTAGAACTGAAAAACAAGTTATGATGAGAGGCTAGAGGTGTTAAATATGCCAGAACTAGAAGATAGACGAAGAAAGAAAAAGAGGCGCTATGATCACTTACAAAATAATAACAGGAATGAACAAAATTGACAGAGGAATTCCTGAAACCAGCAACTTCAAGAGAAAGGGGTCACAGATTCAAGCTAAGGAAACAAAGGTATATAAAAAAAAAAAAAGTTTTCTTTTGCAAACAGAATAGTAGACAGTTGGAACAAGTTAAGTGAGAAGGTGGTGGATGCCAAAACCCATCAGTAGTTTCATAGTGTTATACGGCAGAGTACTTGGGAGACGGGACATGATTGAAAAGGTGACACCCCTTTTAGGGAGCCGAGCAGACAGCACGCTAGACACATGATCCTGTGGTCCCGGGTTCGATCCCGGGCACCGGTGAGAAACAATGGGCAGAGTTTTTCACCCCTATGCCCCTGTTACCTAGCAGTAAAATAGGTACCTGGGAGTTAGTCAGCTGTCACGGGCTGCTTCCTGGGGGTGAAGGCCTGGTCGAGGACCGGGAGAATAGGCAGGTACGTAAAAGGGAAAGATCGACCTTTGAGGTGCCAAACAGATGGAAGAAGTATTAAGGAATGCTAGAAAATTACAAAGTGATGAGGATGGGAAAGTGTGGTCGTTAAATCGAGATTTTTCAAGAGAAGTCGGAGAGAAGCTGAAACTAAACCTCGTAGAGGCAAAACTTCTAAATGAGAGCAGAAATGAAGAAGAAAGCAATTCTTTTTTCTACAAAGTGATAGAGGTAGGCAGGCCTGTAAAATGGTACAAAAAGGCAAACCAACAAAATTGCTAGAGAGAGGGAGGTAGTGAAGAATAAGGAGAGGGGGAACATGTTCCTGAAAATAGTAAACACCAATGTAGATGGAGTGAGATCGAAGATACAGTACTGGAATTAAGTGATGTAATACAGCTGCAGACACCAGACATTGTTTCACTCACGGAGACAAAACTTGAAGATGTTAATAAATAATAAATAAATGTTTATTTAGGTAATGTACATACATACAAGAAATGTTTACAAAGATTGGTTGACTTATAGGTAGAGCTAGTACATACAATGCCTAAAGCCACTATTACGCAAAGCGTTTCGTCCATTTTAAATGAGGTCATATTCCCAAGGGGCTACTGAATTTGGAGATGGGACAGAAAAATTTGGAAAGGCGGTGGCGTTGCTGTGCTGGTGAAAGAACCTAAATTTCAATTTCAATTTCGTTCACCTAAAGGTGAACGAAATAATGACTGCCAATCCACAAGAAGTTGACATAATAGCACGAGAGATCTCCCTTGAGGATGATAAACTAATGATCATAAATGTATATAGTATGCTGCCAAGCAGCACATGGTCAAAAGAGGAGCTAGATAGTAAACGAGAAGGTCTTATAACAATAATGAGAGATTATAGCAAGAGCAGATAAAGATAGATCACGACTGTTGATAGTCGGCGACTTCCACTTGAAATCCGTACACTGGGAAGCATATGAATCTAGAACAGAGGATTTTTGGACCTGTAGATTTGTAGACCTCATCTTAGAAACATTCTTGTATCAACATGTTAAACAAGCTACGAGGATGAGGGAAGGGGACGTTCCCTCCATGCTAGATTTGATGTTTACCAGGAAGGAGGAAGAAATATTTGACATTCAGTACCTTCCTCCCTTGGGTAAAAGTGACCATGTCTTTTTGGGAATAAAGTGTGCAATGCATTATAATCTGGAAGAAAATAAGGAGGTTGAAGCAGTTGAAAAACCTGACTTCAGGAGAGGACATTATGGCGACCTTAGAAATTTTTTTAGCGAGTATAATTGGACAGACTTGATGCTAGGCAAGGAAGTAAATGAGATGTATGTCAAATTTTGTGAAATATATGATAAAGGCACAATTTTTTTTTTATATCAAAACAGACATGCAGAACTAGGAAACAGGATTGGTTCAACAGAAATTGTGAAAGAGCCAGAGACCAAAAGACACAAAAATGGAATCAATACAGGAAGAGGCCAAACCCCCAAACATACCAGCCATACAAAGATGCGAGAAACAACTACACGGCAGTGAGGAGAGAGGCAGAAAGTAATTTTGAGAAAGCTATTGCAGACAAATGTAAAACAGAACCAGATCTATTCTATAAATTCATAAACAATGAATTGCGGGTAAAGGATAATATTCAGAGGTTGAAAATGGGAAATAGATTCACGGAAAATGAAAAGGAAATGTGTGAAACATTAAACGAAGGTTCCAAAGTGTGTTTGTATAAAATGAAATCTTCAGTGAACCAGACACAATAAGAATTCCAGAGAACAACATAGAGCACATAGAGGTGTCTAGAGACAGTTGAAAAAGTGCTATAGGAGCTAAGAAAGAACAAAGCAGTTGGTCCAGATGGAGTTTCACCATGGGTTCTGAGAGAATGTGCACCTGAGCTCAGCATTCCATTTCAACTGATTTTTCAGGCATTCCTGTGTAAAGGAGTTGTAGCTGGTGTGTGGAAAATGGCTAACATGGTTCGAAAATCTACAAAAGTGGCAGCAGGGAAGACCCCCTCAATTATAGACCTGTATCTAAATGGGTAGAACACCCGGAGAAAAATGATATAATATCAGACAGACAGTATGGTTTTCAATCTGGAAGATCCTGTGAAACGAATTTACTCGGTTTGTGATCGAGCCAGAGAGATTTTACAGGAAAGAGATAGTTGGATTGACTGCATCTATCTGGACCTATAAAAGGCTTTTGACAGAGTTCCACATAAGACGTTGTTCTGGAAACTGGAACATATTGGAGGGGTGACAGGTAAGCTTCTAGCATGGACAGAAAAATTCCTAACTGATAGAAAAATGAGGGGCCGTAATCAGAGGCAATGTATCGGATTAGAGGAATGTCACGAGAGGAGTACCACAGGATTCAGTTCTTGCATCAGTAATGTTCATTGTCTACATAAATGATCTACCAGATGGAATACAGAATTATATGAACATGTTTGCTGATGATGCTAAGATAATAGGAAAGATAAGACACCTAGAAGATTGTCATGCCCTTCAAGAAGACCTGGACAAAATAAGTATATGGAGCACCACCTGGCAAATGGAATTTAATGTGAATGAATGCCATGTTATGCAATGTGGAATAAGAGAACATAGACCCCACACAACCTATAAATTATATGAGGAATCTTTAAAGAATTCTGACAAAGAAAGGGATCTAGGGGTGGTTCTAGATAGAAAACTGTCACCCATGAACCACATTAACCCTTAACATGCTAGGGGTATAATATCCTTTCTTCCCCACAGGTTCATGTAAATTTAAAAAAAAAAAAAAAAAATCATTTTTTCTTCCTAACCTGTTAATTTGTGTTCACCGATCACGGGAAAAATAATAAAATCGTAAGTGGCATATACTGCCCGCTATAGGGCGGGGAAGTCTGGCAAAAAATAGGTGCTGACTCAGCGTGCGTCCCAGGCGGCCTGTTGCTCGCCAGCTGTCAGGCCGGAGTTGCCACAGAGATAATTACCTAATTATTTCAATGTCTCTGATTGATTTTTCATAGTTTTTTGCTGTAATATTATTCAATAGTGTGTAGTTTGATTTATTTATATAATAAAATGAGTAATCATTGCTGTACTCAAAAATATGGTGTGCATATTGTTGACTCAATTATGTTCATCAATCGGTGAACAAATACTTTGTCGGTTATTACACTATAAGCACAGGTTATATATAAGTATCTGCATGCTTTGTTCACTATAACGAACCACTAAGTAGCTATTATGAGTCAAAAAGTAACGAGGAGTGACCGCCGTGTACCAGCCTGCCACTCCCGCCCTCCCTCAAATCATCTAACTCACCCACATTCTCCTCCCACAATACTGTTTTTGCTATAATTCACTATATACAGACGTTATATATAAGTATCTACATGTTTTGTTCACCATAACTGTACATCTAAGCTTGTATGGCGAGTAAAGGCACAAAGACGTAGTACCTCACACAGTCAGCTGATGGCTGCCGCCCTCAAGGCCAGACGCACTAATATTTCTCCTCCAACAATACTGTGTTGTTATTACGCTATATGCACATATAACATTATATATAAATATCTACCTGTTTTATTCACCATACTTGTACAAATAAACTGGTATGGTGCCCAAAGACCATCGTGGTAACCAGTAAACAACACCGTCGTCTGCACGGTAACGTCGTGCAGACGACGCCACCGCCCTCACCAAAATGGCGGCTCCCAACCTTCTCCTCTTGCTGTTTATACCCTCTATACACACGTTATATATAAGTATCTACATTTGTGTTCACCATAGCGAACCACTAAGCTGGTATGGTGAGTGCAGTCAATAAAAGGTGGCCACACAGTCAGAAAACATCGCCACGACCCTCCCTCCCACAGCATTACTCCTCCCTCCATGGCGCACAGCGCTAAATATCACCACAATCCTGCTATTATCAGAACCCTGGTCAGTTTTATCACAGTCAGGGGTCTTCTGTAATAATATCATCGCTACATAATAGCATGAACAAGTATATTTTGGCATTTTTAGGCGATGCTGTGGTCACAAGCTGAACAGCAGTGCTGTTAGCTCATGCTGCGTGCGTCAGGCTTGGTTGCTCACTCAATACTGAGGCCCCTAACACCCTGGAGTTTGGCCCACGATTTTTTTTTTTAATTGCGTCTGTTTACAAGAGCCCTGATGAAGGTGTGGTGAACCCCGTGTATCCGCGGGCCGTTTAAATCTTGTGTAGTACTCCAAAGCATCACATGATGCGATTCGCAATTTACTGCAAGTCGGTCAAAGCATCATATGATGCGATGCGCAATTGAAGGGTTAAGGCCCGAAACACTGCACGTACTAGTGGCTTTACAAAAATGTAATGACTATGCTATGTATCCTCACAAACCCAGTGTACCTTCTTGCATATATATATAAAAAAATAAATAAATAAAATAGTGATTGGATCAGTTTAAGGGTTGAAAAAAGGGCATGGGGGTCGACCCATAACTGCCCTATGATACTCTCCATACAATCACAAATGGCCTTGCAAAGTTTGGTGAGGCTAGCCTTGAGCATCCTTCCCCCCCCCCCCCAACACACACACTCTCGTACAGATATAGATATTTTATTATTGTCACAATAGCGTCTTGGAGAAGATCAGGTAATTATGAGGAGAAAGTACCAAGCCACCATGATTATATAATACTTTGGAATGCATGTGAGGATGGAGTGAAGGATAGTGCCTAACCACTTGGACTACAGGGGCTCAAACACTGGTCCTGCCAGAAATGAGGTTATCATTCTACCGAGCACTCTAAATGGCTAACGGTATTGGAGGAATGGGAGAACATTTTGAGATATTGATGGTAGATTTGTACAGTACAGAATTCAGTCTTAGGTTAGTATACAGTTAATTGTTAGTATGAGAGGTTACCATATGCAGAGACTCGCAATAATATGGCTGAAAATAAAATATCCAACCCCCCACACACATGGAAAAAGAAGGGATTGTGATGACTTCTGTCTTTATCTGGGGGGCCCATATAAAGTTGCATGTTAACCACATGTTGCTAAACAATTAAGGCTGACACTAAATGTAATTTCAGTCCTGCAAGTAACCAGTATTATATGCTTTTTTCAGCCAACTTTAGGTGTTCCGCGACCAAAGGAGTCACTACTCTTTGTAATATTGTGCCCAGTTGGACCTTACTTCGCCAGTGGGTTTCAGCCAGTGTCTCTGCTAGCGGATCCCAAGCATGTGCGAGCCTGGCCTGGTGGTGTTGGCATGATGAAAATGGGATCTAATTATGGACCAACTCTAGAAATCCAGGTATTACAGTATTTGTTTTAATATACAGTAACATTTTTGTCACTAGAAAATTGTTAACTACATAACATTTTTTGTTTGAAGCATTTATATAATTTTTATTTTTTCTGAAATCTAAGTGTAACTTAAACTTTTATTGAAAAAAGCCTTTTATTGTGGGTGAAAAAGCCTCTCTTGTCCTCAGTCCTACATTGTTGCTTGTTGAGCTTGAATCCATTGCTTCTCGTTTACGTTACATCCGATCTTTTGAAGAAAATGTCTGGACCAACATCCTCCAAATGGTTCAGTACAGTATTTTAAAGATTTTGATGAGATCCACCCTGTCACTTCACTTCAATGTCCAAAGAGTTTGGAAAAAGGCAAGAAGGGAAAGGGAGGAGGAGAAGGAAGATGCGGCTAAAATGTTCGGTGGCTTATCCACAGCGGGTTGGCGTCGGGTATTTTTCTTGGATCTTGATCTTGGTGGTGTTCTGTCACTTTTTGGGTGGCATGGTAGCCTAGGTGGGCTTGTTGGTGTGGGCCAGGACTTGGTGAGGTGGAGAGTAGCGTGGTATATAGGCTTTAGGTGGAGATGCCTCGGTGTTGTTCCTTCATCTGACTTCTTTCTTCAGGCTTCTTTCTTCTGCTGCAATTGGTTACATCCATGTGTTGTTGGTCTTCATGCACTTCTGGATCTTGTGTGTCTTGTGTTTTGCCCTGTTATGCCTGGTGTGTAGTGTTGTTAGCCCTGTGGCCCTCAACTGTTCCTGGTACAAGAGTTGATTTAGCACTGGAATGAGTTATGTTGCCCAGTGTTGTCCTTTCTCCAAAAAAAGCCGTGTCTTTCTGAAGTAGTCGTCTCCATGCTTGGATACATTAATCCAAGTAGGAGTACACCAGAGTACAACTGTACAGTCATACAGTTGAATGAATACTTTCTTTTCCTTAAAGACAAGGGTATGCTTGATTATTCTTTGGGTTTGGTTAGCTTTTCTGTGGGGAGCCCCTTTGGCTTCCCAGAGCTCTCGGGCTAATGTGTGATATTAGACCCGGGGCATTAGTCTATGGAGTTTGACCTACCAGGGACCATGAGCCAGAACCTGACCCCTTCAGAGAGGTTTCAGGGAGCAATGGCCCTGGAAATCTCCCCCCCCCCTGTGATTGGGGGGGGGGCTTTCCTTGTCTGCCATCAACCAAGGTTAGGCACCTAGAAAGGTAGGCATAACAAGACAAACCCCACATGGTAAGAAACTAACAAATAAAAACCGAACAGAGAGGTAGAACTCCCTATAATCCGAAGGAAACGAGCAAACCTCACACTCCAATGCCATGCCCCTTGTTCGCACAGCCCTCTTTCCTGTGCTGGCTATGTAACTCCCTCAGTTTAGGCAATGAACCATCAGGGCACAGTCCGAAATGGAGTAGGATTGGCGATCCGCAAGCAACCTGAACCCTCAGAAGTGACAGCCACGCTGCTGCGAACTCGTGCACCGTGCTGTGAGCCTAATGGAAGGATGGACCCCACCGACCCTGGTCAGCCTGGTGAGCACTGGTCACAAAACCCCAGCCAAGAAACGACACATCCGAGTATACGTCAAGTGAGGGCTTGGGTAGGTGCCATGGCACTGAATCCCCCCAAAAAAACCAAAGAGGAAGACGGTGATGCAGCAGCCAATGCAAGGCTCCCAGAGGCCAGACCCAACGATCGCGAGAGTAGCGGGAGGGATGTACGAAAGTGGTAAGTTTGTTACCCCATGACAAAACCAAGTCAGTCCCTGAAACCCAGATGAATCGGGTCTTGCCAATACGCATCTCGGAGGTCTAGGGACACCATCCAAGCATCCAGTTCCAAAAGAAGCCAGTCCTGGGATAGAGTGGCCATCTGAAAGGAGGGGGGCAAAAGAAGGGTTCATACGTGACAAGTCTAGATTGAACCTCAGATTCACAGTCTCGTTTCAGGACCGGAAACAGGCGGGAAACCCACCTGAGGGATGAATTCATTTTGACCACTCCCAACTGCACCCACTCAAAGATGACCTGACAGAGCACAGGAGAAGAGGGCCTGCCCCGCGAACCCTGAATCCCCCATTAGGAGGCCCACCCACTGCCTCCACAGGTCAGAGGAAACGGCCCGAAATGCCCACAAATCGTGGGACCAGGCATGAGCAAACAGCGCGAGCCTCCCCCAACCTCATTGCACACGAAAGGGCCGACGCCCTTAAGAGAACCCGACCAACACACAAAGCGATCACCGCACCGACCAGACACTGTCGGGTACGAAGGAAGTGCTGGGTCCCTAACTGGCACCACTGGCTCACCACAACCGACGGAACCCCGAATCCTGGCATGCCCCTCTGGGAATGACCCCCACAGCCCCCCCAGAGAACCAACAAGTCCGACAAAGGGCGGCAGCTGGAAGAAACTGCTTGCAGATACTGCACAACTGCAAAATCTGCAAACAGCAACAAACAAAAAGGTGATGAAAATCTAAGAGCCAGGTTCCATGCGGATTCCAGAGAATGAGCGAGCACAGCCTGCTGGCACGCAATGCGAGAAGCAAAGGACAGAAACACCACCTCCTTCGAAATCGGTGCAATAATAAGGCAGCCGAGCCGCCATGGCAAGCGCACCGGGCACAGGACCAGAGCCTTCACATCCTTCTCAAGCCAGTCCGAAGAAAGCTTGAGCAGGAAAAAGAAATGCAAAACCGAAGCTAAATGCCCCTGCGCACGCAAATCCTCTGCTACCAGGGATGCCGAAAGGAAAGGAACCTGCACGCGAAGCTGCACCTGGCGAATGTCCTTAGGAATAATGGGGCGAATAAGCACGCATTGAGGTGCTCCAACTCGCCCCCCCCCCCCCCCAGGTAAACGTGAACCACAGTAGAAGTTTCCTGCCATTCAAGCGTGCTGGTCCAACAGAACACGTGTCACGCCTCCAAGGAGAAGAAAGGACATCCTGCTAACCAGGATGACTCCGGCACCTTGTAATGCACCCAATAAAGAAAAGTAGACCCAAATTCAAACAAGGAAGGGTTCATTATCGAGACAAAATCTGGGTCACGCAGGAGGTAAGCCACAATGGCCTCCCAAACCTCTTTCGGTGGGATGCAGGAAGCCAAAAACCTCTGGAAGTAAGGGACCAAAAAACCCAAGGGAACCAGGAACCGAACCCAGGGAGGAGCACAACTCGTATCAAATTTGTACAGGGAGGGGAGATAAGAAAACCCTTCCTCCTGCAACAATAAGCCCCACGCTGAGGGTACCAACACCCAAGCAGGGTCAAACGGGGTCCAAACCCCCAAAGTCGGCCCCTCCCCAGCCCCGGGGTCCTCCACGTCAGAACCCGTGGGCAGAGGTGCCCTCCAAACCCTCCGCCCCCCAAAGAAAAAGTTCCGGCAGTCAGCCGGAAAAGTTAGGAAAAGGGGGGTATGCTGGTCAGACCCCGAAGCCCCGGCTGGAGGAACAGGCTCGAATGCTTCTGTCGCCAAACTGGAAGGACTATAATCCCCGAAACTGCCCGAGTCTCGCCACCATCTAAATCCTGCCCCGACTCTGAGACCCTCAGATGTTTGGAAGCCAGCCCGGGGAGGAAAGGGGGGGGGGAGACTGAATAAACAACAGCAGGGGTAAGGACGAGGGAGCGAAGACGAAACCAAAGTCAAAGTGACTAATGCCCCCAAATCTTGGTCCCTATAACCAAAACAGGGCAGCCTCGGGGTATCCAGAAAGGCAACCAACCTAGTTCTTTGGTTGCAGCAACCCTAACCTTGCATGCAATGATGAAGCTGTCTGCAACCAATTATCATTATCAGTGGACTTGGTGAATTGGAGTACCAGCAAGGAACACCACTTGCGGGACTCAGGGTCAAAGGTGTCATTAACCCAACAGGCAGAATGATGGTGGTAAACATGGTGAATGTCACCCGGAGACAAGGGGACAGAGCATCCCTCGAACTCGCTCAAGTCGAGATGGGACCCAGAGGACGCATCCATTGGACCAATGAACCGCAATTGGGTTTTCCAGGGCCCTTAGGCTGACTGCTAAGGGAAGTCTAGGCTAGGTACTGCTAACTGGTTGGCCCAAACTAAGGAGAGAACAATTTAAACTGAACAACTTCGACATGTACAATCACGGGGACCTAGCGGGGGAACACCAGAATAACAGAGGGTGGACAAAGACTAAGGGGTGAACTCCCCACCAGGCAGGAAATCCAAAAAAAATAAAAACCCTGCAAAAGCACAATTTCTCCATGAGGAACAGAACTGTCTTTAGTGTGTAACGGAGACAAGTTGCACAGTACCTTGCACCCCTACCAGCGACAAACATACCTCCTACCCAGAGTCAAACATTGGCTATAAAACCCCCAGCTGAACCCCAAGGTTCGGGCACTCGCTGAGCAGCAAGAGATCCCTACGGAGGTAGTTCCCGATTGGCTTATGGAAGATAACCATAAACCTCAAGGGCAGTACTTACAGAGCATCTAAAGAAGGGAGCCCTAGGTGCATGCAGCCTCAGTACTTCATGAATTACTCCTGGCTCGCACACCAACTTGCAGCAGGACAACACTGCAAGAGCACAGCACGTACAGAGCCTGGAGCCAGAGTCAGACGACTGCCACCAAGTACAACAGCCTCGGAACTAAAGTTGGATAGCTGGAGGGGGAGGGGTCTGGAGCCCCTGCTTCCCTCTCCCGGGAAGGGGGGGAGCTGTGGTGGCATGGCAGCACAGCAGCGGGTGTGACGACATGCTTGATTTCAGATTGGGAAGTTCTGCTCGGTTTCCGGTAGCAATGTTTCACCAGTTGGGGTCTGTTTTGGCACGCCTACCTTTCTGGGTGCCTAACCCAGTCAATGGCAGACACAATGCTTCCAACCACATAGGGGTTTCTATAAGCCATTGCTCCTCGTGCCTGTCTGAGGGGGCCAGGTTCTGGCTCATGGTCCCCCGGTAGGCATTAGAACTCTATTCGAAGGACTGTTACCACGGTCTAATACATGCATATCAGCCTGTAAGCTCTGGGGAGCTCCGGGACTCACCCAGAAAATGGCGTTTCATTACATTCAACACTGGTTTTTTTACTATTTGTTCATCCATCAAGTTCCCTTTAAATCCTCCTCTTTTTTGGCATAAATTTTTGAACGAGTTCAGTGATGATCTTGAAATATTCCCATGATGCTTCCATGCAATGTTCACCTATTAGCTCCCTCCTGGAGATGTTTTGCAGTTCCTCTTATTCCTTGATAGTCTCCTTGAGGGTAATCTACAAATTTATCATCATAGACCTTTGTGGGTTTTTTGTGATCCATCTTATAGTATGGTGATCACATGAGGTGAGCTTTTTCTCTACCTGAATTTGATCAATCATGCCCTTTTCTTATGTTAACACAAGATCTAGAATGCTGTTACCATGTATAGGCTCTACCACCTGCTGTCTGAGAAAGGAGTCCTGTGCCAGATAAAGAAATTGTTCTCCTTCTGCTTGTGATGTCAGAATTTCCCAGTCTGTGGTCTCGTGGTTAACCCTTACACTGCTCAGGGGTCCTGGGGACATTTACACCCCTGTGCGCAAGAAAAAAAAAATCACAATTTTTTTTCGTCTTTTTAAACATGTTAATTTCAGTCCCCTGAGCACGGGAAAAATAATACAAAAATTCTATATACATACCAATGACACAATTTAGCCGAGAAGTTGGCCGATGACGTCACAGAACGTGAGCGCTCAAGGGTGCTGCGTCAGCCAGCCGTCACTCACGGCCGCTCACGCGGCCCAAGTTGCCGCGAATTTATTTTCGCGGAATTATTTACAGTATTCTTGGGTCATTTTACACAAATTTTTTTCGCTAGTATTGTTCCAAATATTAGCAATAGACGTTGTATTATAATAAAAATGGTATAAACTCACTAGGCGCTCACATATTAGTGTCACAAGTATGCCCACCAAAATGGTATAATTTACAGGAAATATTCAATGTATTTCGGGTTTTTTCAATATAAACACAAGAATTAACTTGATATGTACATTTATTTACCAAAGAATTAAACATTTAGTACTCCTGGAGACTGTGATACTGTGCGAAACAGTTGATATGGCACAGAGGGACGGCACACGCTTCACACCATGTCAACACCAATTTACGTTTCTGTGGCCTCAATTTGGTACTGGAACACACAACACACCGACGCTGGCCTGCTGCACGAGCTCCAGTTGATGGTAATTTCTTGATTTGGTGTATCAGAAAGGCCTCCCTGTAAGTGAGCCTGGGTGCAGGAGCATGGTTCAATATTGGGTCTTAAATGGGTCTTTGTATGCCAGGTGTGTCCTTGCCAATTTTACCTAGTAACTGTTTCACAACTTGAAAACTAAACGAACGGAAATATGGTTTTCTACCTGTTTTCACAAGAAACATTTTGTAACTGTTCAGCATTGTTACGTCAATAAGGTGGAAAATCATTTTCTTTGTCCACTTCACTGTTTTCCATACACACTCTACAGCACCCACCATCATGTCACATTTATCGACTAAACGCATGTTGATGTTGTTGTCCATCACACAATCTGGCTTATATATTATTTGCTTTGTTCTGTTCACCTCGCTACTGTCCACCATTGTACCAGGGTGAATGGTGGTCAACACGTTCACTTCACGTCTGTCTTTCCACCGCACTGAAAGCATTGCACCACTTTTTCTTACCTCGCAATCACCTACTTGCATAGCAGTGTCAAACACAGGCTTTTCCTTCTGTTTTGGCTTTACTGTGCCACATACTCCAGTCTTATTATCAAGCAAGAATTTCGTTAGCAAGGGACTAGTATAATAGTTGTGTACAATATGTGGCCCTTGTTCAGATATGGTGCAAGCAGTGCCTTCACCCCACTATCTGAGAAGCCATGTTGGTCATTAGCAGGAATATCTACATTTGTGGCTGAATAAAGTATCATGTGTAACACCATTCCTGATTCACAGTCACAGAGCACAAAGAATTTCAGTCCAAATCGGTGACGTTTTGAGGGAATATACTGCTTGAAGGCAGCACGTCCTTTGAAAAGCACCAGGGATTCATCAATAACCAGCTTCTGAGCTGGTGCGTAGTAATCTCGGAACTTTCCAATCAGGTCATTTAGCACGTGCCTCACCCTCCAAAGCCTATCATCCTGTGTCTCGTCTGCATTATTTGCAAAATGAATGCACCGTAGGATCAACAGAAATCTGTCTCGGGACATATATTTCCCCGAACAATGGTGTTGGAACAGCGTTGTCTTTGCTCCAATAATCTGAAATTACGTGTTTCACACAATGTTTCATCAACATGCAAATTGCGAAAAACACATACAGTTCACCAACAGTTGTCTCTTTCCAATGCTGTAGTCGTGAAAATTCTGAAACTTCCTCATCTTCAATGAGATCAGCCGCAAGTCTGTTCGTTTCGTGAACAATGTGTTCCATGAGCGGCTCATCGAAATATGCAGTAAAGAAGTCCATTTCACACATTTCGTCACCAGTATCAGGGAAAAGATCTGTAATTCCCACGTCTCTGTTGTCAAAGTCGAGAATTTGTGGAACAAAATCTTCCCCATCACTCCACACACACAAACCTGCTGCCTTCCGAGAGCCATTAGCTGCTCCACGACGAGGAATCCGGGGACCAGGAGCTGAAGCAGGCATTGTAACAGTAGGGTCAGGAAGGATAGACGAGGAAAAAGATTTGGAACATGAGGGAATTTGTTCCTCATTGTCGTCATATTGTCCCATGCGGCGGCGCTTGGCTGGGCGGGCAGCTGATGCGGCGAAACTTGTACTTGTAGGAGGCCTCGTAGCCTGGTGGATAGCGCTCAGGACTCGTAATTCTGTGGCGCGGGTTCGATTCCCGCACGAGGCAGAAACAAATGGGCAAAGTTTCTTTCACCCTGAATGCCCCTGTTACCTAGCAGTAAATAGGTACCTAGGAGTTAGTCAGCTGTCACGGGCTGGTTCCTGGGGGTGGAGGCCTGGTCGAGGACCGGGCCGCGGGGACACTAAAGCCCCGAAATCATCTCAAGATAACCTCAAGGCACTAGCAGCCGGGGTAAAACTATTCTCCGATTCTTCATCACTAAAACCTGAGAAAGATTCACTTGTTTCAGACTCGTCGATCATATCATAAACGTGCAATGGTATAGATGAATGACGTGCTTGGGCGCGAGGTGGTGTTGAGTGGTGTTTAGTAGTAACGGGTAACTCATGAGGCATCCTCACCCTCGTGGCACCCACATGTTCACCCTCACTATCCGTTGTTTCGATTTCTTCTGGCTGGGTATAATCTTCATCTATATCTGAGTCGTCAATATCAGATTCGTCAACGTCCTTGAAAAATTCATCTGCAATTTCGTCTTCGGTCAAAGACTGCGCAGTGCGCTGAGCGAGGTCGCACGCTGGGTCGTGATGCGCTCGCCATGGTGTCTGGCCACTAACTAAGGCCTGTGAAACAAAGGAGGCCTGCTCTAGATTTTTTTTCAAAATGGCGTCTGTTTACAATCGCCCCTGGCTACAGTATGGGTGACCCCTTTACACCACGGGACGTTTGAATCGTGCCTGGCACCCTTTGGCGTATATATACGCCATGCGAATGGTGGGACATGTTACTCATGGCGTATATATATACGCCATGCGCAGTTTAAGGGTTAAAGTCCCTCCTCATTATAAGATTTGTTTCAGAAATGTAACATCTGGGGAGCCAATGAGAGGGGCTCCATACCCGACCTATTCCAATCCTGCCTGCGTAATTTTGGGGTTCAGTGCTTGTGGGTAGCCCGATCCACAGGTGACCCGGGCCACTATCTGTGTGGTTGCTAGACACATTTACATTAAGGTTGCTTGCCCTTGGCAACAGTGGATTACCTTGTTTGCCTTAGCTAATTTATATCAGTCATTCATTTTGTCACCTAACATTTCTGATGGGATTTGTTTGTCACTTTTGCGTACATCCCCAAGCATCCACGACCTCATGGAGAGTGCCTGGTTCTGGTTCTGACTCTGAGGCCTGGTGTAGTTCACAAATCTAGGGCCCATCAAAAAATGGTATTGCTGTACATTACATTCAACACTTGATATGGGGTACAGTATTTGGTAAATTTGCTATTTGCAGTGAATGACTGTTATTCGGAAGGCGAAAGCTACTGCCTGTTACAGAGAAATATTTAGGCCTTTTCTTTTAGCTAGCTAGTGACCAAGATATAGTGCATGACTCAGTTAATGTACTCTTTTCCATGTAGATTTTAAAAATCATGAAGGGTAAGAAATGTATTTTACACATGTAATAAAGTTGCATACAGTGTAGTACAGTTGCACACAGTGTAGTACAGTTGCATGCAGTGTAGTACAGTTGCATGCAGTGAAGTACAGTGGTACCTTGGCTTATGACCAGAGACGGTTCGTAACCTGAAAATTTGTAAACCGAAGTGAATTTTCCCATAAGAAATAATGTAAACTGAATTAATCCATTCCACACTCCCAAAAATATTAACTTCAAAGTAAATTTTATACCAAATTTACCCAAATTTTTAGTACTAAAGTATGTACAAGTTATTGCTGACCTTTATTGAAGACTCTTGTTGGCATATGGAAGACGGTGAGGAGGATGGGGGAACAGGAGGTGGAGAGGTACTGTATTAGTGTTTGGAAGGGGAGTCCCTTCCATTATAACCTCAGGCACTGATGACTTCTCTGGGGTACTCTCTCTCCTACGTTTTGCAGGAGTACCACTAGGACCTGGTTGTGGCTCACTGCTTGCTTGTCTTACTAAGAATCTGTCTAAAGAAACTTATTTTTCCCTACATTTTAACACTTGTCTGTATTGACACATTACATTGTCATTTAAAAGGTCAATGCAACAACCTGCTACAGCTTTATCTGGGCGAGTTTTTTCAACAACACTTTGCAGTTCTTCCCATACTTCACACATTTTCTTAATGAGGAAGGGACATCCTCTACTGCCTCTACTCTCAACTATTTTCTTAGGTTGAACCTTACCACTGACTTTTTTGGGACCCATTATATTAATAATATAATAATTAATTATATATTCAAATACCCAAAACTCCGATCAACACTGAAATTCTTTACAAAAGAATTCAGGCGCGATTGTCACTAGGTGGGAGGGACTGGTAAACTGAGGCGCGGTCACCGTGCCACCATGCACTAGGTTGGCCATACACGTATCAACAAACTACTTTACCAGAGGCAAAGTTTGTAACCAAGTCGGATTTTATGAAGAAATTGGGCTCGTAACCCGAAAAGTTCATAAAGAGGGGCATTTGTAAGCCAAGGTGTCACTGAACAGTTGTATGCAGTGTAGTACAGTTGTATACAGTGTAGTACAGTTGTATACAGTGTAGTACAGTTGTATACAGTGTAGTACAGTTGTATACAGTGTAGTACAGTTGTATACAGTGTAGTACAGTTGTATACAGTGTAGTACAGTTGTATACAGTGTAGTACAGTTGTATACAGTGTAGTACAGTTGTATACAGTATAGTACAGTTGTATACAGTGTAGTACAGTTGTATACAGTGTAGTACAGTTGTATACAGTGTAGTACAGTTGTATACAGTGTAGTACAGTTGTATACAGTGTAGTACAGTTGTATACAGAGTAGTACAGTTGTATACAGAGTAGTACAGTTGTATACAGAGTAGTACAGTTGTATACAGAGTAGTACAGTTGTATACAGTGTAGTACAGTTGTATACAGTGTAGTACAGTTGTATACAGTGTAGTACAGATGTATACAGTGTAGTACAGTTGTATACAGTGTAGTACAGTTGTATACAGAGTAGTACAGTTGTATACAGAGTAGTACAGTTGTATACAGAGTAGTACAGTTGTATACAGTGTAGTACAGTTGCATACAGTGTAGTACAGTTGTATACAGTGTAGTACAGTTGTATACAGTGTAGTACAGTTGTATACAGTGTAGTACAGTTGTATACAGTGTAGTACAGTTGTATACAGTAAAGTACAGTTGTATACAGTATAGTACAGTTGTATACAGTGTAGTACAGTTGTATACAGAATAGTACAGTTGTATACAGTTGTATACAGTGTAGTACAGTTGTATACAGTGTAGTACAGTTGTATACAGTGTAGTACAGTTGTATACAGTGTAGTACAGTTGTATACAGTGTAGTACAGTTGGTGTATACAGTGCTAACTCTCAAGCAGGTATTGTGGGTTTCCATCCTCAGGTGGGACAGAAATAGTTGGGCACGTTTCTATTCCCCTGATGCTTGTTATCAGCACATAGGTACCCCTTAGGCAATTGTTGTCGGTTGCATTCTGGGAAAGGTCAGTAGTTGACCTGTGGGAGACCTTGAAACAAGGCTAACAGCTTTCTTGTCCCCAACAATGGGAATTAATTATTTACTGGTAATATGTGTGTATAATATATTTATGAACATTATAAATCATTTCAGAAACAAGCAGAAGCACGATCTCTTCATCAAGTATTGTGGTTATTTGGGCCAGAACACAGAATCACAGAAGTTGGAGCAATGAACATTATGGTTTTCCTAGACAAGGGCAATGGAGGTTAGTCACTATGTTTTTCCACAAAGATTTAGAATAAGGAGTGTTGCATTCCTGTCTGGTCTTCTCCCCTTTCCCCCCACCAATCTTTACACAATATAATTGAGTGGAGAGATTTATAAGGAACTTGACAAAGTTGTCCTCCAAATGAAAGTCCTTATGTGTGAGGCATAACAATTTGCGTCACAACTGCCAAATTAACCCTTAAACTGCGTGTTACGAACCCGGATCCAGCGTCCGAGCCTGGAGCAGTGACAACCACGCCATCTGTGGGTCAGCTCCCGAAACCCCCGCCAAACGGACGACGACACCTGGTGAGGACAGCGTGTACTGGCCTCGAGGACCAGTTTCCAGTCTGGTTCCGCGCTCAACACCGCCGCTCCTGACCTCTGGTGAGGTGGTGCTCCGACGACAGCGCCATCTATGGACTGGATACGTCAGGTGTTTGTGCCCGAGCCCGTAAGTGAGGTGTATTAGTGTCCCGGTTATTGATGACGTGTCTGCTTACAGAGCCGACCTGGGACCACTGTGATGGAAGTGGAGTCAGTCTACCCGAGGCAGCCAGTTTCCATACCTTGAACGTTGCTGCAGCTGTTGTGAAGTCGTCCCCCCGGAAGAACACTGTGGTGTGTTAGCCTGCCAGTGGAGTGGCAGTAAGAGGATTTACCCGGGATCGACTGTTGGAGACGATCATCCACTGGGGTATTGAGGACAGAAGGGTGATTTGTGATATCACACGAGACTCCTGTCTAGGGCGTACCCCTTATATCGTTCGTGGAGTGGCCGTACCAGCCTTGGTGGCTCAGAACCTGCCAGCAGACCAGCTGGACGTATGGTTGACGGCCTCCACGGCGGTGCCCCCAGTGGACCCGTGTTTTGGCTGACCTGTGGCCAGGGTAGTCTCAACTTCTTTGGAGAATTAATCTTGAGGCCACGAAGAAAGCACCAAGGACTCGGCACCGAGAGTTATGGCACCAGCGTCTTCAGCAGAAGACATCGATTGAGGATTAATCCCCTTGTCAAGTGTTAATACCCCTCCCCTTTGTGCACTTATTTATTTTATATATTTAAACGGTGATGGTAATAATTATAATATTAAGTTCTTAGCTTTCTTTTCCTACTCCCTTTAAGTTACTTGCGTCACGGATCTCATCCCTTGATAGCCACTACTGGCTTGGGAACGGATACATATATCTTCCTCTAACAACATCAGAGTAAGGACCCCGTTGCATCCCAAGAGGGCCGTAACACTGCGCAAAACATCTTATGATGTGTGACATTGAACTTGTTTTTTTTTTTTTTTTTTTTTTTTTTTTTTTTTTTTTTTTTTTAACCCCCTCCCCGCTCAGCTTGTTGTCGCCGTGTGGGGGCTTAGTGGGCGGCTGCCGGAGTGTGATGCTCCTTGGGACAGTCCTCTGTCCTTTTCTAGCCTTGTGCTCCTGCTGCCGTCCTCTCCAATTCTGCTGGGCATCTTTTCCTTTTCCTTCTGTTTCGTTTTTCTCCCCCCTCTTCTCCTATCTGCTTGCCGTTTCCTGCCGACCTTTTGCTCGTTCTGGTTCTTCCCTTGGACTTCTTCTATTTTGACGCCCGGGTGCTTGAGGAGGCATACTCATGCACCCGTAGAACTGCAGTACCCGACGTCGAGAGCGAGGGGAACCTTTTATTGTCAATCCCCACTTCGTCACTGAACCCGATCTCGACGGACTGTCGGTTTCTTAAGGTGGCGTTTGTGGGGCGTATACTCGCGACGCACCCCTAGGAGGCCCCGACAAGATCGGCGATAGCTTCTTGTTGGGTGTCCTGCCTCTAATTGTGGCTCCATGGTGGGTGTGGGGGCACATTCGTGAGTGAATTCTTCTTTTCGTCAAGATGATTACCCCTGCTTCGGCTTCTTCTGGTTTACCTTCTCAGGCTCGTGGGGTGGGCGACCAAGCCCCCGAGTCGGTCCGTATTGGAAGACCGGGCTCTGTAGCCTCCGCTGCATTGGGCCCCGACCTTGCTCCTCCTTTGGCCTCTCTGACTCCTTCCTCTGGCTCCCCTCCCTCCTCTGTGGTTGGGTCGAGCCCCAAGCCCCCAGTGGTGACTACCTCGTCCCCTGGCGCGGCTCCTTCTCTAGTTGTAACTACTGCGCCTTTTAACCCCTCTCTCTCTGGGGGTTCTCACCGCCGTCCTCGTCACGGCCGCCCTCGCTCGATTCCTTCCAGTTCTGCTACCTATCAAGCCTTGTTTGGTCCCGCTTCGTGGGCCAAATATTTTGATCTCCTCCCTCTTGATTCTGCGCCTCCTGACGATTTCTCCCTCCATCGACATCTCATTGATAACGTGGATGCCTCCATTACTTTCAACCCCACTCGTCTCGGTACACGTGTCGTTGCTGCTCCTTCTCAGGATGCTGCTTCCCGCTTGGCTGCCTTATCCTGCCTTGGCGAGACCCCCGTTCGGGTCTCGAAGAACGCTCAGTTGAATGCCAGTGTTGGCACTATTTTGCTCCCGCCCCATGTTGCGACCGGTGTTCGGGACCTGCGCGACTGCCACGACGATATTCGACATATCCTCGCTGCCCAGGGCCATTCTATTCTCCAGGTGGACACGTTTACTCGTCCCCCTCGTGGTAGTCGCCGTCAACCCCTCCGGGTTGTGAAGATTACCTTTGATGGTAGGACCCTTCCACCCTCTGTCATTCTTGCTGGTGCCAGGTGCTCTGTCCAGGAGTACATTCCTTCTCCTCGGCTCTGCAACAAGTGCTGGAGGTTTGGGCATGGTGCCCTCCGCTGCTCCGGGACTGTCTCTCTCTGTCCTTTGTGTGGTGGCGAAGGTCACTCTAAGTCGGAGTGCGCTTCTCCCCAGGCTCGTTGCCTCAACTGCGGTGAGGCCCATCCTACCTTCTCCCGTGCGTGTGTCCATTACAAGCTTGAGGCAGCCGTCCTCAACTTGAAGCACCGGGAGCGTTTATCTTTTCCTGAGGCGAGGCGCCAGGTTCGCCGGCTCCCGCCTTATGCTAATATCTCTTATGCTCGCGTGTTGCGCTCTTCCTCTCCTCGTCCTTCCCGCCTTCCTCAGACTCACAACCGTTTCCGGGCCTTGGACCCTGATGCGCCCACTGCCCCCTCCTCTGTCCCTTTGGGTTCTCTCCCGAAGGATCCTCCTTCTGGTCCTCTGTCTGGGGTTCCCCTTCCTTCTACCCGGTCTGTCGTGTCTTCTGTGTCTTCTTCCTCGTCCCCCTCCGATCCTCCTTCCCATCCTCTTCCTCCATCTATCGGCTCTCCCCACCGCCTGTCGGTGCGGGCGGATGTCCATCGCTCTCCTAACGGCCGTCGTGTGTGCTCTCGTTCGGCTTCTCCTGTTGAGACACTGGAATCCGTTGCCCGGTACGTAGTTGCTGGGACACCGGTCTCTTTAAGTCAGAAGCGTAAGCCTGGCTCCTCTCCTTCCTCTTCCCCGGCGGGTAAGGAGGCTTCGCTTTCTTCCTCAGCTCCTCCTTCTGGCTCCGTTGCTCCTTCCCCTCCCGTTTCAGTGCTTGCGCCCCCTGTTCCTGCTATGGAGGTTTCTTTGGCCCCTGCTTCCCTTTCGGTTGCTGCTCTTGCTGGGGTGCGCTCCCCTCTTTCTACTCCCCCTCTTCCTGCTGCTGTCCTTGACTGCTCCTCTCCGTTGTCTCCTCCTCCTCCTCCTCTGGACCCTGCCCGCCCACCTCTGATCTGTTCTCCCGTTTCCTTCCCTCCGTCTTTGCTCAGTTTACCCATGCCCCCTAACCCTGACTTTGCTGACCCTGATCCCGACCCTGATATTCTTTAACGTGCTCTGTTGGTCTTTCGCCTTTGTTTCTTCCTTGTTCTCTGTTTTTGTCCTTTCTCTTCTCGTCGTTGTCCATTCTTCAATGGAACGTTCGAGGTTATTACGCCAATTTCCTCGAACTCCAACTTCTGGTTTCGCGGTTTTCGCCCCTTTGTGTCTGTCTCCAGGAGCCAATGCTTGGTGCTCGTCCTGGTCGTTTTCGTGGCTATTCCTTTCTCTTCCCCCCCCCCCCAGCCATTGCTGGGGCTTCTAATTCTTCTGCTCTCTTGATTCGGGCTGATGTTCCCTTTGTTCCTTTACTTTTTCCTTCGCCTCTCCATTGTTCTGCTGCCCGTATCTTTGTGGGGAAATGGTACACAGTTTGTTCCATTTATCTCCCCCCGAGTGTCCCGCTCTCTCTTCCTGATTTGAAACACCTCCTAGACTCCTTGCCGGAGCCTGTGCTCCTGCTGGGTGACTTCAATTGTCGTCATTCTCTTTGGGGTGACGTTCTGACGAATACCCGGGGTCGCCTCCTTGAGCCGTTTCTCCTCTCTTCTTCCCTGTCTCTTCTGAATTCTGGTGAGCCCACTCATTTGGACTCTCGAACTCGCACCCTTTCTTGTCTTGATCTTTCTCTCTGCTCTTCTTCTCTTCACTTAGATTTCACGTGGCAGGTTCTTGATGACCTCCATGGAAGTGATCATTTCCCCATCCTTGTTTCCTTTTTCTCTTTTCGCCCTTCCCTCTCTTTCCCTAGGTGGCAGTTTGCTAAGGCGGACTGGACCCTATTTTCCCTCAGTGCTACTCTCTCTGACCTCTCCCTTCTGCCCCTCTCTCGCGCTCTCCTCCTTTTTCATGACACTGTCTTCGACGCTGCCCTCCGCTCTATTCCTCGCTCTTCCTCTCGGGGTCCACGGAAGTGCGTTCCCTGGTGGAATGCGGACTGTGCTCGGGCTGTCCGCTGTAAGCGTGCAGCCTGGAAGAAGCACCGCCGTAGGCAGACGACTGATTCTTTTCTTTTCTTTCGGAAAGCGAGTGCGGTGGCCCGTAGGGCCATCCGTACGGCTAAACGTGAATGTTGGGCATCTTATGTCTCGACAATTACGTCCGAAACCCCTCTGGCCCAGGTCTGGAAGCGTATCTGCAAGATAGCGGGTAAGTTCGTTCCCGATGTTTCACCGGTCCTTCACCTCCATGATACTCTTGTGGCGGACCCGTTGCAGGTCGCTTCCGAACTGGGTTCCCACTTTTCTTCTGTTAGCTCTGGTCTTCATCTTCCCCAATCTTTCCTTCTTCGTAAACCTGTCCTTGAGTCTCGTCCTTTAGATTTCTGCACTCATCTTCAGCTTCCCTATAATGATCCCTTCTCTCTCTCTGAACTTCGTTCTGCCCTGGCCCTCTGCGGTTCTACGGCGGCGGGCTCCGATGGTATTCATTATGAGATGCTTCGCCATCTCCCTCCGAGCACGTCTCAGTATTTACTGAGTCTGTATAATCGGATCTGGGAGTCGTCGTCAGTCCCTGAGGACTGGCTCGATGCCGTTGTCCTCCCTGTTCGCAAACCGGGGTCTCTGGGTACTTCCCCTAAGGACTTTCGCCCTATTGCTCTCACAAGTTGTGTCTGCAAACTCTTTGAACGTATGGTTAACGTTCGTCTGATGTGGTTCCTGGAACACCATCACCTCCTCTCCCCTTCTCAATTTGGTTTCCGCAAGTGCCGCAGCACGACAGATGTCCTGGTGAACTTGGAGGTCTATATTCGTACTGCTTTTGCTGCGAAGACCTCCGTTGTTGCCGTCCTTTTTGACCTAGAAAAGGCTTACGACACCACTTGGCGTTATCATATCCTATCTCAACTTCATTCTTTTGGCCTTCGTGGTCATCTCCCTCTCTTTCTCCGCAGCTTCCTCTCTCGTCGTTCCTTTCGGGTGCGCCTTGGTACCGCTCTCTCTCCCTCTTTTCAGCAATACGAAGGTGTGCCCCAGGGTAGTGTTCTGAGCACTACTCTTTTTCTGGTTGCCCTCAATGGTCTTCTTTCCTCTCTTCCTTCTGGTGTCTTCTCCGCTCTCTATGTCGATGATCTTACCCTTTGTTGTCAGGGTGATGATTCGCCTCTCCTTCAACGCCGGCTTCAACTTGCAATTGATGCCGTGTCGTCTTGGGCCACAGGTCATGGCTTCAAGTTCTCTACTTCTAAGACTTGTGCCATGACTTTTACGCGGAAACGGGTTGTTCTTCGTCCTTCTTTGTCACTTTATGGTCATCCCCTTGAATACAAAGATTCCGCAAAGCTTTTGGGGTTATTCCTTGACACTCGTTTGTCTTGGTCTTCCCATATCTCTTACCTCCGTGTTGAGTGCTCTAAGGCCCTTACCCTCCTTCGGGTCTTGTCCCATACTTCTTGGGGGGCAGATAGGCGCACTCTCCTTGCTTTACATTCCTCTCTCCTCCTGTCTAAGCTCGATTATGGTTGCCCTGCTTACTCGTCTGCTTCTCCTTCTACTCTTCGCCGTTTTGATGCTTTGCACCATACTGGGTTGCGCCTCAGTTCTGGTGCCTTTCGTTCGACTCCCGTCCTTAGCTTGTATGTTGACACTGGCTTCCTGTCTCTCCAGGACCGCCGTGATCGCTACTGTCTTCGCTATCTTGCGCGGTCCTTGCAACATCCTTCCTCTCGCCTCTGTCGTGCTTTAACTTTTACCCCTCCTGCGGTTCCTGTTCCTCTTCACCACCTCCCTCTTTCTGTCCGGTTATCTCGCCTACAGGATTCTCTTTCTGTTCGTATTTCTGATGTTTCTCCTCGTGTTGTTCCTTCTTTGCCCCCGTGGAGAGTCCCTCTTCCGCGGTTTTGTACATCCTTGACTCGTATCACTAAAGCTTTTACCCCTCCTACGGTTCTAAAACGCCTTTTCCTCGAGCACTTTTCTTCTCACTCCCGCTCCGTTTCTGTCTTCACCGATGGGTCTAAGTCAGCGGACGGTGTTGGCTACTCTGTTGTTTTTCCTGATCGCACTTATGTGTCGCTTGCCTCCGGAGACTAGCATCTTTACAGCGGAACTTTATGCTATTCTCTATGCTCTTCGTCTCCTGCTTTCTCGTTGTCAGTCTTCCTTTGTGGTTGTTGTTGACTCTCGTAGTGCCCTCATGGCTCTCGGGTGCTTTAATCCAGTTCATCCAGTAGTTGTCGAGATCCAGCATTGGCTGTTTCTCGTTCACAGTAAATTTAAGTCGGTTGAGTTTTGTTGGGTTCCCAGCCATATTGGCGTGTCTTTAAATGAGCGTGCGGATGCTGCCGCTAAGGAAGCTGTCCGCTCTTGTCCCATCTCTCGTAAAAGCATTCCGTATTCCGACTTTTACCCGGTTATCCATTCCTCAGTCCTTACCCGTTGGCAGGCTTCTTGGTTGTCTGTTACTGGTAACAAGCTACGTACTCTTAAATGTTGTGTTTCCTCGTGGCCGTCCTCCTTCCACCGTAACCGGCGGTGGGAAACAGCTCTGGCGAGGTTGCATATTGGCCATACTCGCTTAACTAATGGTCACTTGATGGAGCGCCGCCCTGCTCCTTATTGTCCTAGTTGCATTGTCCCTCTTACGGTCGTGCATGTCCTTCTTGAATGTCCTGACTTCCAGGACGAGCGTGTGTCTTGCTTTCCGACCGCCCCTCGCGGTCACCTGTCCCTCGATAGAATTCTTGGTGACTCGGATACTTTTGATATCGTTCGCCTTATGCGTTTTTGTTCTCGTATTGGCATCCTTGGTGATATTTAGCGCCCTCTGATTATTTTGCGTATTTGATGGTGCTACATAGCCTTCCCGGTTTGGTGCCTTCTTTTGATAATTACTTACTTACTTGTACAGCCACTAGTACGCGTAGCGTTTCGGGCAGGTCCCTGGAATACGATCCCCATCGCGAAGAATCATTTTACAACCAAGTACCCATTTTACTGTTGAGTTAAACAGAGGCTACAGTTAAGGATTTGCGCCCAGTAAATCCTCCCCGGCCAGGATACGAACCCATGACAAAGCGCTCGAGGCACTCCCGCACGAGGCAGAAACAAATGGGCAAAGTTTCTTTCACCCTGAATGCCCCTGTTACCTAGCAGTAAATAGGTACCTGGGTGTTAATCAGCTGTCACGGGCTGCTTCCTGGGGGTGGAGGCCTGGTCGAAGACCGGGCCGCGGGGACACTAAAGCCCCGAAATCATCTAAAGATAACCTCAAGATAACCAGCCTACCGGGGACCTCGAGCCAGAATCTGGCCCCCCCTCAGAGTACTCTGAGGGAGGGGGCCAGGTTTCCCTAGCCAAGGGGGCATTCTGATAGAGAGCAATGCCCCTGGAAAAAAAACCCTGTGGTTGGGGTTTTTACTTATGTCATTGACTGGGGTTAGGCACCCAGAAAGGTAGGCATAACAAAACAGACCCCACAATGTAAGAAAATTGCAACCAAACACTGAACAGAGAGGCAGAACTCCCTCGACTGCCAATGAAACAAGCAAATGTCACACCTTGCACCAACTCTCCCTCCAATCTGCACCAAAGGCCGATTGGAGGGAGGGTGCCAGGGAGCCTCCGAGGTTCACCCAGAAAATGGCGTTTTATTACATTCAATGCTGGTTTTTTGTGGGAGAGTCCCTCCAGCTCCCTGGAGCTACATAACCAAAGATAAGGAAAAGAGGGACATACCTGGGGAGGCGGCCGCCCCACACTCCTCAACTTGTAGGTGAGATAACTGGCTGCAACCTGCGACCCAAAGCCACATGAACGCTCAGGACCAGGAATGTTGAGCAAATAATGGGAGGCCAGGACTCTGTTCGACCTCCAAAATCCCTGTGCCTGAATGTAAGCCCAAGATATGTTGCTGAAAACGGCATCCAAAAGAGCAAAATGATGCACATCACGGGGCACGAAAATAGATCGCAGGCTGACTTAGACTTAATAACCCTGCAGAAGACCTGGAGGACTCGAGCCCCTGGAACAGGGAACAAGGGAAACCGGATCAACCCAAAGCGCAACCCTGGCCACAGAAGCCAAAGTGGCACAGGTAATGGCGAAGAGCTACAAACGGACACAACACAGAATGCACCCCTGGCCTGACCAAAGGACCACTCCGGAAAGCAGCAGACACATTTTTCACCACAAAAGAAACAGCTGCAAATGAACAAACCTACCACCATGACCAAAGGAGCTGAAAGCCCTGCACCAGAGGAGAGCATGCAACTCCCCGACTCAAACCCCAAAGCCTAATGCCAACAGGAAAAAGCTTTAGAAAAACAATCATGAACCAAAGGGGCCATGAGCAGGCGGGAGGTGCACGAGACAGCTTGCAAAACATCGACGCTGAACGCAAGCTGCAGCGGCTCCGCCAGCGCCGTACGATACGAGGCGACAGTTTTTGTCATAAGCCTGGAACAACCACGAAAGGAAGGACAAGGCAACGCTATGCGAGACAGAAGTTCACCTATTCAGAGACAAGAAATAAGGAAAGGACCACCAGGAAACTTCATTCTGTTGCCGAGATGAGGCACGCAGGTGGGACATATTCAACGAAGCCACCTGTGCACCATACAAGTGATGATAGACCTGAGTCAGAGCCCAGACGCAAAGACTCGAGAAGAGCGAACCAGCTACGTACCGGGCTGGACCGATCTGCTGAAAGAGGCTGAGCTGCGGGAAGACCCTCGGGTTAGGACACTGAGCCAGCAGCGCCTGAAACCAAGGCTGAGTTGGCCACCAAGAAGCCAGAAGGACAACTCTTCCCCTGGTAAGTCTCCAAGAGAGCCACGACCTGGAGCAACAGCTGAACCGGGGAAAAGAGGTACATGTAACCCTACCTGGCCCAGTCCTGCCTGAAGGCATCGACCCTGACGGCCTCGCAGTCAGGGAAGGGTGCCACTTGTAACGGGAGATGCTGCGACCATGCTGACGTGAAGAGGTCCACTTCTGGAGGCCCACATGTCCAGTAGAGCCAACTGAACGAGTTGGCATCGACCATCCATTCCATGGACAGGGGAATAAACTGGGACAGGCCATCTGCCAGGATGTTGGACACCCCCAAACGTGAATGGCCACGAGAGCCAAACCCCAAGAACTCGGCAAAAGAGTCACCCAAAGCGACCAGCCCCATAGAGCCAAGGACCGCATCGAACCCCTGCTGTTCATGCAGTGAACCTCCAGGGAGCAGTCTGAATGTTGCCGGATCGTCAATCTGCATGCGACCCGAACCCTCTGAAGCTACATTCACACTGCCGCGAACTCCCGCATCATGCTGTGAGTCAGACAGGAGGACGGATCCCACCGTCCTTGGCTGGCCTGGTGAGCACTGGTCACAAAGCCCCTGTAAATCCCAAAGAGGAAGCCGGTGATGCAGCAACCGACACAACGATTGAGAGAGAGGCAGAAGGGACATCCTCAAAAGAACCTAACAGCCGACGAAGCCAAACCCGACCGGGCAGGTAGACCAATATGGCAAAGTTCAGGCTCCCACACAAACCCTTGAGCAACCGTCTCATAAACCTGGATGAATAGGGATGTGCCAATAAGTGTTCTTGAGGTCCAGGGACATCATCCAAGCGCCCGGCTCCAACAGAAGATGGACCTGGGACAGAGTAGTCATCCGAAAGGAGGGGCAATAAATCCACGTAGTTCAGATGGGACACGTTCAGAATGAACCTGAGGTCTGCGCAGTCCCATTTCAGAACCGGAAACAGGCGGGAAACCCACCTGAGGGACAAGGTCGTTTCGACCATGCCCAAGCGAACCCACTCAGAGATGACCCGACTGAGCGCAGGAGAAGAGGCCCGCCACACCAACCCCGAACTTCCTAGAGGAGGAAGGACCACCCAACGCCACCGCAGGCTGCACAAAACAACCCGAGAGGCCCACAAATTCGTCGGACCAAGTTTAAGCAAACAGAGCGAGCCTCTCCCTCCATTGCCCCATCAATGGGACGAACCGTGAAAGAGCCGACACCCTCTTATGGGAACCCAACCTTCGCAAAGAACGACCACCGCGCCAACCAGACGAAGATGGGTCCAAAGAATGCAACAAATATATTTTCAATTATTTGTTCTATATATTTCCAATGCAGTTTTATTTGTTTTTTTAATCATATATGATGCATATTTGTGTCCTTTACAATATGTATACAGTAGAATGTTTATAATGTTCCTTGGAACTGTGATACATGTCGGTAATGTGTCCACAATAAATGTTTATTGTCGCAATATTACTTATTAAAATTCACTAAAATTACAATATATAGTTTCTCACACTATTTACACTGTAACACACTGTATTACACAGTACTTTAGAAATGAGTAATAATCAATGAAGTAGTCCATGGTACACAGCGCGACTTCGCTCCCGTTGCACCAGCTACAGATAGATTTTCGCTTCCTGTTTCTTCGTTCTGTGTGCTTGGAAATATCGCACTCACGTACACCCTTCACTTTAGTACTTGTAGGTGGTATGTAGCTAAGCTTGTAAATCATAAGGTAGTATTGAAAAGATTATAGGAAAAGATAAATTTGTAAGGTAGTCTTGAAAAGATCGCTTTGTAAGGCCCTACACAGGAAGATATTCAGCCACCCTCAAAGAGTGTCCGTCAATCTAAGAGAGATTCAGGCATTCTGGAAGAGATTCAGCCAGCCTTAGAGTGTCGTTTAATCTGGAAGAGATTCGGCTATTCTTGAAAATATCTATGGAAACCACTACCATGGAAGCTGCTAACACTGTTCATCTATGCTACTTGTATCAGATGCATCATCACTGATCGCAGAAAATGATTCATCTATGTATCATCTTTATAACTTAGAGATGGCATAGGTGGGCAAGGGTGGCGCTCAGAGCTACAACTGGATACACTCGCTGTATCGTCCTCATAGGTTCTGTATCACTTGCATCCGACCTTTGTGTTAGGTCCTTATTGCGCCTAGCTTCACCAATATCATGACCCTTATGTTCTTCAAACAATAAGGTTTGAATTTCACCGACAGAGCGTGATCTTTCAACACCGCATCACGCAGGCGTTTCCAAGCCAGAGGTGCATGCGCCACCCATGGTTACTCACTCAGTACTAACCCAGCCAGCAGCCCTAGGGCATTCTGGTAATTTTTTCCAAGATGGCTGTCTCTCACTGGAGGTCCTAAGAGTCCATTTCGTACACAACCGCGCGCACATTTTAAATGGGTACGAAAAAATCAGGACTCCATTGGCGCAGTCCAGTGGTTAAGGGTTAATGAGGCATGAACCGGGTCTCACAGGAGGTACGCACCATGGGCCTCTCGAACCTCTGCAGAGGAAATCGGAGGTGAAGTAAACTTCTGGAAGGACATATCCGAGAAACCCAAAGGCACCCAGAAACGAATCCTGGGATGAGCCACACCCAACAGTCATACATAGACGGAGGATACAAAAGCCCTGCAACAACAAACCCCGCACAGAATGCACAAAGGCCAGTGCAGGATCAAAAGGAGTCAAAGCACACTAAGTGGACATCCCCCAAGCCTCGGGAACCTCCTACACAGACCCCGGGGCAGAACCCACATCAAAGCCCATTACCCTTGAAGAAAAGGCAGAGTCCAAGGGAAAGGCCTCAGAGAGGCATCTGCTGGGCTGACTCCGAAGCATCAACGAGGAAATTGGGCTAAACATCCGTCCCCGAATCGGAAGGGGCTGCCCCCCAAAGCCACTCGAGCCTTATTACCAGCTAAACCCAGCCCCGGCCTGGAAACCCTCGGACATTTAGGAGCTGGAAGCAGAGGGGGGAGGGGGAGCAGTGCGAACCACACCGACCTAGGAAGGAAGCAAGGGCGCAGATGGAATTAAGGTTGAAGTAACCAATGCCCCTAAATCCTGGTCCCTAAAATACAAACAGGACAGCTCCGGGCTTCCAACCGGGCAACCAACCTGGCCCATTGCAACAAAGAATACCTAGCATGCAACCAAGCCACCGCCTGACACCCAACGTCCTCAGACGAGGAATGGGTAAATTGAATAACAAGCGGGGAACATGTCCCGCAAGATTCTGGGGGTAGGTGTCACCAACTCAACAGGCAGCATGGAGGCGGGAAGGATGATCGTCATCACGAGGCAAAGGCGACAAACACCCCTTTGGCATTGCACAAGGTGAAACTGGGCTCGGAAGACACATCCATGGTACCCCCGAGGCCTACAGGGATTTCCAGGGCCCCGGAGGATACATAAGCACTATGCGAAGCGCAGGCACTAGGCTTCCCGTAGGGCTTACTAAGCCGGTAAGCCCTGTCTGCAGCAGGCAAACTGGCAATGGGCGTCGCTGTGAAACCTCAGGGCAATTGAGAAGAACTATCAAACCAACCTAAGCTAACCTAATGGAAAGCTAAGTAGACCACCTCTGTCAAGGAAGCGATAATGTACTAAAAACAAACAAACAAAAAGAATCCCGAAGCAACACACTCAGACTAACCGGTCTCCAGAGAGAAACTTCGGCCGCCGCTGAATGCAAACTCTGCTGGCTGCACTGCGCCCCACCCACCACAAACTCGCTACCTACCTTGGGCAAGATGGGAAGACTAAGACCCCCAGCGAACCCTAAGGGCAAGAACAACAAGCGATGAAGGCCTCAGACGCGAGTGAGACCCAAACGACCCAGGGGAAGATAACCCTGAATTGCAAGGGAAGTACTTATTGGGCACCTAGGGAAGGGAACCCTAGGTGCATGCAGCCCAATAGACTTGTAGGAACACCTGCCCACCACACACACAGCCAGCAAAGCCATAGACGCAAAGCATGACAAAAGCTTGAGGCTAGAAAGGACTTCTGACACCTGGCACATCATTTGACGAACTGGGGGTAGTGCGACCTGCTTGCCTTAGAGGGGGGGTCCCTCCTCCTTCTCGGGGGAAAGTGAGGCACTAACGAGCGGGTGCGCTAGTTGGATGACGTGTTGCTTGTTTCACTGTTTTCTATTGGAGGGAGTTCTGGGCTTCTGTTCAGACATAGATTGCAATTTTAACCAGTTAGAGGTTTGTAATGGTTCTCCTACCTTTCTGGATCCCTTCCCTGGTCAATGGCAGAAATGACAAACTCTAAATGTAGAAGACGACGACATGTAGAACCATCCTGCCTCATATGGCCATTGCTTCCTATGCCTCTCTGAGGGGGGGTCAGTTTCTGATTCGTGGCCAGAACCACGAGCACTTGATAGGTAGGCACTCGAACTCCCGTGACTGATGGCACCAAACTGAAATGGCACATGTCAATTTGATAGTGTCAGGGAGTCGATGGGCCCCCCCCCCTCAGAAAATGTATTTTTGTTCATATTTTTGGATGTGTGAAATGAATTAATTCAATTTACATTATTTCTTATGGGAAAATTTGATTGTATGAATATTTTGGTTATGTTGCATTTTTTGGAACAGATTAAATTTGTACACCAAGGCACCACTGTACAATATATATAACATAATATATACTGTATATATACAGCTACAGTGTATTATTTTGTAATTAATCATAGTACAACATAGTTAATACAAAAAATATAGTACAGTAACTTCTGTACTGTACAATAGGTACAAAAAAATTATTGATATGCTGATCCTGAGAAGCTGTCTTAGTTGTCACCCTCTACAATGTCTGAATCTTTATTATATATGTTCAATTAATAGTTAAATAAAAAGGTAATTTTATTAAAATTGTACATACACATTGTGTACCATTTATTTCTATCGTGCTTGTGTTAATTTGTTACTTATGCATGTTTGTTCCAGAATGACACCCACATATTGGGCGATTGTTTTCCTACTTTGAGCATAACTGAATATACATTGCAATCTTGTTGAAATGGAATGAACAAATTAACTCGTTTCTAAAAGTGAACTAAAATGCTTGGTTGCCAAAGGGTTAATGAATGCAGTGTAATAGGATAATGACAAAATATTGAGTTTATTCTAAATTATTTTCCAGAGAAAGAACTTGTGACACCACCCCTTGATGGCTTGATTCTTCCTGGTGTAACTAGAGATTCTATTTTGTCACTGACACGACAGTGGAATGAGTTTACAGTGTCTGAGCGGGATATAACAATGAGTGAAATCATTCAGGCAGAAAGTGATGGAAAGGTATGTTAAAAAACTCCATTTATCACCGATAAGATTGATTCAATAGAAATATAATTGGCAAGTTTGTGATGTGCTATTGTAAATATTAAAACATTTAACTCTAAAAATATTTAGGTCGAAATGTGAATCTGATTTGTATGGAAATATTGTTATTTTTGGGGCACCTTCAGAGGCTCCACAGAGCTTAGGCACTGGCACCTTGGGCTAAGCCTGACCTGCTGGTTTTGTTTTGTCAATCTAACTGGTTGGTTTCTTCAGTTTTGGCCTTACTTCTAATATCCAAGATCCTTTTTATTCTTTTGAAGAGCTAGATTCTGATCCTAGCTTTGAGTAGGTCAGCACAAATCTCGGAGGCCTGGTACCATCCTGAGGCTGTGTAATTAGCTAAGTGTAGTTACAGGATGAGAGCTACGCTCGTGGTGTCCCATCTTCCCAGCACTCTTTGTCATATAACGCTTTGAAACTACTGACGGTCTTGGCCTCCACCACCTTCTCACCTAACTTGTTCCAACCGTCTACCACTCTGTTTGCGAAAGTGAATTTTTTTATATTTCTTTGGCATCTGTGTTTAGCTAGTTTAAATCTATGACCTCTTGTTCTTAAAGTTCCAGGTCTCAGGAAATCTTCCCTATCGATTTTATCAATTCCTGTTACTATTTTGTATGTAGTGATCATATCGCCTCTTTTTCTTCTGTCTTCTAGTTTTGGCATATTTAATGCCTCTAACCTCTCCTCGTAGCTCTTGCCCTTCAATTCTGGGAGCCACTTAGTAGCATGTCTTTGCACCTTTTCCAATTTGTTGATGTGCTTCTTAAGATATGGGCACTACACAACAGCTGCATATTCTAGCTTTGGCCTAACAAAAGTCATGAACAATTTCTTTAGTATATCGCCATCCATGTATTTAAAAGCAATTCTGAAGTTAGAAAGTGTGGCATAGGCTCCTCGCACAATATTCTTTGTGGTCCTCAGGTGATAGTTTTCTATCTAGAACCACCCCTAGATCTCTTTCTTTATCAGAATTCTTTAAAGATTTCTCACATATAGGTTGTGTGAGGTCTATGTTCTCCTATTCCACATTCCATAACATGGCATTTGGAATGTTTGTGTACGGTTGAGGTTGCTCCCTATCGGGGACGCTTTCCCAAATGTAAGGTAAAAGTTCCCTTATTCCCTGCACGTAGTGACGAGATCCCCCTCTTAACACTCTTAAGACAGAGAGTCCTCGCCACACAATAAAAAACCAGCGTTGAATGTAATAAAAAGCCATTTTCTGGGTGAGACCTGGAAGCTCCCCGGAGCAATCCAGGCTGTTATGGATATATGAGACTTCTGCATCAATGTGAATGGAGTTCTAGGCCTACCGGGGACCACAAGCCAGAACCTGGCCCCCTCAGAGAGGCACGAGGAGCAATGGCCTATAGAAATGCACATGTGGTTAAGGAGCATTCTATGTCTGCCATCGACCGGGTCAGGCATCCAGAAAGGTAAGCATCCCAAAACACTCCTATTCTTGTTGAAACTACTATTGAAAGCCAAATGAGTGGACAAAGCTTCCCAAATGAAAATGAACAAACGAGCATAGACATCACAAAGTCGCCGCACCATTTGTCTGCGCAACCCTCACCCTTCCCGGGAGGGGAAAGGGGACGCCCCAGACCCTTACGCTGGTGATCCACCCTGCAGTTTTGAGGCGGATGTCAAAACACGTGAAAAAACGCCGACTGACCGGAGGGAGGGAGGGTTGCCGGGAAGCCTCCAGGTCTCGCCCAGAAAATGTCGTTTCATTACATTCAACACTGGTTTTCTGGGGCCTTTGGCTTTTGGGAGCTACTTCACCAAAGATAAGGAAAAGAGGGACGTACCCAGGAGGTGTTTGCCACTCACAACTTAAATCGAAGGCTAGACAACCAATGGCACCAAAGGACCCAACAAATGACCCGGGAAACCCAAACCCAGGAACAGGGAAGAAGGGAAACCGGGGCAATCCAAAGGGCGTCCGTGGATACAGAAGCTGTGACGCGTAAATAACGGTGAAGAGCCACAACCGGACACAACATATGAAGCACACCCGGCCTAACCAACCAAGCATAAACAACCCAAGGACTCCTCCTGAAAACAGCAGACTCATACCGCCCAGAAAAGAAGGAAACGGCTGCCACTGAACAAACCTACCACCAGGACCAAACGAGCGGAAACTCCTGCGCCAGAGGAGAGCACGAAGCTCCCCGACCTGAACCCCCAAAGGTCAATACCAACATGGAAAAGCCGTAGAGAAACAAACTCGAACCAAAGGGGGGCCCACTATAAACCGAGGAGAAGAGAGGAGGAGAGCACCTGATCCAAAGACCAGGATGCCCCAGGTAGTGCATGAGCAGGCCAGAAGTGAAACAATGCACGAGACAGCTTACAAAACGGCGCCGAAGGAACATAAACTCTGAGCACAAGCTGCAGCGGCTCCACCAGCGTTGCACGATAAGAGGCTACAGTATTAGGCATAAGATGACGGTCCTGAAACAATCACGAGAGAAAGGACAACACCACCACATCAGAAACCAAAGCAAACCTATGAAGGGACAAGGACCGCCAGAAAACTTCATACTGACGCCGAGACAAAACATGCAGGTGGGATACCATCAAAGAAGCCACCTGATCACCATGCAGGTGGTGATAAACTCGCATCAAAAAGACCAGACACGAAGACTCGAGGAGACGATCAACCCAGCCACATAGTGGACCGGGCCAATCCCCCGAAAGAGGAGCAGCCACGGGAAGACCACTGGGTTCGGACGCCGAGCAAGCAGCACCTAAACCAGGGCTGGGCCGATCACCAAAGGCAAAGAGGACAACTCTCATCTGCTGAGACTTACCATGGGAGTCACCTAAAGCAACCAGCCCCAAAGAGCTAAGGACGGCATTGAACCCCCATGGTCCAGACAATGATCCACCGGGGAGCAGTCCGAATGGAGTCTGATCGTCGATCCGCGAGTGACCCGAACCCCCCGGAGCATCATCCACACAGCTGTATAAGTCCCGCACCATGCTGCGGGCCTGACGGAAGGATGGACCCCACCGCCCCTGGCTGGCCTGATGAGCACTGGTCACAAAGCCCCAACCAAGAGACGACGCGTCTGGGAACACATCGAGCGAGGGCTCAGGTGGCGCTAAGGCACCGAACCTCGAATAGGTAGCCGGCAATGCAGCAGCTGACGCAAGGTCCCTGGAGGCCAAACTCGGCAATTGTGAGAGAGACGGCCCTGAAGGAACCGGAACAGCCAACGAAGCTAAACCCGACCCGGCTGGTAGACCATCACGGCAAAGTTCAAGCTCACCATCCAAGCACCTGGCTCGAAATGGAACCGGACCTGGGACAGAGTAGTCATCCAAAAGAAGGGGCAATAGACCCAGGGGTTCAGACGGGACACGCCCAGAATGAACTGCAGGTCCGCGCAGTCCCGTTGCGGAACAGGGAACAGATGGGAAACCCATCTGAGGGACGTCGTCGTTTCGACCACACCCAAGCGTACCCCAGGGAGCCGGTCGGCTGAGTGGACAGCACGCTGGCCTTGTGATCCTGTGGTCCTGGGTTTGATTCCAGGCGCCAGCAAGAAACATTTGGCAGAGTTTTTCACCCTATGCTCCTGTTACCTAGCAGTAAAATAGATACCTGGGTGTTAGTTGGCTGTCACGGGCTGCTTCCTGGGGGTGGAGGCCTGGTCAAGGACCGGGCCGCGAGAACACTAAAAAGCCCCGAAATCATCTCAAGATAACCTCAAGATACCCACTCTAAGATGACCCAACAGAGCGCAGGAGAAGAGGCCAGCCCCACCAGCCTCGAATCTCCCTGAGGAGGAACAGGCACCCAATGCCACCGCAGGCCGCTGGAAACGACCCGAAAAGCCTACAAATCATGAGACCAGGCATAAGCGAACAGTGCGAGCCTCCCTTCCCCCCCATCGCCCCGTCAACGGGGTGAACCAGAAAATGGCCGGCATCCATTGCAAGAACTCGACTGACACGCAGAGCGATCGCCGCGCTGACCAGACGCAGACTGGTCCAAAGGCACCGCCGGCCTAAACTGGCTCGCCGGCCTACCACGACAAGAGGAACACAGAGCTCTGGTACGACCCCTCTGAGAAGAATTCCCCCCCCCCCCTCCCCTGGAGAACCAACAAGTCCGACATTGGACGACAACTAGACGAAGCTGCCTGCAGATACTGCACAACCGCATAATCTGCTACCAGCAAGAAACAAAAAGGTGAAGAAAACTGAAGAGCCAGGGCCCAAGCAGATTCCAAGGAGGAAGCGAACACCACCTGCCAACACCCGAGACGCGAAGAAAAAAAACAGATACCACATCCTGCAGGATCAACGCAAACAACCTCAAAAGAGCAGGCGATGCACTCACCGCCGAGACCAAGACACCAGATCCAGGAATGGCCCCAAGCACCTCCACATCCTCCGCAAGCCAATTGAAGGACAGGCCCATTAGGGAAGACAACTGCAAGACCGAAGCCAACAGGCCACGAGCGCGCAAGTCCTCAGCAATGAGTGCAGTTGAAAAATAAGGGAACCTGCACCTGAAGCTGCACCACGCTAACATCTCAAAGGGCAGGGGCCAACAAACATTCATTGATGTGCTCAAACTTGCCCCCCAGTTAAACCTGGACCACTGTAAGCACCTCGTGCCACTCAAGCATGCGGGAACAACAGAACGTATGCCAAGCCTCCAATGAAAACTCAGGGCAGTCCGCTAACCAGGACGACTCTGGAACCTCATAACGTCTTCGTATTCCTCATAATGGGAGACTTAAGACGGATTCATGATGAGGGCGTAATCTGGGTCGTGCAGGAGGTAAGCTGCCATGGCTTCCCGCACCTCATGAGGCAGGATGCTGGAAACTAAAAACCTCCGGAACGATGGGACCAATGGACCCAAAGGGACACTGAACCGAACCCGGAGAGGGGCTGACACCAAATTAAACTCGTACGCGAAGGAGAGAAAAGAAAACCCCACTCCTTGTAACGGCAAGGCCCGTTCCATGGGTAGAAAAAACCAAAGCAGGGTCCAATGGGGTCCAAGGCCCCCAAGTCAACCTCTCCCTAGCCCGGGAAACCTCCACATAAGATGACCCGACCGGGACCGAGTCGTCCTCCAATTCCTCGGCCCCTAAAGAAAACGCCGGAGCGGCCGGGAAGGTGGGAAGGAAACGGGCCCGCTGGCCAGACCCAGATGTCACGGCTGGAGGAACCGAATCTAATGCCTCCATTGCTAAGCCAGAAGGGGCATCCCCCAAAACTGCCAGTGTCTCAAAACCAGCCAAACCCTGCTCCAACCCTGAAACCCTCAGACTCTTTGGGGCTGGAAGCAGGGAAAAGGGGACGATCAGGATGAACCATAGCAGGAGAAGGACGAGGAGGCACGGACTGAATCAGAGTCGAGGCAACTAACGCGCCCCCCCCCCCCAAGTCCAGGGCCCTATAACCAAAATGGGGCAGCCTCGGGGCTTCCGGGACAGCAACTAACCTAGCGCTTTGCAGCAACCTAAACATAGCATGCAACACTTGAGTCATCAGTGAACTTGATGAGCTGAGTCACTAAGAAGCAACAAAACTCGCAGGACTCTGGGTTGAAGATGGCACCAACCCAACAGGCATCAGGACAGAGGCAAAAACAGTGAGTCACCCTGACACAAGGGGACAGAACCCTCAAACTCGCAGAAAGCGAGAGGGGACCCAGGGGTTGCATCCACCGGACTCGCGTGCCTCCTCGGGGATTCCCAGGGGCCCTTAGACTGGTATCGCTATCACTAAGGGAAGCCCAGGCAGGGTACTGCTAACCGGAGCCCAAGTCTACCAAGAGATCCACTAAAAGTTGAACCCCCAGGATGTGTCCACTCACGAGAACCTAGTGGAGGTACCACTAAGGACAATGGTAACAACCTAACACAAGGGGGCAGACCCCCTACCAGGCAGGGAAAACAAAACAAAAAAGAAAAACCCCGCAGAGAGGACACCGTCCCCAGGCGGAACGGAGCCGGCAGCTATGAGAGGTGATAACTAGTTGTGCAGTACCCCGCGCCCTTACCAGTGCAAATTACCCCTTCCCAAAGGCAAACAAGGGTGCAGAACCCCCCAGTACACTAAGGGCGGTCGATCACCAAGCAACAAAAAAACAATCGGAGGTAGATCCCAAGGTGACTTGGGGAAGATGGCCCCAAGCCCCAATGGTAGTACTTACAAGGCACCTAGGGAAGGTGACTCTAGGCACATGCAGACTGAGTACTTGTGAGATTACTCCTGGCTCATGCACCACCAGTGAAGACTTGCACCACACCACAAGGCATAGGACAGAGGACAAAAGTCCGGAGCCAGGGTCACACGTCCTTTGCCGTTCACATCAGCCGAAGAACTGCAGGGTGGATCGCTGGCTTGAGGGTCTGGGGTTCCCCCTTTCCCCTCCTGTGAAGAGTGGGGATTGCACAGGCAAGCGGCGCGGTGACGTCATACTCGTTTGCTCATTTTCATTTGAGGAGTTGTCTACTCATTTGGCTTTCAGTAATAGTTTCAATCAGAATAGGGATTTAATGAACAAATCCACAAGGGCCGTGACAAGGGTTCGAACCTACGTCTGAGAGGATCCCAGACGCGCCTTAATCAACTGAGCTACGACATGGTCAAAAGAATTGGAACCGGGAAATCAACTTGACCTACCATGGATCCTGCAGTCTCTCCGAGACACAAAGCAGGTTTTTACACAATTCCCCCATGCACTCCAGCTCTGTCAATAAGCTATTCTACCTCTTCGCCCTTATTCCATTACACACAGATTTGAACAAATCCACAAGGGATTTGTGGATTTGAACAAATCCACAAGGGATTTGAACAAATCCACAAGGGATTTGTGGATTTGAACAAATCCACAAGGGATTTGTGGATTTGATGCATCCCACTATTATTTCTGTGCAACCCGTTCTCACACAAGACAGCACATATATGACTTAATGCTTAAAGTCAATATGTTGAATATGAATTAGTAAATATGTGATATATTCCCAGTTACTTTTTTTTCCAAGGCCCAAACTCTTCCTCACGTACCAACTTGCGTCTCACAGTACCCGTCCGTCAACCTAGATAGCAGAATAGTCGTGATTGGTTCAATTATAAGGAAAATTGTACTTTTCAGGTCCCACATGGGTTGTGAAATTTACCTACTATTGTCCATGCTCTTAGAATATTATAGATCAGCTACTTCCTATTGAAGGTTCGTAGTTTTGTTTTGAGAAATATTAGTTGTTCTTAGTAAATTATAATAAGCACTAAAAATTATTACATAGAATAACAGTCCTTCACCAATCAATATTATATACCATAGTTGGTGCTTTACAAATCTTTAAAGGATGTTTTGTAGGAACGCTAACAGAAAACGATGGTTCATTGGAATGTCTATGGGGTAGACTACTCTAAACAGGATGGTATTGTGTCTACTATACCAACTACAGGATCGGTATATTGTCCACTACCACCTGTTTGGTGAGTAAGGGGTGCAATACCACCCACAGGATGGGTATGAGGGTCACATCCACCCAGAGGATGAGTATGGGGATCACATCCACCCACAGGAAGGGTATGGGGTCCAATACCACCCACAGGATGAGTATGGCGTCCACTACAACCCATAGAATGGGTATGGGGCTCCAACCACCCATAAAATGGGTATGGGGTCCAATAACACCCACTGGATGTGTATATGGCGTCCATTGCCGCGCGTCGAGCTCGAAAACCGCAGCATTCATCTCAGAACCAAGCCTATTTCACGCAGATTCCTTAATAAACGTAAAAGTTTTATATGTCACAAGAAAGATATAAATATAAGCTTCATTCTAAATACCTTACCATGGGCATATTTAAATTTAAACCGAAGATACGTGTACTTTTATAATAGCCGAGCTCCGACCCCGGACAGATCGATCGACCGAGCAACTCTCTCTCAGAACAATGTTTATTTCACGTGAATTCGTTAGTAAACATATATGTTTTATATGTCTCAAGAAAGACAGACATATAAGCTTCACTTTAAACACTTTACTATAGACATATTTAAATTTCTAATGAAGATTATTGTATTTTAAAAATTACGGAGCTCCCACCCCGTACAGACTGAACGACAGAGCAACTCTCTCTCAGATCAATGTTTATTTCACGTAAATTCGTTAATAAACACAAATGTTTTATAAGTCTTAAGCAAGATAGAAATAAGAGCTTCATTTTAAATACATTACAATAGACATATTTATAGCTCAAGTGAAGATACATATGTTTTTATAGTAGCGCTCAGTAGCTTGTCAGGCATGGAGTGCAGACGCCTACGCACTTGCCGATATATTGTATAATTAACAAAGATACGCTAATAAAGCCTAAAATCTTATATGCCTCCAGAAAGACCGATATATGAACATTATTATAATTGCACCAAATGAAATATATCATGTTCGAGAACAAAGATATATCAATTTTAAATTAAGTTTCGACTCTCTCTCGGGTGAGAAGAGATGGGGCGACTCTCGCCCCATCTATTGGAGATTCTGTGCACTAAATACCCAAAGCTACTCAAACCCTCCTAGCATTATTTAAGTAATGAAGTAATATGGTATATTTACTCACTATAATGTGGGTGCTGAATGCAGAACATGAGAAAACATATATTTACTCCAAACTAATATAATTTCATTATGAAATAAGTAGTATCAAAGGAAGTCGATGGTCCAAGCAGCAATGTTGTGGAGCGACTTATCCAAGATATATCGTTGTTTGGAAAGTGTTTGTTGGCATATCCAGTTGTCGCACTTCTCTGCTCAAATTATCACAAATTTAAATTATAATGTTAACAAGTAGAATACGTATTTTTAATAAAATCTAACATAACTAGCCAGAAAACATTTAACATTAATTAAAAAATATATGTTTGGAAGTTAAATCGACTTCATAGGACAATGGTTTTGTTATATATACTCGTTATTCGTTGACATGCGTTCGCTACTTAAACTACCATGTACTGTACTTATGTAAAATCTCCCATGTCTCTTCGCTCATCTCACCGAACCCTACAGGCTCTGTGATATATTGTTTAATTAATTGAGATTCACAAATAAAGCTAATAATTGTATATGTTATCAAAAAGGCAGAGCTTAGTTTAGTTCATTTATTATGCACTCCATACCCATCCTATGGACGATAGTGGAGTGTTACAGAGGCACATAATGGGCTCAGGGAATGAGCCCCACAATTCATATAGCCAAGCAAGTTATAATCTTGATAAGCTAGTTACAAAAGTCAATACACATTGTCACATCAACAATGGGCTCGAGACCGACCACAAGTACAGTTTATAATTTAAGCAACTGATTTATATGGAGGGCTAGTGTCACAATTGATATGTTTATCCTACACATAACCCCCTCTCCCCCATCCAATGGGCAGGGGTGGATAGGTTACAATCAAGTTTTTTTTGCGTTTTATTCAGAGATTAGGTCTTATTAGGTGAGGAAAGATATTCATATTTTAAAGAAGGTTTCTTGGCTCTCCATTTGTAACAAACTTACACATTGATGGAAAATATACAACCTTTTGAAAATCAATATTAGTTTGATCTAGATATTGTAATTAACGAAAGTATTTATGTCATCAGAAAGGTAGAAATATAGGATACATTTAAAATCCTTTGTCATAAATATAACTGAAGTGAAAACGAAGATATATGCGTTTTGATAGTTACTTGATGGCTTGCTCTGAGAGTGTGAAGCCCTGCACACCAGCCAATAAATTGTATAATTAGTTTCCATATATTTTAATTAATCTTAAAAATCTATATGTCAGAAGAAAGGAAGATGTAGTCGTTAATGTGACAACATTTAAAAATATATATCTCTTAAGTTAAATAAATAATACCACCTTATCGCCGGTGTCCGGACACATGAAAATTACCTAGGTATCAGTATCCAGCCAGGCGGGGATCACAGGCTGCACAATACTGATAAATTATATAATGCACTACTTGTGGTCGATCTCGAACCCATTTATGATTTGACGACTTATAGTGAATTTTGTAACTAGCTCATTAAGATTGTATCTTGCTTAGCTAAATGAATTGTGGGGTTCGGTCCATTCATTTTCTTTCTTTATTATGCACCCCATAATACCCATCCTGTGGGCGGTGGTGTAAAGGATTACAGAGGCACATAATCGGTTCAGGAACTGAACCCTCTAGTTCGTTTAGTTAAGCAAATAACAATCTTTTGACGCTAGTTACAAAATTATTAATGTACACATACTTATGCATACATGTACATATACATACGTACACATATATAAATACACATAAATATTTAATCACCCACACAAATACACACATCAGTAATTTTTTGTGTCACAAGTGATTCAACAAGAGGCTCACAACAGTCACTATACAAGGCACTTTACATTTATGGTGAGTCACACAGTTACTAGTCTTGCTCCACACCCACCCAACTGGGCGGCAGCTTTACAGTCATGTGCTCCACACCCACCCAACTGGGCGGCAGCTTTACAGTCATGTGCTCCACACCCACCCAACTGGGCGGCAGCTTTACAGTCATGTGCTCCACACCCACCCAACTGGGCGGCAGCTTTACAGTCATGTGCTCCACACCCACCCAACTGGGCGGCAGCTTTACAGTCATGTGCTGCACACCCACCCAACTGGGCGGCAGCTTTACAGTCATGTGCTCCACACCCACCCAACTGGGCGGCAGCTTTACAGTCATGTGCTCCACACCCACCCAACTGGGCGGCAGCTTTACAGTCATGTGCTCCACACCCACCCAACTGGGCGGCAGCTTTACAGTCATGTGTATGCATTACCTACAGTAAGCAAATTTTGGATACTTCGCTAAGATTTCGAGCAGCACATCATTATGAATGAAGTACTTACACATTTCATGGACACTATTGATGTTGTTATCTTTAAATTCCGCGATTTTTCACATTCCATTATATAATGACGCAAAGTATGCGAATAGTTCTGCTGACAGAGTTTACATTTAGTCAAATCTACATCATCAGATGTTACAAACTTCCAGAGGTACTTGTAGCTGAGCCTAAACCTAGCAGTGGTAACATCTAGAAGTCTGCTAACATTATTGGATGACCCATAGACGAGCGATTCATCAAAGTTTATACAATATTGTGAAATTGACAGTCAGTGTAGTAACATAAATTGGTAAATCATAAATATTGTAAGTTAAGAATCTGATGCATGTGTGTGTGTTGGGAGGGGGGGGCGGGGGTTATACCCTTGGTAAGCGAGAGTGGAAAGTAACCTTAGACGTACTGCGGTCAATGTGTGGGGGGGGGGGGGAGGGGGAGGGAGGGTGGGAGAGTCAAATCCACCCTCCAACATCTGGACATAGTACCACCAGCCTCCACAACACTCCCCCAGCCTCCAGCTGATGCTTGTAGATGCTTCATCTAACCTCACCTATGTCACACATTAACCTACAGTTCCTGTGATATTTAAACTCCTCATCACAGTGGCGTCTCACCATTATAAACTGTATTGGATTTTGTCCCGAAATAGCTATATGCTGGCTGGACGCGTATGTATGTATGTATGTATGTATGTATGTATGTATGTATGTATGTATGTATGTATGTATGTATGTATGTATGTATGTATGTATGCATGTATGAATGGATAGATGGATGGATGTATGTATGTACGCATGCATGCATGTATGTATGCATGTATGTATGTATGTATGTATGTATGTATGTATGTATGTATGTATGTATGTATGTATGTATGTATGTATGTATGTATGTATGTATGTATGTATGTATGGATAGATGGATGGATGTATGTATGTACGCATGCATGTATGTATGTATGTATGTAATGTATGTATGTATGTATTTATATACGCATGTATATACGCATGTATTTATATACGCATGTATGTATGTATGTATGTATGTATGTATGTATGTATGTATGTATGTATGTATGTATGTATGTATGTATGTATGTATGTATGTATGTATGTATGTATGTATGTATGCATGTATGCATGCATGTATGTATGTATGTATGTATGTATGTATGTATGTATGTATGTATGTATGTATGTATGTATGTATGTATGTATGTATGTATGTATGTATGTATGTATGTATGAATGGATGTAGGCATGCATGTATGTATGGATGTATGTATGTATGTATGTATTCCCAATCACGTTAAAGACTCCCCCTCTATCATCCAGTTTAAGAGAAAAACAACTATGTACTAAATAATCGACTCCTTGTAACTTTAATTATGCTGACCTTCCTATCTGTATTCAGACTGAGCCTACCATCATTAAAGGTGATTATAACGCTAGACATAGGAATATTGGTAATTCGCAGTTCAATAATCGTAACGGCAACTAGTGTCACTATTAGGTAGTCACGATGATGCACAGATTGTGGGTGACCTTGAACCGACGCATATCTACGGGAGTATTCCTGATCTATGTCTCGGTTTCAACGTCTCCCACACCGTGTGCGCCTCGTCAATAGTGCCAGTTATGGCGTCTGATCATCTGGCCATATTAGCCACTGTAAGCATTGGCAGCTCTATCCTCCCTGGTGGAGTGTTCAAGCGGAAGAGGCTGGCTGTGCCCATCGATCAACGAGACAATCTTGTTGCTCATGTGTCAGATTGGTGCAGTTCATCTGAGCCTTCATCAGTTGAAGATTTTAACAATGAGCTCACAGGTACTATCAACCAGTTTATAGAATCACTTGATTCATCGTCCAGGCCACGTAACCCAAATTACACTGGTCATAGCACTTATGTTTATTATAATGATTCTAAATTGCAGACACTAAAACGCACTGCCAGAATAATTGGACTAGCTTGTAGAAGGACCCGCACTGCTGAAATGCTTCGGCTCTTTCAAGCGGCTCTGGCTAAGGCCAGGGAACGTATGGTGGAGCTGAGGCAGACAGACTGGGAAACTTTTGTCCGTGGTCTCAATTCTCACACGCCACTAAGTCGGGCATGGAAGGATATCAACAAGATCAAAGGGAAAAATGCTGCAGAGATCTCGTACCCTAATCCTCTGCACAGAGCAAATGAGCTTATTGGTGCTTGGGCCACGACTTCCAGCTTTGACAGTCTTCCTCTACCCTCACAGAATGAATTAAATGATAGATATACTGATAGGGCAAGGCTCCTTGACTTCATGCGTCATCAAGAGGATGACTGTGACATGCTTTTACTGAATACGAACTAGATTCTGCTCTACATAAAGGCAAAGCTACATCACCCGGGGAGGATGGAGTTACTGACGGCATACTGCATATGCTTCTGCTAGTTCCAGGGAATACCTTTCTTCAATTGTATAATATGAGCTATGTAACTGGGGAGCTTCCTAAGTCATGGACCAACAGTGTTATTATTCCCATTCCTAAACCTCACCAGCCGAGTGCTTTTCGCCCAATCTCCCTCACTAGTTGTCTCTATAAGTGTCTTGAGAGGATGGTTCTCAACCGTCTCCTTTACAAAATTATTAATATGTTGTCTCCCCAGATATATGGCTTTACGCATGGAAAGAGTGTACGTCACTGTATTACCACATTCCTCACCCTGCATACTGATAGGTCATACACCACTTTCCTAGATCTTAAGTCAGCCTTTGACATTGCTAACGCCTGTAACGCCTGTCCGCCTGTCCACAAATGTGGTGACCCCACAGATGTTAACAACTACAGACCTATATCAATCCTGCCAAACTTGTCAAAAAATTTTGAAAAACTTATATATAAGCAGCTTTACTCATATCTAGCCAAACTCAATATACTTAGCCCTTGCCAATATGGCTTCAGACCCAAAAAAAGCACTAACGATGCACTTATTAGTATGCTTAACTCGATTCATACAGCTCTTGATAAAAAGGAGTTCCCTGTTGGGTTATTTGTGGACCTGCGTAAAGCTTTTGATACTGTCAACCACCATAACCTTCTTCTTAAATTACATCATTATGGAGTCAGAGGACACTCCCTACAATACCTCGAGTCCTACCTTACTGACAGGCTCCAATATGTTTCTGTGAATAATACAATTTCTCCCACCCTACCCATCAACATTGGTGTTCCTCAGGGCAGCATACTTGGCCCTCTCCTCTTTCTCATCTACATTAATGACCTTCCAAATGCCTCCCAACACCTCAAACCAATTCTATTTGCTGACGACACAACCTTCATTTACTCCAGTCCTGACCCTCTTGCTCTAAATGCCACAGTAAATACTGAGCTAAATAAAGTCCATCTTTGGCTAACTGCCAACAAACTCACCCTTAACATTGACAAAACTTTCTATATTCTGTTTGGCAATAAATCCTCTAGTCTTATAAATCTCAAAATAAACAATACCCAAATTTGTAACAAATTAGATGGCAAATTCCTTGGCATTCTCATTGACCACAAGCTGAATTTCCAGGGACACATTCTAAATATATCAAAAAAAGTTTCAAAAACTGTGGGAATTCTTTCTAAGATCAGATATTATGTACCACGCCCTGCCCTGGTGACTCTCTATTACTCCCTTATCTATCCTTATCTCAACTATGGTATTTGTGCTTGGGGTTCTACTACCCAAAATCACTTACGTCCTCTAATTACCCAACACAAAGCCGCTATTAGAACAATATCCAACTCTGGCCCCAGACATCACTCGGTACCCCTACTCAAATCTCTGAATATGTTAGATATTAAGTCACTGCACATTCTCTCATGTGTTTTATACATATATAAAACGCTAAACTATAATGCCAATCCTGATCTTAAAAGCTTCATAGAAGGTTGTAACAGAACCCATGAGCACCACACCAGAAATAAATACAGTTTTGATATTCCTAGAGTACGTCTTAATCAAACTAGAAATGCTCTGCAAATCAAGGGGCCCAGAATGTGGAATGACCTTCCCAACCATGTTAAAGACTGTACCTCTCTCAACCAGTTTAAGATAAAAACTAAACACTACCTAATAAATTCCCTGTAATCTACCTCACTCCTCTATTGTCAACCCATGTCTGTTATTTTCTTTTTTTTTTTTTTTTTTAATCAACACTGTTTCTCAACCTATTGTATTTGTGCTGCTTTTTCAGTCATGTTCCCCCTTTTTTTTTATCTTTATTTGTATTTGTTCTCAACACTTTTTATTCTTTATGCTCAATTAGTATTAAGTTCTAGATATTAATGTTTTTCTTGCCCGAAACGCATTGCGTAATAGTGGCTTTAGGCATTGTATGTACTAGCTCTATCTATATATCAATCCATTAATGTAACATCACTTGTATGTATATACCTTACCTGAATAAACATCTGATCTGATCTGATCTCTGATCTAACCCACACGTCATTCTGAGAGAACTTGCTAAAATAAATGTTGGAGGATGGCTTCTACGGTGGATAAGAGGCTATCTATCCAACAGGAAGTCATCTGTACTGTTCCATGGGCATAGGAGTGTAACGAGATTTTTTGAACTTGGCACTCCACAGGGAGGTGTCCTCAGTTCTATTCTGTTCAATGTGTTAATCAGTGCACTTTTAAACTTTGTAACTAGAAGGTCCAGCGAACACATCATTAGCTATGTGGATGATATACTGATCCACACCAATGGGTATACCAACACCCAAAATGTTCTGAACTCTGTATTGTCCACATGTCAGGAACAATGCTTAGTCATCTCAGTAGAGAAAACAAAGATCCTGAACCGACACCCACCCAGACGGGGTGGGGCCGATCGCAAAATGCAGTTGGATGATGGCTCTCTGCTCGACTAGTTACCAGATACAAATACCTTGGTCTTGAAGTTCTACTGTACCGCACTGTTTAGCCAGACTGGGTCGCCAATGTAGAGAGAGGCTCCGTGCTCTCAAGGCTGTGGCAGGCTGTGGCAGGCAAACACAACTGTACTGTACAGTGTTATATATTTATTTCAATTTGAACAATTTTTAACATTAAAGGATACCTGGTTGATGGGGTTCTGGGAGTTCTTCTACTCCCCAAGCCCGGCCCGAGGCCAGGCTTGACTTGTGAGAGTTTGGTCCACTAGGCTGTTGCTTGGAGCGGCCCGCAGGCCCACATACCCACCACAGCCCGGTTGGTCCGGCACTCCTTGGAGGAATAAATCTAGTTTCCTCTTGAAAATGTCCCCGGTTGTTCCGGCAATATTTCTTATGCTTGCTGGGAGGACGTTGAACAACCGCGGACCTCTGATGTTTATACAGTGTTCTCTGATTGTGCCTATGGCACCTCTGCTCTTCACTGGTTCTATTCTACATTTTCTTCCATATCGTTCACTCCAGTACGTTGTTATTTTACTGTGTAGATTTGGTACTTGGCCCTCCAGTATCTTCCAGGTGTATATTATTTGATATCTCTCATTTCTTCTTTCTAGTGAGTACATTTGGAGGGCTTTGAGACGATCCCAATAATTTAGGTGCTTTATTGCGTCTATGCGTGCCGTATATGTTCTCTGTATTCCCTCTATTTCAGCAATCTCTCCTGCTCTGAAGGGGGAAGTGAGTACTGAGCAGTACTCAAGACGGGACAACACAAGTGACTTGAAGAGTACAACCATTGTGATGGGATCCCTGGATTTGAAAGTTCTCGTAATCTATCCTATCATTTTTCTGGCTGTCGCAATATTTGCTTGGTTATGCTCCTTAAACGTTAGGTCGTCAGACATTATTATTCCCAAATCCTTTACATGCTGTTTTCCTACTATGGGTACATTTGATTGTGTTTTGTACTCTGTATTATGTTTAAGGTCCTCATTTTTACCGTACCTGAGTACCTGGAATTTATCACTGTTAAACATCATGTTATTTTCTGATGCCCAGTCGAAAACTTTATTAATATCAGCTTGAAGTTTTTCAATATCCTCAGCCGAGGTTATTTTCATACTGATTTTTGTGTAAAATCCTTTAATTAAATTCTTTAAAAAGGATAAATCCTTTAATTGGTTGAAATTGGTTTTAACATTCGAAATCTAATTTGTTGATGTTAAATAATATAATATGTTGATGTTGATAATATAAGGTTCAAATTTATTAAGATACATACTTTAAAAACTATTTCTATTTGATACCAACAGTATCACGTTAAGAGAAGCATCTCGCCTTGCTAACCCAAGTATAAAATATATAAAGAAACGGTGCAACTGTACTGGTATCTGCAGTACAAATTTATGTCCCTATTTAAAAAAAAAATAAACTGAACCAATCACTGCCACTCCTCACACCAATGCAACAATAAGGAGAGTGATAACAGTGCTTCACATTCGATAATGTTAAATTATTTAACAAATGACGAGATAATGAACATTGGAACAAATGTACAGCTCTCTGACCTTCATATAAAATCTGCATGTGACCTCATCAAACAAACTGTGCCAAGCCTAGAAGGCCTTCATGACCCAGCGTGGTAGCGGGACCTCTCCTGGCCAGTTACAATTGGTGAATTTATTCAAATTATCCAAGTTGATGGTTGTCACTGGGCCACCGTTTCCAACATTGGAGTAACTGGACAAATTAACATATACGACACCAGGCATAAATTACCATCCAAATCTACTGAAGTTATCTTGTATGCTCTTGCTAATTGCCAGGATGATAAGCTGATATGCAATATAATGAATGTCAGCAGACACAAGGACTCAAGTATGAGTGGGGTATATGCTGTGGCGTTTGCTGCATCACTTGCAAGTGGTGTAGATCCGGTGAACCTCGTATGATATGCAGAATGAGACAACATCTTCAAGAGAACTTTAAAGGAAAGTGTCTCATCTCATTCCCTGCAGCTCAGACACTGAGAAGAAAACGAATCATCCGGTCATGCTCGATGGAAGTGTACTGCATTTGCAGAAAGCCAAATGATTTGAAGCTGATGGTATGCTGTGACCGTTGCAATATTTGGCACCATGGATCATGTGTAGGTGTTGCAGAATATAATGATGATTCGTGGATTTGTTTCTTGTGCGCTAGCAAGTTGTGAATTATAATTTAAAATACTTAATTAATACATTATTATTATTATTATTATTATTATTATTATTATTATTATTATTATTATTATTATTATAACCTTACCAAATGCTTTGCTGAATCAAATAATGTTATTACTTTCAATGTGTTACATTAGCATAATTAAGTGCTGCAACTATCAGGTCTTTTATATAGTCAGTATTTGTTATATTCTGTACCCTTTTAATGTTATTTAAATTTCAAATAGAAATAGTTTTTAAAGTATGTATCTTAATAAATTTGAACCTTATATTATTTAACATCAACAAATTAGATTTCGAATATTAAAACCAATTTCAACCAATTAAAGGATTTATCTTTTAATGTTAAAAATTGTTCAAACTGAAATAAATATATAACACTGTACGGTACAGTTGTGTTTAATTATGTTTTGCGATTCCTTTGGAAAAGGTATTTGTGCACCAAGTACTACTAGGTCATTATGAGATATGCTGAATGTTGTCAATATACCATCTGAATACGCCTCACTTTGCGTTAATCATTGAACGTCCTAATGATTAAGGTCCCCAAAAGGACTTAATCAGACCTCAGTGGATATTTTTACTCTCCCTCTCTCTCTCTCTCTCTCGGAGCATCCCTTTATGTGTTGTATGTGGGTGCTGAAGTTCAGTCTCTTGTCTATGTACCCAAGCAAACCCAAGCAAACTACTGTGGAAATGTGCAGGACAAACATATCAATTGTGACACTAGCTCTCCACATATAGCATTTGCTTAATTTAGAAACTGTACTTGTGGTCGATCTCGAACACAGGTTGTTGATGTGACGATGTGTTATGAATTTTGTGGCTAGCTCCTCAAGATTGTAACTTGCTTAGATAAATAAATTGTGTGTTCAGTCCCTGAACCCATTATGTGATAAATTAACTAAACTAAAAACTATAGTATGGCGACGAAACCTGAACTGCATAATGTAAATAGGGATTAACCAGAAAAAGATATAGGTGAAGAATAACACCAGGTAACTGTAAAGCTGCCGCCCAGTTGGGTGGGTGTGGAGCACATGACTAAAGCTGCCGCCCAGTTGGGTGGGTGTGGAGCTAGACTAGTAACTGTGCGACTCCTCATAGATGTAAAGTGCCTTGTATAGTGACTGTTGTGAGCCTCTTGTTGAATCACTTGTGACACAAAAAATTACTGATGTGTGTATTTGTGTGGGTGATTAAATATGTATGTGTATTTATATATGTATACGTATGTATATGTACATGTATGCATAAGTATGTGTACATTAATAATTTTGTAACTAGCGTCAAAAGATTGTTATTTGCTTAGCTAAACGAACTAGAGGGTTCAGTTCCTGAACCGATTATGTGCCTCTGTAATCCTTTACACCACCGCCCACAGGATGGATATTATGGGGTGCATAATAAAGAAAGAAAATGAATGGACCGAACCCCACAATTCATTTAGCTAAGCAAGATACAATCTTAATGAGCTAGTTACAAAATTCACTATAAGTCGTCAAATCATAAATGGGTTCGAGATCGACCACAAGTAGTGCATTATATAATTTATCAGTATTGTGCAGCCTGTGATCCCCGCCTGGCTGGATACTGATACCTAGGTAATTTTCATGTGTCCGGACACCGGCGATAAGGTGGTATTATTTATTTAACTTAAGAGATATATATTTTTAAATGTTGTCACATTAACGACTACATCTTCCTTTCTTCTGACATATAGATTTTTAAGATTAATTAAAATATATGGAAACTAATTATACAATTTATTGGCTGGTGTGCAGGGCTTCACACTCTCAGAGCAAGCCATCAAGTAACTATCAAAACGCATATATCTTCGTTTTCACTTCAGTTATATTTATGACAAAGGATTTTAAATGTATCCTATATTTCTACCTTTCTGATGACATAAATACTTTCGTTAATTACAATATCTAGATCAAACTAATATTGATTTTCAAAAGGTTGTATATTTTCCATCAATGTGTAAGTTTGTTACAAATGGAGAGCCAAGAAACCTTCTTTAAAATATGAATATCTTTCCTCACCTAATAAGACCTAATCTCTGAATAAAACGCAAAAAAAAAAACTTGATTGTAACCTATCCACCCCTGCCCATTGGATGGGGGAGAGGGGGTTATGTGTAGGATAAACATATCAATTGTGACACTAGCCCTCCATATAAATCAGTTGCTTAAATTATAAACTGTACTTGTGGTCGGTCTCGAGCCCATTGTTGATGTGACAATGTGTATTGACTTTTGTAACTAGCTTATCAAGATTATAACTTGCTTGGCTATATGAATTGTGGGGCTCATTCCCTGAGCCCATTATGTGCCTCTGTAACACTCCACTATCGTCCATAGGATGGGTATGGAGTGCATAATAAATGAACTAAACTAAGCTCTGCCTTTTTGATAACATATACAATTATTAGCTTTATTTGTGAATCTCAATTAATTAAACAATATATCACAGAGCCTGTAGGGTTCGGTGAGATGAGCGAAGAGACATGGGAGATTTTACATAAGTACAGTACATGGTAGTTTAAGTAGCGAACGCATGTCAACGAATAACGAGTATATATAACAAAACCATTGTCCTATGAAGTCGATTTAACTTCCAAACATATATTTTTTAATTAATGTTAAATGTTTTCTGGCTAGTTATGTTAGATTTTATTAAAAATACGTATTCTACTTGTTAACATTATAATTTAAATTTGTGATAATTTGAGCAGAGAAGTGCGACAACTGGATATGCCAACAAACACTTTCCAAACAACGATATATCTTGGATAAGTCGCTCCACAACATTGCTGCTTGGACCATCGACTTCCATTGATGCTACTTATTTCATAATGAAATTATATTAGTTTGGAGTAAATATATGTTTTCTCATGTTGTGCATTCAGCACCCACATTATAGTGAGTAAATATACCATATTACTTCATTACTTAAATAATGCTAGGAGGGTTTGAGTAGCTTTGGGTATTTAGTGCACAGAATCTCCAATAGATGGGGCGAGAGTCGCCCCATCTCTCTCACCCGAGAGAGAGTCGAAATTTAATTTAAAATTGATATATCTTTGTTCTCGAACATGATATATTTCATTTGGTGCAATTATAATAATGTTCATATATCGGTCTTTCTGGAGGCATATAAGATTTTAGGCTTTATTAGCGTATCTTTGTTAATTATACAATATATCGGCAAGTGCGTAGGCGTCTGCACTCCATGCCCGACAAGCTACTGAGCGCTACTATAAAAACATATGTATCTTCACTTGAGCTATAAATATGTCTATTGTAATGTATTTAAAATGAAGCTCTTATTTCTATCTTGCTTAAGACTTATAAAACATTTGTGTTTATTAACGAATTTACGTGAAATAAACATTGATCTGAGAGAGAGTTGCTCTGTCGTTCAGTCTGTACGGGGTGGGAGCTCCGTAATTTTTAAAATACAATAATCTTCATTAGAAATTTAAATATGTCTATAGTAAAGTGTTTAAAGTGAAGCTTATATGTCTGTCTTTCTTGAGACATATAAAACATATATGTTTACTAACGAATTCACGTGAAATAAACATTGTTCTGAGAGAGAGTTGCTCGGTCGATCGATCTGTCCGGGGTCGGAGCTCGGCTATTATAAAAGTACACGTATCTTCGGTTTAAATTTAAATATGCCCATGGTAAGGTATTTAGAATGAAGCTTATATTTCTATCTTTCTTGTGACATATAAAACTTTTACGTTTATTAAGGAATCTGCGTGAAATAGGCATGGTTCTGAGATGAATGCTGCGGTTTTCGAGCTCGACGCGCGGCAATGGACGCCATATACACATCCAGTGGGTGTTATTGGACCCCATACCCATTTTATGGGTGGTTGGAGCCCCATACCCATTCTATGGGTGGTTGGAGCCCCATACCCATCCTGTGGGTTGTAGTGGACGCCATACTCATCCTGTGGGTGGTATTGGACCCCATACCCTTCCTGTGGGTGGATGTGATCCCCATACTCATCCTCTGGGTGGATGTGACCCTCATACCCATCCTGTGGGTGGTATTGCACCCCTTACTCACCTAACAGGTGGTAGTGGACAATATACCGATCCTGTAGTTGGTATAGTAGACACAATACCATCCTGTTTAGAGTAGTTTACCCCACAGACATTCCAATGAACCATCGTTTTCTGTTAGCGTTCCTACAAAACATCCTTTAAAGATTTGTAAAGCACCAACTATGGTATATAATATTGATTGGTGAAGGACTGTTATTCTATGTAATAATTTTTAGTGCTTATTATAATTTACTAAGAACAACTAATATTTCTCAAAACAAAACTACGAACCTTCAATAGGAAGTAGCTGATCTATAATATTCTAAGAGCATGGACAATAGTAGGTAAATTTCACAACCCATGTGGGACCTGAAAAGTACAATTTTCCTTATAATTGAACCAATCACGACTATTCTGCTATCTAGGTTGACGGACGGGTACTGTGAGACGCAAGTTGGTACGTGAGGAAGAGTTTGGGCCTTGGAAAAAAAAGTAACTGGGAATATATCACATATTTACTAATTCATATTCAACATATTGACTTTAAGCATTAAGTCATATATGTGCTGTCTTGTGTGAGAATGGGTTGTTCTGTGTGTAATGAAGTAAGGGCAAAGAGGTAGAATAGCTTATTGACAGAGCTCGGGTGCATGGGGGAATTGTGTAAAAACCTGCTTTGTGTCTCGGAGAGACTGCAGGATCCGTGGTAGGTCAAGTTGATTTCCCGGTTGCAATTCTTTTGATCATGTCATAGCTCAGTCAATTAAGGCGCATCTGGGATCCTCTCAGACATAGGTTCGAGCCCTTGCCATGGCCCCTGAAGATTTGTTCATTTAAAGTATTACGCTATTATGGTTTCTGTGTGCAAAGAATAGGGGTTTATTTTGGGATGCTTTATCTTTCTTGGTGCCTGACCCGGCCGATGGCAGACAGAATGCTCCATAACCCCACAGGCATTTCTATAGGTCATTGCTCCTCGTGCCTCTCTGAGAGGGTCAGGTTCTGGCTTGTGGTTCCCGATGGGCCTAGAACTCCATTTACATTGGAGAAATATTATGCCAAAGTCTAATATATCCATATCAGCCTGGATAGTTCCGGGGAGACAAAGGTGCTTCCCCTAGAAAAATTATCAAATTCCTGTGGGAGGGAGAGAGCAATTTTTTTCTCCTGTAGGCTACTTGCAAGGAAACGCCAATAATCAGGGTGTGGGAGATCTCTGCTAATGACTTGCATCAGGTACACACACTGTCGGCTTTTCCCTGTTGTTTCTTTATTTTCCCTGTAGTCAGTTAATGCCTCCATTCCCAAGTACTTCTCTCATTCTCACTCCCACTCCCAGCTCTATCAAATCAATCTGGAATCCTATTGAGGCTAATCAGAGTGTACAGACCCAATCTGTTATGTTAATCTCCACCGAAGGTCCTCAGGTAGGGAGCAATAATATTTTTAACTAGTTTTATAAAGTTTACTGAAAGATTTCTTGTACAATTTTATCCTCTACTCACTAATAAACATTCAATGTATGTGTATCAGCACAGGAAGATCAACCTCCCTATAACAAATGACTTTAACCCTTAGGCTGCGCTATACTTACATAGGCGATGGGAGTAACTGTCACAGAATTGTGCACATCATACATAGGCGATTGAGGGTCCCGCGGATGATTTAAATGTCCTGCGGTTATACCGGGTTCACATCAGCTTCCACAGGGCTATTGTAAACAGACGCCATTTAAAAAAAAATTTGTGGGCAACATTCTTGGGTGTGAGAGCTTTAGTACTGTACTGAGTGAGCAACCAAGGCTGGCGCATGCACCAGCTAACAGCATTGCTGTTCAGCTTGTGACCACAGCATCACCTAAAAATGTAAAAAATATATATAACTGCTATTATTTAGTGATGATAGTATTACAGAAGACCCCTGACTGTGATAAAAATGACCAAGATTCTGGTAATAGCAGGAATGTGGTGATAATTAGTGCTGTGTGTAGTATGGTGGGAGGAGTAATCTTGGTGGGGATGGAGGGAGGAAGAGGTGGCGTTGTCTGCTGACTGTGTGTGGCCACCTTTTATTGTCTGTACTCAACATATCAACTTGGTGGTTCGCTATGGTGAACACAAATGTAGATAACTATGTATAATGTGTGTAATAACAGCAAAAGGAGTATGTTGGGAGGAGCCATTTTGGTGAAGGTGGTGGCGGCGTCTGGTAGCTGCTGTGTCGCTTGTCAAGCAGCTTATCTGGGGAAGCCCCTACGGCTTCCTAGAGCTATCCAGGCTGATAGGGATAGTCCTGACTTTTGGCATCAGTTGATGTGGGTGGAGTTCTAGCTATGCCTATGGGGGACCATGGCCAGAACCTTGCCCCCCCCCCCCCCTAAGAGAGTCATGAGGAGCAATGGCCTATAGAAATGCACATGTGATTTTGGAGCATTCTATATCTGCCATTGACCGAGACAGGCACCCAGAAAGGTAAGCGCCTCAAAACAAACTCCTATTCTGGTAAAACCAACGAAAATAATAGTGAAACAAATACAGAACTCTCCCATGGGAAAATGAGCAAACAAGCATGACGTCACACGAGTTCAAAGTGTTCAAAAGTTTTGAGTTCAAAAACTCAAAAGGTGACACCCCTAGTGTCAACAACTGCATCAGAGGAGCTCCAGCATATTTCAACAATCCTAAGCATTGCAGTACAGGTTGATGATAGTGAGTGGTGTCCCAGAGAACATAAAGGTGTAGTGCTTTTGAAAAATAGGTGAGATAACAGAAATATGCCAAGGGAAGTGAAAAAAATATGATGAATAAAAGTTGCCCCTAGTGTTCCCAGGGCAGACAAGAACATTCAAGATGGCCGCCGGCAAGAGGAAAAACAAAACAGAGCTTCATTTTGCGGGATTCAATGAAGAAAGCATTGATATAAGCAGTCTTCACAACAAGTTGGCAAAACTAGATACTATAGTGAACTCTCATGTAGAAATAATCAGTAAATTGAAAGAAAGTAATGACCATTTTTGTAGCAAAGTTTTATGTCTTGAGGGTTTAGTGAAAGACTTGCGCAAGGACAAGAAACAATTGGAAACAAATTGCAAAGCCATGGAAGAAGAGAATAAACTCTTAAAAATAGCTTTTAAGAAGTTAAAGCAAATTTAAACATAAATGACTACAATAGGTTAGGTAAGGAAATTCAACAGGAGAAACAGCTTTTGTCAGCACAGATGAAGGAAGTTACACAGGGAATAGAACAGTGCAAGGAAGATATGCAACTCACTTATGCATAAGTGGCCAAGGAGAAGGAAAAAATTGAAGAAACAGTAAAGGAAGCCAAACACTGTAGCAACCAAGATAAAACAAACATTAGGCTAGAAGTGAGAAAAGAATTGGCATCTAACCCAAAGTTGGTGCAAAACACAGTTGATCGGAGTAAGTCCCTGATAATTTTTGGTTGCAAAGGAAAGGAGATAACATCTAGGTCAGAAAGAGCTGTAGAAGAAGCTAAAGTAGTAGATAAAATTGTTGGCCTCGTGGAAGGTCTTACTACCATAAAGAATTGTGCGACTACAGGAGAATAGGCAGATATGTAAAAGGGAAAGATCGACCTTTTGAGGATCACTCTAAACAGTGCCAAACAGATGGAAGAAGTACTAAGGAATGCTATAAAATTACAAAGTGATGAGGATGGGAAAGTGTGGTCGTTAAGACGTGATCTTTCAAGAGAAGACAGAGAGAAGCTGAAACTAAACCTCGTAGAGGCAAAGCGTCTAAATGAGAGCAGAAACGAAGAAGAAATCAATTCTTTTCTCTACAAAGTGATAGGGGTAGCCAGGCCTGTAAAATGGTACATAAAGGCAAACCAACAAAATTGCTCGTGAGAGGGGTAGTGAAGAATAAGGAGAGGGGAAACATGTTCCTGAAAATAGTATACACCAACATAGATGGAGTAAGATCGAAGATACTGGAGTTAAGTGATGTAATACAGCTATACACACCAGACATTGTTGCACTCACAGAGACAAAACTTGAAGATGTTATTTTAAATGAGATCATATTCCCAAGGGGCTACTCAATTTGGAGACGGGACAGAAAAATTAGGAAAGGGGGTGGCGTTGCTGTGCTGGTGAAAGAACATCTAAAGGTGAACGAAATAATAATTGCCAATCCACAAGAAGTTGACGTAATAGCACTAGAAATCTGCCATGAGGATGATAAACTAATGATCATAAATGTATATAGTCCACCGCCAAGCAGCACATGGTCAAAGGAGGAGCTAGATAGTAAACGAGAGAGTCTTATAACAATAATGAGAGAGATTATAGCAAGAACAGATAAAGATAGATCATGACTGTTGATAGTCGGCGACTTCAACTTGAAATCCATAGACCGGAGTCGGTGGCTCCGCGTACAAAACATTGGACGCGTGATCCTGTGATCCCGGGTTCGATCCCGGGTGCTGGCGAGAAACAATGGGCAGAGTTTCTTTCACCCTGATGCCCCTGTTACTTAGCAGTAAATAGGTACCTGGGAGTTAGTCAGCTGTCACGGGCTGCTTCCTGGGGGTGGAGGCCTGGTTGATGAACGGGCTGCAGGAACACTAAAGCTCCAAAATCATCTCAAGATAACCTCAAGATAAGATAACCGGGAAGCATATGAAGCTAGAACAGGGGATTATTGGATCTATAGACCTCATCCTAGAAACATTCTTGTATCAACATGTTAAACAAGCTACGAGGATGAAGGAAGGGGATGTTCCCTCCATACTAGATTTGATATTTACCAGGAAGTAGGAAAAGAGATTTGACATTCAGTCCCTTCCTTCCTTGGGTAAAAGTGACCATGTCTTTTTGGGAATAAAGTGTGCAATGCATTATAATCTGGAAGAAAATAAGGAGGTTGAAGCAGTTGAAAAACCTGACTTCAGGAGAGGACACTATGGCGAACTTAGAAATTTTTTTTGTGAGTATAACTGGACAGACTTGTTGCTAGGCAGGGAAGTAAATGAGATGCATGTCAAGTTTTGTGAAATATATAATAAAGGCACAAAAAAATGTATATCAAAGCAGAGATGCAGAACTAGGAAACAGGACTGGTTCAACAGAAATTGCGAGAGGGCCAGAGACCAAAAGACACAAAATGGAATCAATATAGGAAGAGGCCAAACCCCCAAACATACCAGCGATACAAAGATGCGAGAAACATCTACACGTAAGTGAGGAGAGAGGCAGAAAGAAATTTTGAAAAAAAGGATTGTGAACAAATGTTAAACAGAACCGGGTCTATTCTATAAATTCATAAACAACAAATTGCAGGTAAAGGATAATATTCAGAGGCTGAAAATATGAAATAGATTCATGGAAAATGAAAAAGAAATGTGTGAAACATTAGATGGAAAGTTCCAAAGTGTGTTTGTACAAAATGAAATCTTCAGGGAACCAAACACAATAAGAATTCCAGAGAACATCATAGAGCATAGAGGTGTCTAGAGACGAAGTAGAAAAAATACTCAAGGAGCTAAGAACAAAGCAGTTGGTCCAGATGGAGTTTCACCATGGGTTCGGAGAGAATGTGCACCTAAGCTCAGCATTCCACTTAAACTGATTTTTCAGGCATCCCTGTGTAACAGAGTTGTAGCTGATGTGTGGAAAATGGCTAACATGGTTCGAAAATCTACAAAAGTGGCAGCAGGGAAGACCCCCCTCAATTGTAGACCTGTATCATTGACAAGTGTAATTGTCAGAACTTTGGAAAAAAATAATTATAATTAAATAGGTAGAATACCTGGAGAAAAAAGATATAATATCAGACAGACAGTATGATTTTTGATCTGGAAGATCCTGTGTAACAAATTTACTGTTTCTATGATCGAGCAACAGAGATTTTACAGGAAAGAGATAGTTGGAATGACTGCATCTAACTGGACCTATAAAAGGTTTTTGATAGAGTTCCACATAAGAGGTTGTTCTGGAAACTAGAACATATTGGAGGGGTGACAGGTAAGCTTCTAATATGGATGAAAAATTTCCTAACTGGTAGGAAAATGAGGGCCGTAATCGGAGGCAATGTATCGGATTGGAGGAATGTCACAAGTGGAGCACCAGAGGGTTCAGAGGTGCTGTAATGTCTGCGCTGTTTCGCAAGCTGTGTCATGCATTGTTTCACCTCCAGCTTGCTCATGCGCCGCCTGACCCGTCCTGTTCATTGGACAGTGTGCTCTCTTTTCTCCTCGGTTTGTTGTGGCCATTTCGGTTCAGGATTGGTTCTCGATGGCTCTTTTTCCTGTTGGCATTGGCCTCTGGGGGTCGGGTCGGTGAGCTTCATGCTCTCCTAGTGCGCAGGGGTTTCTGCTCCTTCGGTCGTGACGATAGCTTTGTTCTTCTGCAGCCGTCTCCTTCCTTTTTGGTAAGGAATGAGACTGCTGCTTTCCGGAGAGGTCCTTAGGTTGTTGATGCTTGTTTGTTCAGGCCAGGGGTGCATCATGTTTTGTGTCTGGTTGTGGCCCTCCGCCGTTATTTGCGCGCCATGGCTGCTGTGTCAGGGGACGTGCTTTGGGCTGATCCGGTTTCTCTTCTAACCTGTTCCCGGGTGCGGGTCTCCCAGGTCGTCCACAGGCTTCTTTGGGCTAGCCAGCCTGAGGCCTACCCCTGTGTCCATGACGTTTGTACGTTCGCTGCTCTTGCTGCCATCTTTGGCAACATGTCCTGGGCTGACATTCGGGCGCTGAGTTTTTGGCGGTCGAACAGGGTCCTGGCTGCGTGGTACCTCGTGTACGTTCCTGGGCCTAGTCGGACCTGTGTCGCTTGGGTTGGCGGTGGCAGCCAGTTGTCTCGACTTCAAGTTTCTCCTCCCCGAAAACCAGCATTGAATGTAATGAAAGGCCATTTTTCTGGGCGAGACCCGGAGGCAACGTGTGATGTCATGCTCGTTTGCTTGTTTCTCTTGGAGTTCTATCCACTTGTTTGGATTTTGGTAGCAATTTTCACCAGAATAGGGGCTTGTTTTGGGATGCTTACCTTTCTGGGTGCCTGACTCTGTCGATGGCAGACATAGAATGCTTCCAACCACACGGGTTTCTATAGGCCATTGCTCCCCTTGCCTCATCTATGGGGGCCAGGTACTGGCTCGTGGTCCCCAGTAGGCCCACTGAACTCCATACACATGACTGATGCCAAAGTCTGACATTACCATATCAGCCTGGAAAGCTCTGGGGAGCCTCCGGGTCTCGCCTAGAAAATGGCATTTCATTTCAATACTTTTTTTTTTTTTTTTTTTTTTTTTTTTTTTTTTTTTTTTTTTTTTTTTTCTCCCACCTGTGGATGTTGAGGGCCAAATAGTCCAGAGCAGCTTAGGGGTTAAAGATACTACTGGTCCTTACCTTTGGTACTTGTAGACCATACAGTAGCTTCAGTGTGCATGGCTCCTGCATATGTCTGCTGGTTGATAGTAGCACACACTCGGCAATAGGCGATTCGTTCGAGTCTCTTCACTTCGAACCTCCGTCTCGCTCATTCTTCTGTGAGATGACTTAAAGGTGAAATCTCATACCACGTTGACACCTCTTGTGCACCAGCTCAGCACACTTTTTTGGTGTCTGACTCTTGAAGAAATGTCGTCCACTTGACTATGGCTATGGCTAAGTGGGTCAATCTCGTGCTCACCGCGATTTGCCATGCCCTCGGCAATCTTTTGCACTAATCCCAGCGAATTCATTTGCAAATGAGGGCAGTTGCTGGGCCTCAGTCTTGTTGGATCTCAGCCGTGACTGAATCAGTCCCGCACACAAACTTCTAATTGCTGAGATCTGGTCATCAGTGACTCGATGACAGGGACAGAACTTTTCTCGATTAAATCTCAAGAGCGAAGTCCCTGAACTGTCTCGGTTCACCTTCATTTTTGCAGTGTGACATCATCATCTTGCACAACAATGATTGTTCCACACTGGTTGTGCTTGCACATGTGGAGTTCATAAGCCAGCCCGTTCTGTGGTTTCCCAACATCACGAAGCTGTCGTATTAATGTGCCATTATCCTAACCCACCAGAGGACCCAAAACACAAAACATGAGAGTAAGTCAATTATATAAACCACTACCATTTTCTAGCAAAACAATTTCTGGTATTTTCATGCAGGTAAAGTCTGCATGAAAAAAAGACACTATTAGGAGGTCGGGTGGCACAAGACATTACTCCTCCGGGATTCCCCACCTCTCGTCAAAGAGGCGATACATCTGGTCCTGGTTCCTCGTCACTACACCATTTCCTCATGAATGCTATGCAAATACTCATTTATACCTTACCTACCTATGTTTGTATATTTAACACCTGCAGGTATGAACAAATACAAACAATTTAGGTAATTACACTTAGGTAATTACAAATATGGAGGGCAAAGGTTAGGAACAACTATCATCTAAAGACAGTCTTGGTTAGATTATATCACAACATGTTATACCTCCACTTCAGTGTTTCATTTCATTCAGTGCTTCATTCTTTATGAATAATATTGTTACTATTTTAAATTGAGACTACAAACTACTTTTGCACCAATCCATACGTATTTAATCACTTTTCATCTTTCATGGGTAAATTTAGAGTTTTAAGTTAATGTTATAATTGGTTTATCTGCTACACTGAGACATTCTATGAAGCCTCATTATGTGAAGCATAATAGAACTGTTGCAGAGGAGGTTCAGTTCAGAGGTAAATAAATTTTTAACCACAAATCCTTACCAGATTTATGTACAGTACTATGTTGTATTCACCTAGTTGTGCTTGTGGGGTTGAGCTTTGGCTCTTTGGTCCCGCCTCTTAACTGTCAATCAACTGGTGTACAGTTGATTGTTTAAATCGACCATTGAGACATTTTTAAAGTTAATGGCAAACTTATTAGAAGAATATAAGAATAATGGTAACTGCAGTAGGCATATTGGCCCATATTGGGCACCTCCCAAACTCATTCATGTATCCTATGCTTCAAACAATCATTTTAAAGTTGCTTTTTCTGTTGCAGCTTTTAGAAATGTTTGGAGCAGGAACCGCTGCAGTGGTGACACCTGTGGGAGAAATTCACTATGAAGGCCAAGTTGTTAAAATTCCCACCATGGAGCACGAGCACCCACTCACACAAAGGCTCTTTGATGCCATCAAGGACATACAGTATGGCCGTGTTCAAAGTGAATGGAATGTCCTCATTGAGTGAAATCAGTGAAGCTTGAGTAAAATACTGGTTGTGACACTTAATGCAGATTTCTGACTACAGGTATATTTTAGTTAGTATCATGAATTATTACACAAGTAGTATACCACAACATTCTGAAACTTTATGAAACACTCTGAAAGAATTTTGTTATTCTTGTTTGTCTGCAGATACTGTTGTACAGCCATCAAACACAATATACAATGCTACATATTTATTATTTTGTTTTTGACAATCAAAATTTTGTTTTGTTGAGAACATCAGTTTTGTTATGCAAGTGGTTATTGATATATAATAACTCTCTCAATATTGCAGTTAAATTTAATGTAGTATTATAGGTAATACATTAAAATGATTACTATATATTTAGAAATAAATTTTAATGTTAGGATTTAAAAGGAATAGTATATTTAGACTCGAAGTTATTGTGCAAATAGCATTCACAAGCATGATTATATTATCCACTGCATGAAGTAGAAAACAAGTTATTTATATCACTTGAGCTGTACCATTTGAGCACGTAGGAATGTGTGTACTGTGTGTGCTCTGCTTAACAGAGCCGTAGCTGCAGGCAGTATCAGAAAGAAGCATATGGCACAGTCAGAAAGGTTGTAAATGATGTACTTTATAACTGGTTAAAGAAAGCACAAAGTGATATAGAAAAATACTAAGTAGAGAGTAAACTTTGTTGAGTATAATGTGTTGCCTGTAAGGATTTTATAAGACTTAGGAATAAACGGTTATAGATTGTCTCGCCCATAAGGATGTGATAAGATCTGATGAAGGCATAAAAGATCATTTGTCTTTAACAGATATACCGTGGGAGAGCTGCATGTAACGAGGGAAAATGTTTAATTGCTACAAATCTCTATCGTATTTGCCGGCGTAAAAGATGCTCCCTTACCTAGGATGCACCCCTATTTTAGAAGGATATTTCGTGGAAAAAAATATATTAGTATGTTTCTTCATACAATTATTTTAAGATATTTTGAATTGGATTTTGTACCTCAACTCTTATGATCAGCTGTGTAGTTGTTTATAGTTTGGACAAGAGAATTACTATATTGGCTGTGAAACTTGTATTTCTGGAGGTGATGTTTTGTGTTACCATGACAGGCCACCAGGCCGGCGCACCCGGTCATGGCACACTATCACAGTGCTCTGGTTTTGTTGTCATTCACTCATTGCAAATGGCTGACAGGCATATGAAAGTTTAACATTCCTTTCAAATTTCTAGGAGCATTTTTCAATTAGATAATGGATAAATGTTTCTTAAAGGTAAGACAATCGTTAAATAATGCATGAAATATATCAAATGTGGATTATGTATGCTGGGTAAGGTGAGATGATGTGAACTTTCTTCATAACTGCCAACATATCATAAGCAATTTTTGGTTAGTTTGTGATAACAGACTGCGATAACTCGGCTTGTTTTCAATTTTTTATTATTAGCAATGATTTTTGTCTAGCAAACTTACGTAATGTGCTCGTTTGGCTCCCTAGCCTACGGCATTCGGTTTCAAATCCGTAATACAGCAGCATTAGACACAGGGCAATTTTTTTATACATTTAAAAATAAAAAAATGTGCGTCTTAGACGGTGGCAAATACGGTACTTGCTTCTAATGACATTTTCTCTTTTGATGACAAGTTTAATGTCTGTAGTATACCAGAGTTCTTAAAGTTATGCATGTGGCATCATATTAATGTTTGTAAATCCTTCTGCCGAAGCTTCTTCAATATTTGTTTCTCGTATCCATTTGTGCCAGCAGTTTGATGGATATTATAGATAGAAGTTAAGGATAAAATATATAACTGCTTGAATATGATCTACAGCATCTTCAAGCAGTTTGTGTTTGTATTCTGTGGCATTTGACAATGATACTTCAAGGCCGAGTATCTCGGCCTTGAAGTTGGCAAGTACATGATCTGGTACATGTTGCCATCTGGTGGTGACAACATATAACTTTGCTTCTCTCATGCCATGACCCACTCCTCCCTCTGTAAGATCTTCGATGTGAATTATTAAATGTGTGTACATTTGACCTTGCCTCCAGTCTTCACCTCATGCATGTGACTTCACCTCACACATACATGAGTAGTCATGTGTGTGCTCACACACACATGATATCACTTTCAACCCATATCTGACCACTTATTCTTTTTTTTTTCTCGACAAGCTTCCAACTCCTTGTATATTTGTTAGAACTAATAGTCTTTGCCTAGATTTACAAGTCTGTGGCTAGATATAATATAGTTGTTACAGGCAAGATGTAAAATGTACACAAGAGAGTGTACTCTCAACGTGGTGATTCTCTACATAATTCTTGTACAGCATGTTTATATCAGTATTTGTGGCATTTTTTTGTTGATAGCCACTTGATGTACAAATTAATCAATGCTAGATTAGGTTAATTATGTTTATGTTGCAACATCACAAGGTATGGTGACCGGTGCACATTAATGGGACTCAGAAATGATGATCAGTAAATTATGTTGTAATGTACAAATATGATTTTGAGCAAATGTAGTAGTAATTAGTGAAATGAGGAATGTGAGTTGCCAGCACCTGTTAGGGAGTAAGAATTCTTGCTGTCTGTACTTGGCAACAATTTGTTAGGCAATACTGTAAATAATTCTAGTTGTGCACATTACTCTCATTGTAAACATAAACAAATTTACTTGTACACTGAAAATAATATAGGAAAACCTCGTTTAGCAATTCGTGCTGATTTGTTATGTTGCTGTTTTTTCTTTGAATTCGTTTCTTCTAACATAAAAAAATAGTTAATAAATCTATTTCAGTAATGTCTGCACATTTAATTTATAGTACACATGAAGACAATACCCCTACTGTTTTGAAAACACGAAGAAACGTATAATGTATATTTCGTATGTACGTGTATAACTATTTATAGTATAGTTATACTATATAACTCAATAAAGTAGGACACTCCTAATTAGTTCCTGGTCGAAGTTTTAAAAGTTGTGAAAACAAATTACTTCCAAACTGACACCACTAGGCAGCAGGAGATCACTACTAAGAGCAGCCCTTGGTGATATTTAGCGCCCTCTCATTATTCCGCACATTTGAGGGTGCTACATAGCCTTCCCGGTTTGGTGCCTTCTTTTGATAATTAATTACTTACTAAGAGAAGCTTAATCATTCCATATAGTTCTAACATGGAGAATGCTACCAAAAACTTAACCCTGAAACAGCAGCTATGGAGAAATGGTCGTACCTGCCTATGCGCACCAAAAAAAAAATATAGAATGATAAATTTGTAAGTAAAATGTAAGAAAAATGCAAAAGTTAAGTGAATATTTAGTTTCACTGGGTGGAGGCGCTCTTAAAAGGTGCACGGTGGGTATTTCTGGCGCCTGTCAACACCCGGTGCCCGACTTTACTGATGCTTCCTGTGTTATCCTCGGGAGTTTCACCAATTGACTATAACTTGTTTCTCTTCATTTACAAGAGTGTGTGTGTTGAGTAACTTGATAAATCACATAATTCACATAACAATTGTTTCAATGACACAACTCTCAATTGATGATTGGTTTCCTTGGTATACTCCGTTACAATCAGTAGAGAGTAGTGAAAAGGATATGAACATAATTTTCAATGGTGTTGGGCTCTGGATGATGAAATATGGCCTAATTAGTACCATATGGTCGAGAATGTAGATTGATAGAAAGGTGTAAACCACCAATGTGGTACTCGCATGATGGCTGGCTCTCCTAGTACTGTACATGTAACCATGAGATGGAAGGAGGATTTTGTTCATGGGTCAAGGCAAAGTCCATTAAATCCACAGATAGCTATTATATCCATATTTGCATCATGCATGTAAAACCCAGACAGTAATGGTTTAAATCGTCATATGAGGATGACCGCATCCCCCAAGTAATATTTATGATAACCACATTCACCTAGTACACATAACGTGAAAGGTAGCAGGATATTTTTCATAGATCAAGGTAAACCTCATTATGTTCACATAGCTATTATGTCCATATTTGCATCATACAGTACTATACTGTACATGTAAAAGCCACACAATTGTTTCAATCATCATATGACAATAACTGCAGTATCCCATGAATCAACGAATGATAACTGCTGTCTTAGGCTTAACCACTGTGCTGCGCCGAGTTTGTGAAACTCGCCCTGTGCGCATGAAATAAAGTGTTCCCCAAAAATTATTTTTTCTTCGTAAAATGATAAATTCCCTTCCCTGAACATGTCTATGTAAAAATAAATACCAAATTCCACTTACTTTGGTTGCGGGGACGTGGACAAGGTGCGTTGTGACGTCACCAGAGCCTGGTCGCCCGTGCGTGACTCGCCCCAGACACGGTCGCGTGGGCCATTCAAGCAACGGGTGTTGCCACAAATATATTTTTAATTATTTGTTCTATGTATTTCCAATGCAGCTTTATTTGTTTTTTATCGTATGATGCATATTTGTGTCCTTTACAATATGTATACAGTAGAACGTTCGTAATGTTCCATGGAACTGTGATACATGTGTCAGGTAACGTGTCCACAATAAATGTTTACTGTCGCAATATTACTTGTTAAAAATTCACTAAAATTACAATATGTACAGTTTCACACACTATTTACACAGTAACACTGTATTACACACTCAGTACTTCGGAAGTGAATAATAATCAATGAAGTAGTCCATGGTGCACAGCGCGACTTCGCTCCCGTTGCACCAGGTAGATAGATTTTTGCTTCCTGTTTCTTCGTTCTGTGTGCTTGCAAATAGCGCACTCACGTACACCCTTGGCATTAGTACTTGTAGGTGGTATGTAGCCAAGCTTGTAAAGCATAAGGTAGTCTTGAAAAGATTACAGGAAAAGATCAGTTTGTAAGGTAGTCTTGAATAGATCGCTTTGTAAGGTCCCACACAGGAAGAGATTCAGCCACCCTCAAAGAGTGCCCGTCAGTCAAGAAAAGATTCGACTATTCTTGAAAATATCTATGAAAAACACCATCATGGAAGCTGCTAACACTGTTCATCTATGCTACTTGTATCAGATGCATCATCACTGAACGCAGAAAACGATTCATCTATGCATCATCTAAATAAATTGGAGATAGCATAGCATAGGTGGACAAGGATGGCTCTCGGAGCTACAATTGGATACACTTTCTGTACCGTCCTCATAGGTGCTGTATTACTTGCATCCGACCTTTATGTTAAGTCCTCATTGCTCCTAGCTTCACCAATATTATCACCCCTATGTTCTTCAAACAATAAGGTTTGAATTTCACCGACAGAGCGTTATCTTTCAACACCGCGTCGGACAGGTGTTTGGGAGCCAGAGGTGCGTGTGCCACCCATGGTTGCTCACTCGGTACTAACCCAGCCAGCAGCCCTAGGGCATTCTGAGATTTTTTTCCAAGATGGCTGCCTCTCACTAGAGGTCCTAAGAGTCCATTTCATGCACAATCAACCTCGCACACATTAAGAATGGGTACAAAAAAATCGGAGTTTTCTTGGTTGGCGCAGTTTCCCACCAACCGAGAATACTTGATTGGCGCAGTTAAGTGGTTAAGTAAAATGGGAAAACCAAATTTAATTTTCAGCTACCCAAATAAAGTCTGAATTGAATTAGTAAACTTTTTAAAGGAAGAAAGTTAAAGCAGAGGGTGCCAGAGTCTATAAGATAACTTAAAATTATTGTAACAAGTTTATTATGACCAAACAGGCAGGGATCTGAAAACCAGCATCACTGAACACAAGAGGTCTGTTAGATTTGGCCAAGGAAGCTCGGCTTTATATAAACATGTGAGACCGATCACAAAATTGAGGGTTAACTCTTGTATAATTTATCCCAACGATGGCTTCAAAAGAAAAATAATAGAGTATACTGTACTTTCATAAACAATTATCCAAATTTTAATATAGTATCTCCTCAGGGCAGTTGTTACCAAATTTGGTGAGTTATTATGTAAAATTTATTACCTAAATGCTTACATCCTCTCCAGGACACCTGACTGACACCATGAAAGCAGCTACAGCTGTTATTCACACACACTGGCAAAGAGGATCTCGGGTTGGATTCGAAATACACAATATACGTTTCCACGTTTTCAAAATAGTGGGTCATTTTCATTGATCAGTGCGTGTTTGCACTTCATTTGCATAGTATTTACCTAGTTGTGTTTGCGGGGTTGAGCTTTGCTCTTTCAGCCCGCTTCGCAACTGTCAATCAACTGTTTACTACCACCTTTTTTTTTTCTCTCTGTCTCTCTCTCTCTCTCTCTCTCTCTCTCTCTCTCTCTCTCTCTCTCTCTCTCTCTACCACACCACACCACACACACACACACACACACACACACACACACACACACACACACACACACACACCCCAGGAAGCAGCCCGTGACAGCTGACTAACTCCCAGGTACCTGTTTACTGCTAGGTAACAGGGGCATTCAGGGTGAAAGAAACTTTGCCCATTTGTCTCTGCCTCGTGTGGGAATCGAACCCGCGCCACAGAATTACAAGTACTGCGCGCTATCCACCAGGCTACGAGGCCCCTAGTGTGTGTGTGTAATTACCTAAGTGTAATTACCTAAGTGTAGTTACAGGATGAGAGCAACGCTCGTGGTGTCCCGTCTAACCAGCACTCTTTGTCATGTAACGCTTTGAAACTACTGACTGTCTTGGCCTCCACGACCTTCTCACCTAACTTGTTCCAACCGTCTACCACTCTGTTTGCGAAAGTGAATTTTCTTATTTCTTCGGCATCTGTGTTTAGCTAGTTTAAATCTATGACCTCTTGTTCTTAAAGTTCCAGGTCTCAGGAAATCTTCCCTATCGATTTTATCAATTCCTGTTACTATTTTGTATGTAGTGATCATATCACCTCTTTTTCTTCTGTCTTCTAGTTTTGGCATGTTTAATGCCTCTAACCTCTCCTCGTAGCTCTTGCCCTTCAGTTCTGGGAGCCACTTCGTAGCATGTCTTTGCACCTTTTCCAGTTTGTTGATGTGCTTCTTAAGATATGGGCACCACACAACCGCTGCATATTCTAGCTTTGGCCTAACAAAAGTCATGAACAATTTCTTTAGTATATCGCCATCCATGTATTTAAAAGCAATTCTGAAGTTAGAAAGCATCGCATAGGCTCCGGGAGCCGGTCGGCCGAGCGGACAGCACGCTGGACTTGTGATCCTGTGGTCCTGGGTTCGATTCCAGGCGCCGGCGAGAAACATTGGGCAGAGTTTCTTTCACCCTATGCCCCTGTTACCTAGCAGTAAAATAGGTACCTGGGTGTTAGTCAGCTGTCACGGGCTGCTTCCTGGGGGTGGAGGCCTGGTCGAGGACCGGGCCGCGGGGACACTAAAGCCCCGAAATCATCTCAAGATAACCTCAAGATAACCTCCTTGCACAATATTCTTTATGTGGTCCTCAGGTGATAGTTTTCTATCTAGAACCACCCCTAGATCTCTTTCTTTATCAGAATTCTTTAAAGATTTCTCACATAATATATAGGTTGTATGGGGTCTATGTTCTCCTATTCCACATTCCATAACATGACATTTATTAACATTAAATTCCATTTGCCAGGTGGTGCTCCATATACTTATTTTGTCCAGGTCTTCTTGAAGGGCATGACAATCATCTAAATTTCTTATCCTTCCTATTATCTTAGCATCATCAGCAAACATGTTCATATAATTCTGTATACCAACTGGTAGATCATTTATGTAGACAATAAACATCACTGGTGCAAGAACTGAACCCTGTGGTACTCCACTTGTGACATTTCTCCAGTCCGATACATTGCCTCTGATTACTGCCCTCATTTTTCTATCAGTCAGAAAATTTTTCATCCATGATAGAAGCTTACCTGTCACCCCTCCAATATTTTTCAGTTTCCAGAACAACCTCTTATGTGGAACTCTGTCGAAAGCCTTTTTTAGGTCCAGATAGATGCAGTCAACCCAACCATCTCTTTCCTGTAATATCTCTGTGGCTCGATCATAGAAACTGAGTAAATTCGATACACAGGATCTTCCAGATCGAAAACCATACTGTCTGTCTGATATTATATCATATCTCTCCAGGTGTTCTACCCATTTAGTTTTGATTAGCTTTTCCAATACTTTCACTATTACACTTGTCAATGATACAGGTCTATAATTGAGGGGGTCTTCTCTGCTGCCACTTTTGTAGATTGGAACTATGTTAGCCTGTTTCCACACGTCTGCTACGATTCCTGTACACAGGGATGCCTGAAAGATCAGGTGAAGTGGAATGCTGAGCTCAGATGCACATTCTCTCAGAACCCATGGTGAAACGCCATCTGGGCCAGCTGCTTTGTTCTTCCCGAGCTCCTTTAGCATATTTTCCACTTCATATCTAGACACCTCTATCCGCTCTATGTTGTTCTCTGGAATTCTTATTGTGTCTTAACTTCGAAATAAAAAAATTTCGAAGTTCCCCATAGTTGCCTCTCCTTAAATCGAGTTTATCAACTGTTTCAATGTCCCCATTTTCTTCTAGATGATATCTTAAAGCATATTTAATGTCTAACAGGACGTGATCACTCTTTCCCAAGGGAGGAAGATACTGGATGTCAAAAATCTCTTCTTCTTTCCTGGTGAATACTTGATCTAGTACTGACGGTACATCTCCTTCCTTCATTCTTGTGGCTTGCTTTATGTGTTGATACAAGAATGTCTCCAGAATGAGGTTCACAAATCTGCATGTCCAAAAGTCCTCCGTTCTTGCTTCATAGGCCTCCCAGTCTATTGCTCTAAAGTTGAAGTCCCCCAGTATCAACAGTCGTGATGTATCTTTATCTGCTTGTACAATAATATCTCTCATGACCATTATGAGGCCCTCTCGTTTGTCATCCAGTTCTTCCTTTGTCCACGTGTTGCTTGCTGGTGGGCTGTAGGTATTTACAATTATCAGCTTATCATCCTGATTCCAGACCTGCAATGCCATTATGTCAATATCTCGAGGGTTTTCAAATATTAACTCTTTTTACCTTCAGGTGTTTTTTCACCAGTACAGCCACTCCTCCTCCCTTCCTAGTTTTCCTGTCACGTCTCCAAACTGAGTAGCCTCTTGGGAATATGACTTCATTTATTATATTTCCTTCAAGTTTCGTTTCTGATAATGCAACAATATCTGGGACCCTAAGCTGGATTATATCTTGCAACTCCAAAGTTTTTGACCTCACTCCATCTATGTTGGTATATACAATTTTCAGGAACATGTTCCCTTTTCCTTTGCTCTTTACTCCCCCTTCCACTACTGATCTTGTTGCTTTGTTTTTATGTACCATTTCACAAACTTTCCAGTCCCTGTCACTTTGTAAAAAAAAGAATTTCTGTCTTCTTCATTTCTATCCCCATTTAGACGTTTTGCCTCAATTAGGTTCATTTTCAGCTTTTCTCTGTCTTCCTTGGAGAGGTCTTGTCTTATTGACCAAGATTTGCCAACCTCATCACTCTGCAGTTTCCTGGCATTTCTTAGCACATCCATCATGTTTTTCACTCCATTAAACGTCACCCTTAAGGGGCGGTTCTTTTCTTTCTCATATTTTCCTATTCTTCTAAAATCACTGACATTTTCCTTTGAGCCTTCTCCTAAGTGTGTGTGTGTGTGTGTGTGTGTGCGCGCGTGCGTGCGCACACATGATATGGATCACTACATACAAAATAGTAACAGGTATTGATAAAATCGATAGGGAAGATTTCCTGAGACCTGGAACTTTAAGAACAAGAAGTCATAGATTTAAACTAGCTAAACACAGATGCCGAAGAAATAAGAAAATTCACTTTCGCAAACAGAGTGGTAGACGGTTGGAACAAGTTAGGTGAGAAGGTGGTGGAGGCAAAGACCGTCAATAGTTTCAAAGCGCTATATGACAAAGAGTGTTGTGAAGACGGGACACCACGAGCGTAGCTCTCATTATGTAACTGCACTTGGTTAATTACACACACAGAGACAGCCAAAGCACCTCGAATGCTTCCCGAGTCCAAACCATTGTTCTCCAAGGACTCTTGTCTCTTCCTTTTTCATATACCTTGTTCCCCTCGGTGACAAGTGTGTGTTCTTTAAGGTTTTGTTTGAGGGTGTAATGTGGCTTGGTTTATTTTTTAAATTTTATTCAGTCCCTGTTTGCCTTTGCCATTCCTTATTGGGGATTAATGCTCACATTCTTTGTCATTCTCTTTGAATGACCACCATGTATGTAATTCTTCAGGCAGTTTTGAGCCAGTCTTAGTTTGTTGCCCTGGACCTCTGGTATACCAATAGGTATACCAATCCTTCAAGTGATTGGTATAGGGTGAACTGGATTGACTGAAGTTTCAGGTCGAGCACAGCTGCCACTTTGGGCTCAAGCTAGTAACCAGAACATTCATTAGGCCTTCTAATGTCATTTTATGGGAGCTGCAGTTAGTCTTCCCAAGTACTAGCCTGCCTCAACAATTTGCCGAGTTGACTTTGTCGTTGTCTCTGACTTTCGACTAAGGATACAACAACGCAAATGCTGGATTGTTGCAGCTTTGTTATTGAAATCACTCGCAATGCCACCAGTGTTGGGTATGATTTGAGACACCAGGACCAAACTTCTCATTTCAGCCATATGATGACTTGCCTCCCATTTTCATTTGATCATTGGGAGGCATTGGCTGCTCCATCGAGATTGTGAGCATTTGCTGGAGATTCCTCAACTTGGCGTGCGTCTTGTGTTCTCTAGGCTGGCTCAAGCTCTAGGCATTGTCTTGGTTTCTCCTTTAAGCAGCCTGTCACTGGGTTATGATAGTGATATACAGTCCCTCTACACTGCCCCCGTTACCTTACCTTGAGGTTACCTTGAGGTGCTTCCAGGGCTTAGTGTCCCCGCGGCCCGGTCGTCGACCAGGCCTCCTGGTTGCTGGACTGATCAACCAGGCTGTTAGACGCGGCTGCTCGCAGCCTGACGTATGAGTCACAGCCTGGTTGATCAGGTATCCTTAGGTGCTTATCCAGTTCTCTCTTGAACACTGTGAGGGGTCGGCCAGTTATGCCCCTTATGTGTAGTGGAAGCGTATTGAACAGTCTCGGGCCTTTGATGTTGATAGAGTTCTCTCTCAGAGTACCTGTTGCACCTCTGCTTTTCAACGGGGGTATTCTGCACATCCTGCCATGCCTCCTGGTCTCATGTGATGTTATTTCTGTGTGCAGGTTTGGGACCAGCCCCTCAATTATTTTCCACGTGTAAATTATTATGTATCTCTCCCGCCTGCGCTCAAGGGAGTACAGATTTAGGCTCTTTAGTCGGTCCCAGTAATTTAGATGTTTTACTGAGTGGATTCTAGCAGTAAAGGATCTCTGCACGCTCTCCAGGTCAGCAATTTCTCCAGCTTTGAAAGGGGCTGTCATTGTGCAGCAGTACTCCACTCTAGAGAGCACAAGCGTTTTGAAAAGTATCATCATCGGTATAGCATCTCTAGTGTGGAAAGTTCTTGTTATGCAACCTGTCATTTTTCTTGCAGTTGTGACGGCTACTTTATTGTATTCTTTAAAGGTAAGGTCTTCCGACATGAGTACACCCAGATCCTTTACATTGCCTTTTCGTTCTATGTTATGATTTGCCTGAGTTTTGTATGTGGTTTCTGTTTTTATATTTTCAATTTTTCTGTAGCGCATGAGCTGGAACTTATCCTCGTTAAACACTATATTATTTTCTGTAGCCTATAGAAAGACCTGATCTACATCTGATTGGAGGTTTGCCGTGTCCTCTATGTTGCCAACTCTCATGAAAATCCTAGTGTCATCTGCAAAGGATGATACAGTGCTATAGGTTGTGTTCTGGTCTATGTCCGATATGAGGATGAGAAAAAGTACTGGAGCAAGCACAGTACCCTGGGGGACTGAGCTCTTCACGGTTGATGGGCTGGATTTTATTTTGTTGACTATTACACATTGGGTTCTGTTAGTCAGGAAATTGTAGATCCATCTGCCTATTTTCCCGGTAATTCCTTTTGAACGCATTTTATGTGCAATAACACTGCAATGTCCAATATCACTGTATCTTCTGCTGGAATTGGTGCCGTGTTTGTCTACTTATTCCTGCAGCTTCTGTAGCTTAGTACTGTGGCCAGGTGGCTCAATGAGCATCTGAGGGACTCTGCTGAGTGCTGAATATAGTGAGACACTCCCACCACCCACGCCACCTAACTCCACCACCCGCGCCACCTAACTCCACCACCCGCGCCACCTAACTCCACCACCCGCGCCACCTAACTCCACCACCCGCGCCACCTAACTCCACACACGTGCCACCTAACTCCTCCACCCGCGCCACCTAACTCCACACACGTGCCACCTAACTCCTCCACCCGCGCCACCTAGCTCCTCCACCCGCGCCACCTAACTCCACACACGTGCCACCTAACTCCTCCACCCGTGCCACCTAACTCCTCCACCCACGCCACCTAACTCCTCCACCCGCGCCACCTAACTCCACCACCCACGCCACCTAACTCCACCACCCACGCCACCTAACTCCTCCACCCGCGCCACCTAACTCCACCACCCACGCCACCTAACTCCACCACCCGTGCCACCTAACTCCACCACCCGCGCCACCTAACTCCACCACCCACGCCACCTAACTCCACCACCCGTGCCACCTAACTCCACCACCCACGCCACCTAACTCCACCACCCGCGCCACCTAACTCCTCCACCCGCGCCACCTAACTCCACCACCCGCGCCACCTAACTCCACCACCCACGCCACCTAACTCCACCACCCGTGCCACCTAACTCCACCACCCGCGCCACCTAACTCCACACACGTGCCACCTAACTCCACCACCCACGCCACCTAACTCCACCACCCACGCCACCTAACTCCACCACCCACGCCACCTAACTCTACCACCCACGCCACCTAACTCCACCACCCGCGCCACCTAACTCCACCACCCATGCCACCTAACTCCACCACCCACGCCACCTAACTCCACCACCCACGCCACCTAACTCTACCACCCACGCCACCTAACTCCACCACCCGCGCCACCTAACTCCACCACCCACGCCACCTAACTCCACCACCCACGCCACCTAACTCTACCACCCATGCCACCTAACTCCACCACACCCACCACCCATGCCACCTAACTCCACCACACCCACCACCCCCCACGCCACCTAACTCCTCCACCCGCGCCACCTAACTCTACCACCCGCGCCACCTAACTCCACCACCCGCGCCACCTAACTCCACCACCCATGCCACCTAACTCCACCACCCACGCCACCTAACTCCACCACCCGTGCCACCTAACTCCACCACCCACGCCACCTAACTCCACCACCCACGCCACCTAACTCCACACACGTGCCACCTAACTCCACCACCCACGCCACCTAACTCCACCACCCACGCCACCTAACTCCACCACCCACGCCACCTAACTCCACACACGTGCCACCTAACTCCACCACCCGCGCCACCTAACTCCACCACCCACGCCACCTAACTCCACCACCCACGCCACCTAACTCCACCACCCACGCCACCTAACTCCACCACCCACGCCACCTAACTCCACCACCCACGCCACCTAACTCCACCACCCACGCCACCTAACTCCACCACCCACGCCACCTAACTCTACCACCCACGCCACCTAACTCCACCACCCGCGCCACCTAACTCTACCACCCATGCCACCTAACTCCACCACCCACGCCACCTAACTCTACCACCCACGCCACCTAACTCCTCCACCCACGCCACCTAACTCCACCACCCGTGCCACCTAACTCCACCACCCACGCCACCTAACTCCACCACCCACGCCACCTAACTCTACCACCCACGCCACCTAACTCCACCACCCACGCCACCTAACTCTACCACCCACGCCACCTAACTCCACCACCCGCGCCACCTAACTCCACCACCCGCGCCACCTAACTCCACCACCCGCGCCACCTAACTCCACCACCCGCGCCACCTAACTCCACCACCCACGCCACCTAACTCCACCACCCGCGCCACCTAACTCTACCACCCACGCCACCTAACTCTACCACCCACGCCACCTAACTCCACCACCCACGCCACCTAACTCTACCACCCACGCCACCTAACTCTACCACCCGCGCCACCTAACTCTACCACCCACGCCACCTAACTCCACCACCCGCGCCACCTAACTCTACCACCCACGCCACCTAACTCCACCACCCGCGCCACCTAACTCCACCACCCGCGCCACCTAACTCTACCACCCACGCCACCTAACTCCACCACCCGCGCCACCTAACTCTACCACCCACGCCACCTAACTCTACCACCCGCGCCACCTAACTCTACCACCCACGCCACCTAACTCCACCACCCGCGCCACCTAACTCCACCACCCGCGCCACCTAACTCCACCACACCCACCACCCCCCATGCCACCTAACTCCACCACTCGCGCCACCTAACTCCACCACACCCACCACCCATGCCACCTAACTCCACCACACCCACCACCCCCCATGCCACCTAACTCCACCACACCCACCACCCATGCCACCTAACTCCACCACCCACGCCACCTAACTCCACCACCCACGCCACCTAACTCCACCACCCACGCCACCTAACTCCACCACCCACGCCACCTAACTCCACCACCCATGCCACCTAACTCCACCACCCATGCCACCTAACTCCACCACCCATGCCACCTAACTCCACCACCCATGCCACCTAACTCCACCACACCCACCACCTAACTCCACCTAACTCCACCACCCGCGCCACCTAACTCCACCACCCGCGCCACCTAACTCCACCACCCACGCCACCTAACTCCACCACCCATGCCACCTAACTCCACCACCCACGCCACCTAACTCCACCACCCACGCCACCTAACTCCACCACACCCACCACTCCCCATGCCACCTAACTCCACTACCCCCACCACCTAACTCCACCACTCGCGCCACCTAACTCCACCACCCATGCCACCTAACTCCACCACACCCACCACCTAACTCCACCTAACTCCACCACCCATGCCACCTAACTCCACCACCCGCGCCACCTAACTCCACCCGCGCCACCTAACTCCACCACCCACGCCACCTAACTCCACCACCCACGCCACCTAACTCCACCACCCACGCCACCTAACTCCACCACCCATGCCACCTAACTCCACCACCCATGCCACCTAACTCCACCACCCATGCCACCTAACTCCACCACCCATGCCACCTAACTCCACCACACCCACCACCTAACTCCACCTAACTCCACCACCCGCGCCACCTAACTCCACCACCCGCGCCACCTAACTCCACCACCCACGCCACCTAACTCCACCACCCATGCCACCTAACTCCACCACCCACGCCACCTAACTCCACCACCCACGCCACCTAACTCCACCACACCCACCACTCCCCATGCCACCTAACTCCACTACCCCCACCACCTAACTCCACCACTCGCGCCACCTAACTCCACCACCCATGCCACCTAACTCCACCACACCCACCACCTAACTCCACCTAACTCCACCACCCATGCCACCTAACTCCACCACCCGCGCCACCTAACTCCACCCGCGCCACCTAACTCCACCACCCACGCCACCTAACTCCACCACCCATGCCACCTAACTCCACCACCCGCGCCACCTAACTCCACCACCCACGCCACCTAACTCTACCACCCATGCCACCTAACTCCACCACCCGCGCCACCTAACTCCACCACCCGTGCCACCTAACTCCACCACCCACGCCACCTAACTCTACCACCCATGCCACCTAACTCCACCACCCGCGCCACCTAACTCCACCACCCATACCACCTAACTCCACCACCCACGCCACCTAACTCCACCACCCACGCCACCTAACTCCACCACCCGTGCCACCTAACTCCACCACCCACGCCACCTAACTCCACCACCCGTGCCACCTAACTCCACCACCCACGCCACCTAACTCCACCACCCACGCCACCTAACTCCACCACCCACGCCACCTAACTCCACCACCCACGCCACCTAACTCCACCACCCATGCCACCTAACTCCACCACCCACGCCACCTGACTCCACCACCCATACCACCTAACTCCACCACCCACGCCACCTAACTCCACCACCCACGCCACCTAACTCCACCACCCGTGCCACCTAACTCCACCACCCGCGCCACCTAACTCCACCACCCACGCCACCTAACTCCAACACCCACGCCACCTAACTCTAACACACCCACTCTCCCACCACACTCATACTTCGTCCATGTGTCCACCCTCTCACCCTTCCTATGAAAGGCAGACAAGAAGAACTGGACAACAGTGGTGTTGCCAACCATGTCTCTCTCTTGTTCATAAATTAACATTTGTGCATTTTTAGAGTGTAGTGTTTGCTATGCCTAGACTATGAGAGTACAAGTACAGTACATATTTATATAATCATTTATCGGCTTCATTATTGTTCCGATTTCACAATGAACGTTTAATATGTTGGTCATAGGTAATAAATTATAATGCCATACAACATCTCCATAGGTACTATGGTATAATGATCCTGTATAGTGGTGATTCAGTTTGTGCTTTTGTGTCCAGCAATGCAACTGCCGCACTAAACAGGAGTATACCTGTACTGTATTGATGAAATAAACATTTTTGTAGCATTTTCTAGTGTAAGACTTTTATTATGTATACAGTATTGTACTTACTTTTCTTTAATAAAAAAAAGGCTATTTTAATACAGTATTGCATATCTGGTGTTTACATAATCATTCCTTTAGTTGTTTGCTTCACGTTTATGTCTCGCCTGCTTCATAACATAACTAACTGAAGTCAATGCTTTTTGATTGTACTGTGGGAAAGTGTGTCAGTGAGCACCTTTTATATTTGGAGTCTTCTGAAGAACTGTGGGCATGTACATTTAACGATTAATACATATTTTTAGTTTGTGTTCAGTTAATGCACAGATTATTGGAGTATTATTATTTGTTATAGCTCTCAATACATAGTCAATATTTATTTTCTGATCACATTTTCCTTGTTGGTTTTCCCTTAGCTTCATGTGTTAGACTCGTTAGTACAGAAAGTACAATAAACAGGAGGAAAGCATGGTATTGGAACATGCAATAAAGGCAATACACAAAGGTAACACCTACTACATTTCCCAACACCTCAGCAACTACAACGTTCAACACCGCTGCAACCCACGCACCTTCCAAAGAGAGATTGTATTAAGAGACGGCCAAAACTGTCAAAACATTTCAAATGGTCGACCTTCATTATCTTTGACAACATAAAGGGTCTTAAAAACAATGGGTAAAGACAAATTGCCTTTCATAAAAGACCTTACAGAGGTAAATGTGGGATTTAGAGCATTTACAGAAAACTTTGAGGGATTACATAGATAATGAGGTATTTATTCCAAGTTTTAACGTATACATGAGTTACAGTAAATAGGACACATGGAGCATTAGAGACATATAGGTTTGTGTTGAAGACTCGCCGGCACAGAATTGTGATGCTCCTCAAATGATGTGGTTGAGGTATGCGGAACACAATAGAAAACAGACACCTGGTAACTGTCCTCATTCACCCACAGACGCAATAGACAAAAACTCAGAGCAGATAATATCGAGAACTGCCTAGAAAACCCAGTGCCATATAATATCATCCTAAAATCCAACGTTTAAAATGTGATGTGGAAGGAAGGGGAAGAGGGATTTATCAGGGAAAAGAACCAGGCCATTATGGCTATATAGCACTTGGAAGGGGTCAGGATAAGGATTTGAGAGGTTGGATTTTAGGATAATTATAATATAGACAAATTATTAGAAAGATGCTAGACCAACAATTATATGCCAGATGGCTAATGAAACGGCAACAAGTTCTCGCTATACCAAAAGATAATTGAGCCAGATAGAGATAATAATTCTCTTGACCTGAACTAAATAGGAACATTACAGTTTCAAATACAATTTACCTGGATTATAACCTTAATGAAGTAAAATGAAATACTATATAAAAATATATTAACATGTCTAAAATACAGTGAGAAGCATTTGGTAATTTAATTGAAAAAATGTTAAATGATATTTCCTGATGTACCCAGCAGTACATGGGTACCTGGTGGTTAAAAGATTTGGCAGGTGGTTTTCCAGGGAAAAATTAGGATTAAGGACCTGCCAGAAACACTATGCATTCTTGTGGCTGTACAAGAATGTAAGGACTTGTACTGTATAATATGGAGAAAATGCCTAGAGTCCTGTAACATCCTGCAAGCATCACTCCACTCCACAACGACAGTAGTACAGCAATGGCAAAACAATACAAGCAAGTCACACAAAAATCACTCATCAAGGTTTTGAGAGGATGTTAAAGTCAAATTACCAGTTTTACTGACAAGTATAAAATTATCAACACTGTTTTAGAGCACAAAAGATATATTCTTTTACAACTACAATACAGTGACATTTAAACTATTTAGGTTGAGAGTACCTTCCTGGATTTTGTATTGATTCTGTCTATTTCTTTATTTTATATATTTATATACAAGAAGGTGCACTGGGTTGTGAGAGTAAACATTGGGGTTCTTAAATTCTTGTAAAGCCACTAATATGCCATATATTAGACTATGGCATTAGTCAATGGAGTTCAGCCTACCGGGGACTATGAGCCAGAACCTAGACCTCAGAGAGAGAGAGACAGGGAGCAATGGTTTCTGGAAACTTCTCCTCCGGTTTGGAATGTTCCTAATCTGCCATTGACCGAGATTACGCATCCAGAAAGGTAGGCATAACAAAACAGACCCCATTTGGTAAGAAAATTGCAACCGAACAATGAGGCAAAACTCCCCCAAATCCCAAGGAAACATTATACCTCGCCACTTGTCTGCGCAGTCCTCCCCTCCTTGGGAGGGGAAGGGGAAAGCCCCGGAACCTCCGTGCCAGCTTCTCAACAACTCAACTTCGTTGGCTAATGCAGTCAGTGGCGGTCATCAGCTCTGGCCTCGATTTCCTGGCAGTGTTTTACCTTAGTGGTGTTCTCTGCTACATTGTAGTGTGGTGGCCAGATGTAATAAGTGTACCGAGGCTGCATGATCTTAGGGCGACCTTCACTGAGAGCCCTGCGAGTACTACCCCTGGGTGCTTGGGTTATCTCCTCTCGGGACACTATTTCCGTAGGGGTTTTGCTGCTCAGCATTTACCCTGCTCTTGGGGGTAAGTTGGGGTTTTGGGCCCTTGTTTGGCCTTGGGAAGGGAGTGGTATTGTTACTGGTTGGGACGTCAAGGTGTTGCGCAGCCAGCTTACTTACACAGCGGCCAGTTCCTGTTTCCTCTGTGGACGTTGTACTTTTGCGGGGTTTCAGTGGTTTGATCATAACCCTTGTTAGTTTTTGGATCTAACTGGTTAGCAACACCTTACCTGGGCTTCCTGTAGCAGTCAGCCTATGGGTCCTGAAAAACCCTGTCAGGGTTCTATGGACCTATGGTTGCATCTTCCGAGTTCCAGCTCGCTTTGTGCAAGTTTGAAGGTTGCTGTGTGCCCTTGTCTCAGGGTGACAGTCACCGCTTTGGCCTACGTCATGCTGCCTGTTGGGTCAACGACACCTTTGACCCGGAGTCTTGTGGGTCGTGTTCTCTGCTTGTTTTCCAATTTACCCATTCTGATGACATTGTTAGTTGGCTACAGACGGCATCCGCATTGCATGCTAGGTCTAGGTTGCTGCAACGAGCTAGGTTGGTTGCGCACCCAGATGCCTCAAGGCTGCCTCGTTTTGGTTATAGGGACCCGGACTTAGGGGTATTAGTCGCTTCAACTTTGGTTCTGTATGCGCTCCCTGGTCCTTGCCCTGTTTTTCATCCTGCCCCCACCCCCCCTCCCTCCCTGCTCCTGGCTTCCAAACGTCTGAGGGTTTCTGACTCGGGGTGGGGTTTAAATGGTAATGAGACGCGGGCGGCTTCGGGGTTGCCCCTTTATGAGTATGATTTGAGGTTGGTTCCTCCCCGGGTTTGGTTGCAGGTTCCCTTGGGCTCCACCTGTTTCCAGGGCCGAAACGGGACTGTGCGGATCGGTGGTTCATTCTGGATTTGTCCTGTCTGAACCCCTGGATTTCTTGCTGCTCCTTTCAGATGACCACTCTGTCTCGGGTCCAGCTTCTGTTGGAGCCCGGTGCCTGGATGGTGTCCCTAGACCTCAAGGACACGTATTGGCACATGCCCATTCATCCGGGATTCAGGGACTGGTTTGGTTTCATGGTGGGGCGTTAGGCTTATCACTTTCGTTTTCTTCCTTTTGGCTTGAATCTGGCACCTCGCATATTCATGCATCTTACCCGGGTCATGGTGACCGGTCTGCATCTGCTAGGGGTTCGGTTTCTGGCCTACCTCGACAACTGGCTGGTGTGAGCTCCCAGCCGGTCTGCTTGTCTGCTCGCCAGGGGTGTGGGTTCTTTCCCAGTTCCTGGTGAACTGGAGGAAGTCCCATATGGTTCCATCCCAGGTTCGGACCTGGCTGGGTCTTGTTTGGGACTCTCGGACCGTTTCCATGCCTCTCCCTCCGGAGGCGTTGCTGCTGCTGCGGTCCAGCCTTCAGCTTTCTCGGGTCAGTCGGAATGACATGGAGTCCCGGGTCACTTGGTGGTTGCTTGAGCAGTTGTGCGGGAGTCTGAACTTTGGTTTGTGCTGTTTTACCCGCTGTGTCGGGTTTGGCTTCGGCATCAGTTCTGGTTAATTCGGGGATGCCCCTTCTGCCTCTCTCGGGATGGCCGGGTTCAGCCTCCGTGGGCTTTGCATAGGTTGCTGTGTACAAGACTTCCTCCTTGGGATTTGCGGGGTTTAGTGCCTTGGCACTTACCTGAGCCCTTGCTCAATGTGTTCACGGACACGTCGTTTCTCAGCTGGGGAGCTTTGTGACCAGTGCTCATAAGCATGGCCAGGGGCAGTGGGGTTCATCCTTCCATCAAGCTCACAGCACGGTGTGGGAGTTCGCGGCAATTTGGCTGTCGCTTCGGAAGGGTGCGTAGGTCGCTCGGGGTTCAATGATCTGGCTCCATTCAGACTGTTCTCCAGTGGTTCATTGCCTGAACCACAGCGGTTCTCTTCAGTCCTTGCCACTTTGGGGCTGGTCGCCTCAAGTGGCTCATCAGCTGGTTTCTTGGGGTTTGACTCTCCGTGCAGTTCATGTCCAGGGAGTGTCCAACTGATCGATTTGGGGGTTACCTGTTGTTCTTCCTTCCCCCCCCCCCCTGGTCCAGCTGTTGCTTCAGGTTCTGGCTCGGTTGGAGTTTTACCATGGGAGAGTCATCCTAGTGGTCCCCTGGTGGCTGGCCCAGCCTTGGTTTCAGGTGCTACTTATTCAGTGTCTGAATCCTGGGGCATTTTCCGCGGCTCCCCCTCTTCCAGCAGATCAGACCGATCTGGTAGATGACTGGTTCGGTCTTCTCCACTCTTCGTGTCTGGTCTATTTGACATGGGTTTATCAACATTTGTATGGTGATCAGGTGGCTTCTTTGATGGTGTCCCACCTGAGAGCTTCGTCTCAGTGACAGTATGAAGTTTCCTGGCGTTCTTTCTGCCATTTTCACTCTTTTCGTTGGTTGTCTTCTCTTTCTGATCGGGTTGTCTTGCCCTTTCTTTCTTGGCATTTTCAGGACCCTCATTTGATGCCATATACTGTCTCCTCATATCATGCGGCACTGGCGGAGCAGCTCCAGCTTGTGTTTGGAGTGGATGTCACTTCTGCCCCATTCCATAAGCTTTTTTGTGCTTTGTTTCACCTCCGGCCTGCTGATGCATTGCCTGAAACGTCCTGGTCCTTGGACCAGGTGTTCTTTCTCTCTTCTCCTCGATTCGCGGTGGCCCCTTCGGTTCAAGATTGTTTTTCCAAGATTCTCTGTTGGCTTTAGCCTCTGGGGATCAGGTTGGTGAAATTCATGCTCTCATCCGGCGCAGGAATTTCTCTCTTTCGGTCCTGATATTTGGTTTGTTCGGTTGCAGCCCTCTCCTCCTTTTCTGGAGAAGTACGAGACAGCCGCTTTCCGGAAGGGTCCTTGGGGCATTGATGCTTGGTTGGTCAAGCTAAGGGTGCATCCTGTGTTGTGTGCGGATGCAGCTCTTTGTCGTTACCTGCTCGACTCAGCTTCTGTGGCCAGCGATGGGCTTTGAGTTGATCTGGTTTCCCTTCTTCCCTGTTCCAAGGCTTGGGTCTCCCAGGTCATCAGCAGGGTTATTCAGTTTAACCAGCCTGCAGTCTATCCTCCTGCCCATGACGTGTGCTGGTTTGCTGCTTTGACTGCCGTTTTCGGCAACATGTCTTGGGCTGGCATTTGGGCGTGGGGTGAGCCTCCGAGGCTCCCTGGCACCTTCCCTCCCTCTAGTCGACAGTATTCACGTTGTTTTAATGCTTAGCCTCCGAACTAGAGTTGTTGAGTAACCGGCACAGAGGGTCCGGGGTTTCCCTCCCTCCCACTCCCAGGGAAAGGAGGGCTGTGCGGACAAGCAACGCGGTGGCGAGGTGTAACGTTTGCTTGTTTCCTTGGGATTTGGGGAAGTTGTGCCTCTCTCTTCAGTTGCAATTTTCTTACTAAGTGGGGTCTGTTTTGTTATGCCTACCTTTCTTGGTGCCTAACCCTAGTCAATGGAAGATTAGGAAAAAAACCCAACCACGAGGGTGTTTTCCAGGGGCCATTGCTCCCTGTGCCTCTGAAGTGGGCCAGGTTCTGGCTCTTGGTGCCCGGTAGGCTGATCCCCATTGACTAATGCCCTAGTCTAATATATCGTATATTAGCCCGATAGTTCCAGGGAGCCTCCGGGGATCACCCAGAAAATGTTTCATTACATTAAATGCTGGTTTGTTATAACTGGTTGGCAACAATTGACTTATTGGGCAGTGTCCAGCAAAACTAGTCCCTTCTCACACATAGGAAAATGATCATAGTGTATAAACATAAACTATGTATTATATGCCATATTTTTTACATTTAATGCATTCTGTTTCTCCCATCTTTTGCATTTACTTTGGATAGCATATGTTTTGCAAGAGGCTAGTGACCATGAACCCGCCATTCTCACTTGTGTGAGGGAGCAGCTCACCACCTACACCACTCTCACTTGTAGTGTGAGGGAGCAGCTCACCACCTACACCACTCTCACTTGTAGTGTGAGGGAGCAGCTCACCACCTACACCACTCACTTGTAGTGTGAGGGAGCAACTCACCACCTACACTACTCTCACTTGTAATAGGATTAAGATTCGCTGTTATTCATAGCTCCTGTCAGTAAACAATCATGAACAGAACAGCAGGATTTTATTTATGGTAAAATAGTATGGATGCACTGAAAATTGTCAGTGATATTGAAGGTAATTTTTGGACACCTAAAATATGTTTTTCTTTAAGCAAATGATATACTTTGCATGCAGTATGTATAATATATATATATATATATATATATATATATATGTCGTACCTAATAGCCAGAACGCACTTCTCAGCCTACTATTCAAGGCCCGATTTGCCTAATAAGCCAAGATTTCATGAATTAATGTTTTTTCGTCTACCTAACCTACCTAACCTAACCTAACCTAGCTTTTTTTGGCTACCTAACCTAACCTTACCTATAAATATAGGTTAGGTTAGGTAGGGTTGGTTAGGTTCGGTCATATATCTACGTTAATTTTAACTCCAATAAAAAAAATTGACCTCATACATAGAGAAAAGGGTTGCTTTATCATTTCATAAGAAAAAAATTATAGTAAATATATTAATTCAGGAAAACTTGGCTTATTAGGCAAATCGGGCCTTGAATAGTAGGCTGAGAAGTGAGTTCTGGCTACTAGGTACGACATATATATATATATATATATATATATATATATATATATATATGTCGTACCTAGTAGCCAGAACTCACTTCTCAGCCTACTATTCAAGGCCCGATTTGCCTAATAAGCCAAGTTTTCCTGAATTAATATATTTACTATAATTTTTTTCTTATGAAATGATAAAGCAACCCTTTTCTCTATGTATGAGGTCAATTTTTTTTTATTGGAGTTAAAATTAACGTAGATATATGACCGAACCTAACCAACCCTACCTAACCTAACCTAACCTATATTTATAGGTAAGGTTAGGTTAGGTAGCCAAAAAAAGCTAGGTTAGGTTAGGTAGGTTAGGTAGACGAAAAATCATTAATTCATGAAAACTTGGCTTATTAGGCAAATCGGGCCTTGATTAGTAGGCTGAGAAGTGCGTTCTGGCTATTAGGTACGACATATATATATATATATATATATATATATATATATATATATATATATATATATATATATATATATATATATATATATATATATATATATTTATTTATTTATTAAGATACATTACTGTGCAATAAAATGCAATAGCTGTATAGTTAATAAAACAATTATAATACAAACTTCTGTGAATGCAACTTAAACATTTGTTTCACTTCCCTCTCCCTGAGCAGTATAGAAACCTTCTCAATCTCTAAAATGGCAATCAGTTCTGTACAGTATCTAGTACTTTCCTAGTGTACATAGGCACTGAACATAGTTTGATCATACATATGATGAAGTAAATTAAAATAATAAGAAACGTCTATTTAACAGTACTTTGTCGAGACAATTATTTCATTTGTAACTTTAAATGATTGCCAGTATTTTCCTAATAATAATTAGAAATAATTATGTTTTATATATCTGAAGGGGCTGAAAAGTGGTTCTCTGAAGTAAGCTTCAATAAAACAGCTCCACATCAGATCAGAATATATCAGAATATCAGAAACTGCGAGTCCTTAATAGCCTACCTGAGACAAGAGACCAAGACCCTCCCACTCTCAGAGTTGCAGGAAACAGGAAGTCATCATCACCCTCGCTATAAAAACAAATCCTCAAAGAAAGTGAAGCAAAACAGACAACTGTGAGGTTCACAGGAAGTAAACAAACAATGCAACAAATGGCTTGGCAAACAATCCACTCAGCTGCTAGACTCTGTTATTGTGTGGTCCCAAGATATACCTGTGGAACGTGAAGGTGAAAAGTGTATTGAAATAGCTCAGGCTCTCATAAAAAACGAATTGCAGGTCATTCTAAACAAAACAGACATTATTGCTGCCTACAGAGTAGGCAAAAAGAATCCATCAGGACAAAACCAGCGGAAAATTCGCCTGAAGCTAACTTCCCAGTCCATGAAATCTTGTACGGACAGTTGCATCCCAACGTAAGGGAATATACATCAACGAGTGCTTGACTAGGAAAAGACAGCAACTCCTCTACCGCCTGCGTCAAATCTGTCATCAAAATCCAGATGCGATTCATCAGTGCTTCGTTAGAGATGGCTTGATTAAAGTGAGAAAGACTGCAGGGGGTAAAATGTTTACAATTGCTAATGAAGAGAACCTCAACACTTTCCTCTCCCAATGTGGTTTGTCTCACCTTATTATCACTCAATGAATCAACTTAACTAACCCCCTTGTCACCTAGTGCGGGCTAGGTATCCTAAGTCTCCTTGTTTAACTTTTTAAATTAATTTTTAATTTACTCTTTACTAGTCATTTACTGGACTTAATTAATTGAGTGCATTAATATTTATTTAGGTGTTATTAATTATACAGTCATAACTGAACTATTTATAGTTAATAATCATTAGCTTAAATTTGCCTATGTTTATTATTCAACTATTTTCTTTGATTTCATTTATTACCTAGTTTGCCTAGCCTCGCCATACTCTTACTCCATTGTACCCCTGGCTTTGCCTGTGTCTCAAATTGCAAATTGTTACTTACAGTGTACCTGAGAGTACTTGTAAGCAATCTACCTCATTTTTCTTTTGTTCATTTTGTTTTTGTATTGTATAGTCTTGTTTATATATTTTTCCCCCTTCTATATCAAAATTCTATTTTGTAATTGCAATTTCTGACCAGGGGAAAAAAGACAGGCCGTTTGGGGCTTAAATTGGGCCGTTGGTCAGCTTTCAGCCTCTGATTCTGCTATCGAGTTCAATAGGTTCTTCTCTTCCATCGGGTCATCCCTTGCAAATGATATTCCTTCTTCCAGTACTGATGTTAAGGACTATCTTACAGGTAACTATCCACAGTCTCTGTACCTAAAGCCTACTAATTCCACTGATGTCAATGAGATAATCCTTTCCCTTAAAACCAAGTCTAGTGCCCTTGAGGAGATACCAACTCTAATTTACAAAAAAGCCTCCAGATCTTTAGCCCCTGCTATTGCATTGCTCTTCAACAAGTCACTTGAACTCCAAACCTTTCCAGACATTCTAAAAAAAGCAAGAGTAACCCCTGTCCACAAATGTGGTGATCTCACAGATGTTAACTACAGACCTATATCAATCCTGCCTAACTTGTCAAAAATATTTGAAAAACTAATCTACAAGCAGCTTTACTCTTTTCTAGCCAAACACAATATACTTAGCTCTTGTCAATATGGCTTCAGACCCAAATAAAGCACTAACGATGCACTTATTAGTATGATTAACTTGATTCACGCAGCTCTTTATAAAAAAAAAAAGAGTTCCCTGTTGGGTTATTTGTGGACCTGCGTAAGGCTTTTGACACTGTCAACCACCAAAACCTCCTCCTTAAATTACATCATTATGGAGTCAGAGGACACGTACTCCCTGCAATACCTCAAATCTTACCTTACTGACAGGCTCCAGTATGTTTGTGAATAATACAATTTCTCCCACCCTACCCATCAACATTGATGTTCCTCAGGGCAGCATACTTGGCCCTCTCCTCTTTCTCATCTACATTAATGACCTTCTAAATGCCTCCCAACACCTCAAACCAATTCTATTTGCTGACGACACAACCTTCATTAACTCCAGTCCTGACCCCCTTGCTCTAAATGCCACTGTAAATACTGAACTAAATAAAGTCCATCTTTGGCTAACTGCCAACAAACTCGCCCTTAACATTGACAAAACGTTCTATATTCTGTTTGGCAATAAATCCTCTAATCAAATAAATCTCAAAATAAACAATACCCAAATTTGTAACAAATTAGATGGCAAATTTCTTGGCGTTCTCATCGACCACAAGCTGAATTTCCAGGGACACATTCTAAATATATCAAAAAAAGTTTCAAAAACTGTTGGCATTCTTTCTAAGATCAGATATTATGTACCCCGTCCTGCCCTGGTGACTATTACTCCCTTATCTATCCATATCTCGACTATGGTATTTGTGCTTGGGGTTCTACTACCCAAAATCATTTACGTCCTCTAATTACTCAACACAAAGCTGCTATTAGAACAATATCCAACACTGGCCCCAGACATCACTCTGCACCCCTACTCAAATCTCTGAATATGTTAGATATTAAGTCACTGCACATTCTCTCATGTGTATTATACATATATAAAACGCTGAACTGTAATGCCAATCCTGACCTCAAAAGATTCATTGAAGGTTGTAACAGAACCCATGAGCACCATACCAGAAATAAACACAGTTTTGATATTCCTAGAGTACGACTTAAACTAGAAATGCTCTTTAAATCAAGGGACCCAGAATGTGGAATGACCTTCCCAACCTCTCTCAACCAGTTTAAGATAAAAACGAAGCACTACCTAATAAACTCCCTGTAACCTACCTTACCCCTCTGCTGTCAACCCATGTCTTTTTCTGATCAGGGGAAAAAAGACACCAACACATGGGGGCGTAAATTTATTACAGGATAAATAATTCTGCAGAAGTAAAACAGGCTTCTAAGTAGGTCTTAACAAATGTATAACATAGCCGTGGCTAAATAAAAGTACACGAAACATCTTAAATTGTACACCTGTAGTAAAATAACGTAATCTTATAGCCTAGTAACAAACTCTGCAGAAACCTAATGTCCTAATGTCTAGAATTAGCAGCGAGGCGAATGTAACAAATCTAATTCTAAGTATAACAGGACACCAAAGTGAACAACATAAGGGAAACCCTATATAGCTGGAGAATAATCAGGCGGCGGAAAAATACACAGTGACTGGGAAAGCCTGATATGTATTTGGAGAAGAAAATAACCCCAGGTCAGAGGCCGAGCTACCAAGGAAGAAGGAATTACCTGACATAAGGTAGGGCTTACTAGTAGAATGGCTGTAAAGTCAAAGTAGTAGCTGCGGACAGCGGAACACTTGGGGTCGGGCGCTGCACCCCCACCCCGCAGGCCAGTAGGTCGGACCCCCTCCCGAAGGGCAAGTGCCCGCTGGCCGCGAGGGAAACCTCAGGGTGGCAGAGCAACTACGCTACCGAACAAGGAAGGAAGGAGGACAGACTGGAGGAGCTCGCACGTCGCCTCAACTTATGCCCCCTGGCCCTGGCCCGTGGGCGACGGTCGGTGAAGGTGGGGGGGAGGGCGGCTGTAGCAGCCGCGGCAGGGTCGGCCTCGGTGGTCCCCATGCCCAGAAGGCTTGTGACATGAGAGGGCCCCCGAGCCTGCGCGATGGGCGCCTGCAGCGTCGTCCAATCGTCGGCCGAAAGGGGTGGAGTCTGCGACGCTGTGCCACCTGCCGCTTTGCCGGCAGGGGGCCTCTGGGAAGTGTGGTCGCCGTCCACATCACAGCCGCCCGAGGAGGGGGAGGCGAAGCGGGCGGGTTTCGTCCGGGCCCTGGCCGGCTGCGTCCTCACACCACTGTGCTGTTGTCCTCGCACGACGCCGCCCGAGCCCTCTTCCGTGTTGCATTTGCTGCGTGATCCGGCTTCTCGCCACTGCGGAAAATGAAAAAGTAAGCATCGGCAGGTCTAACGGGAAAAAAAAAAAAAAAAAAAAAACAGGCAGGGAGACCCAGCTGCCGCACCGGCAACAGTCACATACACAAGTAGACAAAAGCAAAGGTAAAGTTAAGTGTCCATAGTGAGTGAGAATACCGGACATAGCCAATGCTATCGTAATAAATGCCAATGTAATAAAAGCTGAGCAGTTAAAATAGATTAAGAGTAATATTCATGTATAGATTGAACAGTATTATTCATGGTATAGTTTGTTTATATTAAGACAGTATTATTCGTGGTATAGTTTGGAAGAATTCAAACAAAAATAATCTCAAAAGTGAAAAGCAAAATTATTTGCGTATCCCACTAGAAATGGACACTGCTTTAACACTGCAACAGTGTTATTAAGTAAATACCGGGCATAACTGAAGCTGGACTATGTAACAAATTAAATTTAGAAAACTTAAATAATATAAATAACAGTGAGGCCAAAATAGCAAGAGAGGCATGAGGCTTATAAGCAGTGCTAGAAAACAATAAATAGCGGAGTAAATACAAGACAAACAAACTGAACAAGTAAATAGCTTAAGACTGTATTATAATATACTTTTATTCAAGCTGAACAAATAAAAGAGTAAACAGTGATAATCATGGATAATTTGGGTAGATTAAAGCAGGACTATACAAGGTATAGGATGGTTAGGTTAAACAGTAATATATGCATGGTATAGTTTGGATAGATTAAAACTAATGTTCATGGGATAGATTGGTTAATTAAACAGTACTTATTCATGGAATAGTTTGTCTAGATTAAAACAATAATAGTCTCAAAAGTGAAAACAAAATTATTTGCGTATCCCACAGCAATGGACACTGCTTTAACGCTGCAACAGGATTAGTAAGTAAATACAAGGCATAACTGAAAGCTGAACAAAGTAATAAATTAATTTAGGGAAACTTAAATAAATGATAACATGGCGTAGCTCACCCAAGCCGACAGACCGCTCTACGGCATGCGGCTACCCTGGAGGAGTAGAACAGAACAGTGAGAACGGGAGGGGAATATTATATTCTAATAAAATAAGACCGTAATATAATGTACTTGCATATAAGCTGAACAAATAAAAGAAACAGTGGTAATCATGGGAAGATTTGGTAGCTTAAAGCGGGATTAATCAAGGGATAGGATGGTAGCTTAAACAGTAATGTGCATGGTATGGTTTGGATAGCATAAAACTGTAATGTTCAAGGGATGGAATGGTTATTAAAACAGTACTAATCAAGGGAGAATGGCTAGCCTAAAGCAATAATATTCTCAAAAGTGAAACAAAATTAGTCGAGTATCCCACAGCAATGGACACTGCATTAACGCTGCAAGAGGAATAGTAAGTAAATACAAGGCATAACTGTAAGCTGAACAATGCAATAAATTAATTTAGAAAACTTAAATAAAAGATAATAACATAACATAGCCCACCCAAACGGACAGACCGCTTGACGGCATGCGCCTGCGCTGGAATAGGACAGGACAGAGAAACAGGAGGGAATGTGTACGTGCAGGAACAACAGGCGGCTACACCGAGTGGACGAGACGTCATGGAACAAACAGGCCGGTCTACGCCGGTCAGGCCAAACTGCTGGGGCGAACATAACGTGGGACACCGGGCCAGTAAACATCTGGGGACGAACAAACCGGGATACACCGGCCAGCCCAAACGACTGGGTACGATACACCGGCCATCCCAGACGACTGGGTACGAACAGAACGGGCTACACCGGCCAGACAAACGTCTGGAACAAACAAGCTGAGCTACACCAGCCAGACAAACAACTGGGACGAACACGCTGGGCTTCACCAGCCAGACAACTGGGACGAACAAACTGGGCTTCAACAGCCAGACAAACGTCTGGGGCGAACAAGCTGGGCTACACCAGCCAGACAAACGTCTGGGGCGAATAAGCTGGCCTACACCAGCCAGACAACAACTGGGACGAACAAGCTGGGCTACACCAAGCGGCCAAACGTCTAGGTACGAACAGGCTGGGCTACACCAGCCAGACAAACGTCTAGGACAAACAGGCTGGGCTACACCAGCCAGACAAACGTCTAGGACAAACAGGCTGGGCTACACCAGCCAGACAAACGTCTGAAGAAGAACATGCCGGACGACACCGGCTGACGCAAGGCAGCCATTAACAAGAAAGTTTTGGGCCTACCCACCGGGGCACCGCCGCCACAAGGGCGTCTCCTGCCCGAGGGCGAGAGGGAGAAGGACAGGAAGGAAGAGCAACACAGCCCAAGGCAAGCGCTCCTCTGAGAGCCATGCCACGTGGGTGATGCCGACCTTGGCATGGGCCCCTAGGGTCGGGCCTGTCATGTTCACAGAAAATGGTACCATCCGTTTTCTATGTGTGGCGGAGCAGACGCCAGAGAGAAGGTAAACAGAGCGTACAGGACGCCCGCCAAGCTTGGAAGCAGCTAGTCATGTAATTGTGTATATACGTATTAAAGTCAGTAACCAAGCGATGACTTTATATCAACCCCACAATCAAGACTTCCTCAGTAACACACAAACACCACATTGGCGACGAGGATGAACTGGGAGCGCAGGTATTTTGTTCAACTTCAAACAAGGAAGGAGCATGCTGTCTCGCCCAGAGGAAGAAGGAGAAGTCGTGCTGTGAGCACCATACCCAATGCTGTGTGCTAACCAATGCTTTGTGCTAAACGATGCTATGTGCTAACCAATGCTGTGCGCTAACCAAAGCTATGTGCTACCCAAAGCATGTGCTGACTCAAGCTGTGTAAGAGTAATCTGCGTGCCGACGCCGTGTACAAAACGACGCTTTGATGTGTACAAAATCTGATGTTTTGGTTACGAAACGACGCTTCGTGCTACAAAATTCTTCACACTGAACAACTGCTGTACCGACTGCTGTACCAACTGCTGTACCAACTGCTGTGAGTAGGAACAACACATGTACACAAGGGCTAGGTAAGAAGTCAGTTGCTGCTATATTGTGCACTGTTGTGAACTTTTGCATTAAAATGCTTGTGCGCTTTGCAAAATTAAATTAGTGAATTCTTAACTAACATATACAGTGCAGTAAGTGTTTAATATTCTGAGGAACATTTAAGTGATAAGTTACATTTATTCAGTAAAAATGGCAAATATACCTCAGTTTCCTGCATTTGATCCTGACCGTGACCAGACAAACCTGTCACAGAGGTGGTTCAAATGGCTTAAAAGGTTTGAAAATTTGTTGATAGTTTCTGACATCAAAAGTGCTGAAAGAAAGCGTGCCCTTTCTACTTTATTATGCAGGTGATAGAGTTTGTGACATCTTTGATACACTGAAAGACACTGGTGGTGCCAAAGATTATGACATTGCCAAAGCCAAACTAACAGAGCATTTCAAACCAAGGCAAAATACTGCAATGGAAATTATGCATTTCAGGAGAGCCAGACAACTCTCTAATGAAACCGTTGATCAATTCCACACACGTCTGCAGGGTTTAGCAGCCCATTGTGAGTTTGCCGATATTGACAAAGAAATCAAACGGCAAATAATTGAAACGTGCACATCTACTCGTCTTCGTCGAAGAGCTCTAGAACTTGTTGATGAAAGTTCTCTTACCAAGATACTGGATATGGCTCGTCGAATGGAAGATGCTGCATGTGATGCTCGTGTCATGGAGTGCAGTGCCAACAACGGTTTTGCCACTGTTACTAACAGTGATGAGGTATGTAAGGTTCAGGGAGGACATCGTAATCAAAGATGATATCATGCCAAACCTAACAGTAAATTGAGCCGAGAACCACATCACAACTGGGGTCATGGAACAAGACTCAAGCAGTCACAACGACCCACATCAGAGGGTGTCAACAATAAATGTTACAATTGTGGAGGAGACTACCCACACCAAGACAATGTTTGTCCTGCTCAAGGTAAGAAGTGCTATGAGTGTGGAAAACTAGGTCATTTTGGTGCTGTGTCGTTCTGCACTAAAGAAACCACAGTCAATGAATAAAAGCACTGTACGAGGATCAGGTCATAGGGGTCGAGGTGGTAAACACAATATTGCACCTCATATCCAGAATGTTAATGTACAAGACATTTCATTACAACCAGTCTCAAATGACAGTGAATGTGATTATACTTATGGAGTACAATCAATCACAGAATGGAATGATCTTCCAAACAACCCAGAGACTATAGTATACATTGCTGGTATTTGTCTCTAAGTTCTCATTGACACTGGATCAAACATTGACACCATTGCTGAGTGCCACTATAAAAAATTTAAAAAACAGTTCCCAAAGCTTGAGAACTATAATGGCAAAGCCACTGCCTATGCTTCAAAGGTAGCCTTGCCAGTGATTGGAACTTTCACTGCAGAGATTAAGTTAAAGAGTGCAATGCTCATTACTACATTCCATGTTAGGAATGCAGAGGAGTCTTTACTCAGTTACAAAACTTCAACCAAATTGGGGCTACTTCAGCTTTCTAATGCTGTAGCAGTGGAATCTGCAAACAATGTTGATGGTATTGTTGAATTTTCCGATCGATTTAAATCCATAGGTTGTTATACTGATAGCAAAGTACATCTGCATATCAACCCAGATGTAATTCCAGTTGCCCAACCACATCGCCGACAACCATTCCATACTCTCAAGAAAGTCGATGCCGAACTGGATAGGCTGATGGAACTAGATATCATTGAACCAGTAACAGGCCCAACACCATGGGTAAGCCCAATTGTCACTCCACCAAAGCCGAAGAATCCAGATGAGATACGCATTTGTGTGGACATGCGTGTTCCCAACAAGGCAATAATGCGTGAACGCCATCCTACACCCACTGTAGATGATATGATCTACCGCTTGAATGGTGCAACTGTATTCAGCAAGTTAGATTTAAACAAGGGCTATCATCAGCTTGAACTTTATGATGAGAGTCGCTTCATCACAACGTTTACGACACATTGAGGTCTGTATAGGTACAAGCGCCTGAGTTTTGGTATCAACAGTGCTGCCGAGGTATTCCAGCATATCAGCCAGGTATTGCAAGATATACCTAATGCTGATAGCATGTCTGATGACATTGTTTATGGCCGTACCCAAGCTGAACACGACAAAGCTCTTCGTGCAACATTGCAACGCTTACGAGAAAAGAATTTGACGCTAAGCCGAGCAAAGTGCGAGTTCAATCAACATAAAACTGAATTCTTTGGACATGTACTTAGTGACAAAGGTCTGTCTCCAGATCCTAAGAAAGTTGCAGATATCAAGAATGCTGCACCTCCTTCAACGTCCACTGAAGTACATAGTTTTTTGGGAATGGCAAACTACTGTTCTCGCTTCATTCCAGATTTTGCTACCATTACGAAGCCTCTACGTGAGCTCCTGAAGAAAAATGCATCATGGTACTGGAGCGATATCGAGCAAAATGCATTTGATGCTGTGAAAGATGCACTAGTAGAGAATGCGACTGCTGCATACTTTGATCCATCAATGGACACTGAGTTAACGGTGGATGCTAGTCCTGTTGGTTTAGGTGCTGTTTTAGCCCAACACAAACCTGGTCAACCAGATTCCAGAGTAGTAATTGCCTACGCCAGCCGTTCTCTCACAGATGTTGAGCAACGATACAGTCAGACAGAGAAGGAAGCTCTTGCTCTTGTATGGGGCTGTGAACACTTCAATGTGTATCTGCTTGGTGCGCCCTTCACCACGATAGTTACTGACCACAAACCGTTGGAGACCATCTTCAAATAATCCAAAGTCCAAACCACCAGCTCGCATTGAGAGATGGGCTCTTCGTCTGCAACCATACAACTTTACGGTGAAATACAAGCCGGGTGCAGGCAATCCCGCTGATTACATCAGTCGACATCCTGCCAACAGTTTCACCATCACCAAGCATCAGCAAGTTGCCGAGGAATATGTACACTCTGTAACCTGTGATGCAGTCCCTAAGGCTCTCGCTCTTGATGAAATCCGTACTGCAACCCTAGGACGACCCAACTCTGCAAGCAACAGTGGATGCATTGACTAAGAAAAAGTTTCCACACATCCCGCCCTCAGGAGTTGACCAAGATGCATTCAAAGCACTTTAACGCATCCAGACAGAATTAAGTGTTATGCAACAACGCGACACTGTGCTGCGAGGTACTCGTATCGTTATTCCAGCTGTTCTCCAGCAACGTGCTCTGAAGCTTGCACATCAAGGACACCAAGGTCTTGTTAGGACCAAACAGCTGCTACGAGAAAAGGTGTGGTTTCCTGGCATTGATCGTCAAGCAAAGGATATGCATGATGCCTGTGTCCCTTGCCAAGCTGCAGTGGATACTTCAAGACCAACACCTCTACAACCTTCACCACTACCTGCTGCACCATGGACGGAAGTATCGATGGACTTCTGCGGACCACTACCAACTGGAGAGTACTTGATGGTAGTCATTGATGATCACTCACGTTATCCAGAAGTAGAAATCATCACTTCCACATCAGCAAAGGCCGTCATCCCGAAACTCGACAAGATCTTTTCAAACCTTGGCATTCCTGAAGTTGTCAAGACTGACAATGGACCGCCATTCAATGGACAAGACTTCGTCAACTTTGCTGAGCATATTGGATTCAAACACCGCCGTGTGATGCCACTACATCCTCAAGCAAATGGAGAAGTTGAGAGATTCATGCAACCTCTCATGAAAGCGGTACGCTGTGCTCATGCCAAAGGACGACCTTGGAAACAAGCTATGTATGCTTTTCTCAGGAACTACCGTGCAACACCGCATGGAACACTGGGCAAGTCACCTGGTGAACTTTTATTTGGACGTCCTATGAGGATCTCACTACCCGTCATGCCAGCCGAGGTAACGGATAAACGTCTCGCTGAGAAGGATGCACTAGCCAAGGGCAAAATGAAAATTGCTCATGATCAACGTGCAAAGAAACAGTTCATAAAGGTTGGAAATACTGTTCTCGTTAAAAAGAAAAAAAGAGGGAAAGCTAGATATGCCGTATGATACAAAATCATATAAAGTGATTATATAGTGTAAAAGGAACTATGGTATGAGGGTCGAGTCGAGGTCGAGGGAGGGGGTAGACGTACCGTGCGCGCTCCGTTAAAATCGTGACATTAACAGGGATTCGTAGGACTACTGCCGTGGATTACTGATTACAGACATAAAGTGCATAGTGACCGCTGGAAAATTGAAAATAGTCATTAACAATAGAACTTTGTGTTAAATAGAGAATAAACGCGAGACCACGTGTGAGCCAGTGAACGAGGCTTTGTGTACATGCATGTATTAGGATAAAAAAACGAAACAAAAAAAATAGTGAACGGTGATTCGTGGAACAGTGATGTGGAACGGGTATCACAACAACATATAAGTTGAAAGTGAATATTATAAATATAGAATAATAGAAATATAAAATAGTGGCAAGAGGCGGCATCAGTGGTTATAAATCGGGTAACTGGAAACTGGTGACATCAACCTGGGCCACAAGAGGTCACGTGTACTGACCAGGGACCAGCCTCGCTACCTACGCTAAGTACCTGCCATAAAGTTTGAACAAAATAACACACATATTACAAATATACGATATACATATAATATTATAATATTAAACATATAAATATATAAACATATATATTGTTACAAATATACAATATACATATAATATTATAAATATATAGATATATACAACAAAACAAGGCAATATGGGAGTAAATAAACAAATTTGTGGCCACTGTAACAACTTCTTAAAGACGAAGGTAACGGGAATTGAATGTTATATCTGTAAGACTAGATTCCATTCGGCTTGTGCAGGAGTGAGTAACACTACGGCACTGAGAGCTGGCCACTTGCTCTGGGTGTGTAAAAATGACCTGCCAGCTTGGAATATCCTAAAAAACCTTCTAGATAACATGACGCATGATCGGAAAACATCATTCATTGGAAGCCTACCAGCCATCCAGAAGGAGTGGGAAAGGAACAATAATTCTAATATACAAGGGGCGGAGGCTATAGTCAGGGATGAAACTGAGGCTGAAACTCAGGAAGTTGCAAACTCTGACTCAGTAGGCCAGGATGTAGATGACAGTAAACTAGAAAGTGTACCAGACAGCACTGACAGCTCGATAGGTACAGACACCACGACGGTTCTCGATAGAGCAATTCAGAACAGAAGGACAGACTTATGCAAATTTTATGCAAAGGGCATATGCAGACATAGATATGCTGGTAATAAGAAAGGATTAGAATGCAGTTACCAACATCCCAAAAAAATTTTAAATATGCTTAGGAAAGGTGAGTGTCGATTTGGATCAACATGTAGGTTTTTTCATCCTGACATGTGCCAAACCTCACTGGAGGACAGAAAATGCTATGACCTTAGCTGCCCACACTTTCACGTGAAAGGCACGGAACGCTACATAAAGAGTGGCAAGCAGGATAATGAATTTGGAGGAAACTATAAATTTTTTATACCAGACCGGCAGAGAATTCAAAAGGAGCAGCATGGAGAGTGTATGGAACTGGATGCCAGATCCACTGGCATTCCAGAATTACAGATACAATTACCCACCGAAAGGGAACTACAACTACGACAGAAAACTGCCCTACAACAATCAGTACTGGTCAGAACAAACTCATGTCTACGATTAATGGACGTGCCGAAAAAGTCTCCCATTCAAACTATCACTAATAGAGTAACCTCATTCATCTTTGCCAACATACAAGGACTGAAAACAAGAACAAACAACAAAGTACAGTTCATAAATGGCCTCCTCACGGAGTCAAATGCAGTATTTGGAGCTTTCACAGAAACCCATGCAGGGGAATTGTTGGACAGTGAGATCTGGATTCCAGGATATAACCTATACAGGTGTGATAGGAAAATTAGGTCACATGGAGGAGTGGGTCTGTATATTAGGGAAGACCTTGTATGCTCGGAGCTCCTAAACGTTACAAATGAGGTGGTAGAGGTATTGGGATTAAAAATAGAGAAAATAAATTTAGTGATTATACTAATATACAAACCGCCAGATGCAACGGCTGAGGAATTCACAGAACAGATAAGCAAAATAGAGAATAGCCTTGATAATTTGGAGAACCCGATACCTGATATTATTTTCCTAGGTGACTTCAACTTGCCTAGTCTCAGGTGGAAAATAGCAAACAATAATATTATACCAGGAAATCTATCAGGACCTAACCAACCACAGATTAGAGAACTACTTAGATTCTGTGACAAATTTTCACTCAATCGGCAGATATCGGAGCCAACGAGAAATGAAAATATTCTAGATCTGGTCTTTACGAACAATGAAGACATTATCAGAGACATTACGATATCAGATACCACATACTCAGATCACAAACTCATTGAAGTGCAAACGACCATCAATACTCAGAATAGACCTAAAACGTTGATAAAGCGAGAGGGGCTATTCAGTAAATTCAATTTTAATAATAAAAGGATAGACTGGGAGATAATAAACAGGGAACTTACAAACATTCCATGGGGAACTGTTCTAAATAATACAAGTCCTACAGAAGGAATAGAAAAACTTACTTCAGAAGCGTATCAAGTCTGTCTGAAACGTGTTCCTTTGAGGAAAGCCAGAAAGAGATCTAACGTAGAAAGAGAACGCAGACGACACTATAAACGCAGGAAAAAAATAACGGAACTGCTTATGCAGACACGAATTTCCCGTCAAAGAAGGAACAATTTAAATAGGGAGATTGAAGAAATCGAGCGGAAATTGAAACACTCATATGAAACTGAAGAAAGGCAGTTAGAACAGAAAGCAATTCAGGAAATAAAGAAAAATCCAAAATATTTCTTCTCATATGCGAAATCAAAAGCAAAAACCACTGCCAGTATTGGACCTATTCGTACAAGTGAAGGTTCATACACGGAGGATGACAAAGAAATTAGTGAAATCCTAAAAACGCAGTATGAGGACATGTTTAGCACTCCAATAAACATGAAGGTGGAAGATCCAGACAATTTATTTATGCGGGATATTCAAACCCCTGTAAATATAACTGATATAAACACGAGCGCACTAAATTTTGAAAAAGAAATTGAAAACATGCCCATGCACTCGGCCCCAGGTCCAGACTCAAGGAATTCAATATTTATAAAGAAATGCAAAGTGCCGGTAGCACAGGCACTCAGTATAGTGTGGAGGAAGAGCTTGGACACGGGGGAGATAACAGATGCACTTAAAGTAGCAGACATAGCCCCTCTACACAAGGGAGGGAGCAAAGCATTGGCAAAAAATTATAGACCAGTTGCACTAACATCGCACATCATAAAAGTATTTGAGAGAGTGATTAGGAGTCAGGTCACCAATTTCATGGAGACCAATGACCTTCATAACCCAGGCCAACATGGATTTCGAGCGGGAAGATCGTGCCTCTCACAGCTACTTGAGCACTACGACAAAGTCACTGAGGCATTAGAAGAGAAACAGAATGCTGATGTGATATACACGGACTTCGCAAAGGCCTTCGATAAATGTGACCATGGCGTGATAGCACACAAAATGAAGTCAATGGGAATAACCGGTAAAGTAGGACGCTGGATACTCAGTTTCCTGTCAAACAGGACTCGGCGAGTAACTGTCAACCATATAAAATCTAGTCCAAGTGCAGTGAAAAGCTCTGTACCTCAGGGTACAGTCCTTGCACCACTGCTTTTCCTCATTCTCATATCAGATATAGACAAAAATACAAGTCACAGCTTCGTATCATCCTTTGCAGATGACACAAAAATCAGTATGAAAATTACCTCGGCTGAGGACATTGAAAAACTTCAAGCTGATATTAATAAAGTTTTCGACTGGGCATCAGAAAATAACATGATGTTTAACAGTGATAAATTCCAGGTACTCAGGTACGGTAAAAATGAGGACCTTAAACATAATACAGAGTACAAAACACAATCAAATGTACCCATAGTAGGAAAACAGCATGTAAAGGATTTGGGAATAATAATGTCTGACGACCTAACGTTTAAGGAGCATAACCAAGCAAATATTGTGACAGCCAGAAAAATGATAGGATGGATTACGAGAACTTTCAAATCCAGGGATCCCATCACAATGGTTGTACTCTTCAAGGCACTTGTGTTGTCCCGTCTTGAGTACTGCTCAGTACTCACTTCCCCCTTCAAAGCAGGAGAGATTGCTGAAATAGAGGGAATACAGAGAACATATACGGCACGCATAGACGCAATAAAGCACCTAAATTATTGGGATCGTCTCAAAGCCCTCCAAATGTACTCACTAGAAAGAAGACGAGAGAGATATCAAATAATATACACCTGGAAGATACTGGAGGGCCAAGTACCAAATCTACACAGTAAAATAACAACGTACTGGAGTGAACGACATGGAGGAAAATGTAGAATAGAACCAATGAAGAGCAGAGGTGCCATAGGCACAATCAGAGAACACTGTATAAACATCAGAGGTCCGCGGTTGTTCAACGTCCTCCCAGCAAGCATAAGAAATATTGCCGGAACAACCGTGGACATTTTCAAGAGGAAACTAGATTTATTCCTCCAAGGAGTGCCGGACCAACCGGGCTGTGGTGGGTATGTGGGCCTGCGGGCCGCTCCAAGCAACAGCCTGGTGGACCAAACTCTCACAAGTCGAGCCTGGCCTCGGGCCGGGCTTGGGGAGTAGAACAACTCCCAGAACCCCATCAACCAGGTAACCAGGTAACAGCGAGTAATAGAGATCATAGTATAACACGTAATATGGCTTATTTCAAAGTGATTCCAACTAGTGTAGAAAATGATGAAGTGCAAAGTCGTGCAAAAGAAAAAGAAAAAAATAGTTGTAACCCGACAAACAATTCATCAAGGGATGTTATTGTATTTGGAGAGACTCGTCCTAAACGTCATATTAAACGCCCTACACGATTTGATGATTAATTGTGTTCTTATGTAATGAAAAGTATTTACTTATTATGCTAAACTAAATTTAATATTGTTTGAATAATGCAGAAATCTCATTCAATATTTTGTAACTTTGTATTACAGTTTCTTTCATGTTTGTTTAACATTTCATATGTATTTTTAACATTGAAATCCTTTGTGGTAAAGATTAAGTTGTTTAACCCTTCAATTGCGCATCGCATCATATGGTGCTTTGACCGACTTGCAGTAAATTGCGCATCGCATCATGTGATGCTTTGGAGTACTATGCAAGATTTAAACGGCCCGCGGATACACGGGGTTCACCACACCATCAGGGCTCTTGTAAACAGACGCCATTTTTTAAAAAAAATCGTGGGCCAAACTCCAGGGTGTTAGGGGCCTCAGTATTGAGTCAGTTACCAAGCCTGACGCATGCAGCAGGAGCTCACAGCACTGCTGTTCAGCTTGTGACCACAGCATCGCCTAAAAATGCCATAATATTCTTGTTCATGCTATTATGTAGCGATGATATTTTTACAGAAGACCCCTGACTGTGATAAAACTGACCAGGGTTCTGATAATAGCAGGATTGTGGTGATATTTGGCGCTGTGCACCATGGAGGGAGGAGTAATGCTGTGGGAGGGAGGATGATGGCATTGTCTTGAGTGTGTGTGGCCACCTTTTATTGACTGCACTCACCATACCAGCTTAGTGGTTCGCTATGGTGAACACAAATGTAGATACTTATATATAACGTGTGTATAGTGTGAGAACAGCGAGAGTAGGAGGTTGGGAGCCGCCATTTTGGTGAGGGAGGAGCGTCGTCTGCAGGACTTGTCATGTTTACTGATGACCACGATGGTCTTTGGGCACCATACCAGTTTACTTGTACAAGTATGGTGAATAAAACAGGTAGATATTTATATATAATGTGTGTATATAGCGTAATAACACCACAATCAGTATTGTTGTAGGAGACATTAGTGCGTCTGGCCTTGAGGGCAGCCGCCACCAGCTGACTGTGTGAGTAGCTTCGTCTCTGTGCCTTTACTCACCATACAAGCTTAGATGTACAGTTATGGTGAACAAAACATGTAGATACTTCTGCCACTGCCACTCAGCATACCAACTTAGTGGTTTGTCATGGTGAACAAAACATGCAGATACTTATATATAACCTGTGTATATAGTGTAATAACCGACAAAGTATTTGTTCACTGTTTGATGAACATAATTGAATCAACAATATGCACACCATATTTTTGAGTACAGCGATGATTTACTCATTTTATTATATAAATATATCACACTACACACTATTGAATAATATTACAGCAAAAAAACTACGAAAAATCAGACATTGAAATAATTAGGTAATTATCTGGAAACTCCGGCCTGACAGCTGGCGATCAACAGACCGCCTGGGACGCACGCTCAGTCAGCGCCTGATTTTTGTCACACTTCCCCGCCCTATAGCGGGCAATATATGCCACTTACGATTTTTTTATTATTTTTCCCGTGATCAGTGAACACTAACATGTTAGGAAGAATTTATTTTTTTTTTTTTTTTTTGGTATGCGCCTGTGGGTGTCAAATGGTATATAGCTATGCGCCATTTAAGGGTTAAGAAAACTAGTATTTGTAAATGCTATTTCTTCTCTTCGAGTCAACAAAGAGAACCACTCAATTCTTCAAATTGGATCTACGGAGCATGGCTGATTCACCAGGAAAACAAACCCAATTTTTAGGGTATATTTCGACATAACAGATAATTAGCAGATCTTCCTCACAAAAGCCACGAGACTTTAAAATAGCAGATCATTATTTATAGGGTCCCGGAAGTACAGTCGGATTCGCTCTACTAAATCTTGAATTCCGGGTTCGGATTCCGGACGGAAGGGAAATGATTAGCTGCGTTTCCAATTCCATAATTTCCCTGTTCACCTACTGTAAATAGGTTAATCAGCTTGTTGTGGGGCTGCATCCTAGGGAGGGTCGAAGTCCCCCCCCCCCCACCCTTGGGGGGGGGACCTCGATATAAGCCTAACATGTATATATACAATGGTTACATGTCCCCCGACAATGAATTATTAAATCATAATCCTATTCACTTTGTAATATAAATATATTTCTTTAGTCTATCACAAAATACACTTTCCAAGTGCCAGTAACAGAAAACGAAAACATTTCTTTCAATAGATAACACTTAAATACAACAAATTATTATTTTTGTTCTGTGTTTGTCTTCTCGAAAAAGATTACTCCATGTCTTATTGAAAGAGTTCTCCATTCTTGGATTACTTGGCGCGGAGAAACATTTTTGGGTGACTAATTCTAGCGAGACAACTGGACGACTTACTTTAGCGAGACACTACTGGATGACTTACCCTCGCGAGAAAAGTGAACATTTCTTGCTCAGCAATGCGGCGACCAATACACATCCTGGTACCAGCACCAAAGGGCAGGGTGGCATAGGGATGGATGGGGCCAAGGGGCTTGTGCCTCAACCAACGCTCAGGAATAAACTCCTTTGCCCGCGGGAACAAGGACTCGTCCCAGCCCATCAGCATGCCGAGCATAGCCACCATCCACTGGGCGCCGCCAGAAACGTGTCGAGTTAATGAAACAGATAACACATGCATTATTATATGCTGATGTAAAGTGATCTTTTAGGGCAATGTATCCCAATATTCATATGGAAATGAAGCGAACGTTCACTTTATTACAGTGAAGGCAACACAGCCCTTTAGGAATTAAGTAGCCACTTAGTACAAGGTCCTTGTCCAACGTTCTTCCCATTCCAAGCACTATAGGGAAAACCCTGGAAAAAAAAAAAATATTCAATTACACATATGATAATATTATATAATTAAAATCCAGTTCAGCTTTTGCACACCAATGAATTGAATATAAAGAAAACACTAGAGGAAAAAATTGCTATTCCGGATGCCTTCAACCTTCTCACAAGGGGTTTCTCTCTCCCTAAGGTTTCTCACCTTCTGAGGTGAGGCAAGTCCACCTTCGTCCCCCAGCAGCACTGAACTAAGTAAGCAACACACGCTTCTGAATTTCATGCTGGAAATCATCATTAAACTTCCACATGACTCGGTGGAAACTAAGTACTCTTCAGATCAGATCTGGGGGTTTTAGTGTCTTTACAGCTGACCAGATTGGATTGCCAGCCTTCATAAGAATATCACAATAAAGGAACTGCAGAAGGCATATTGGCCCTTACGAGGCAACTCCTGCTTATATTCAAATAAAATTATTAACATACATGTCCATCCCTTGCTCGAAGTGTCGGAAAATCCGACACCATTTAATAATAATATCATACAGACAGATAAGAGCTGTGTTGTATAAACAAGTTACCCATAGAAAACGTAACTTGTAGTGGAATTACCGTCTAAAGAAAACGGGATATCATCACCACATACTATTATATTCTCCACCTATTATGGTGGGAATTGTTCTTAAATACATTAGTCTTTGGACTTTACCATCAAAAAAACATCTTATATAAATTAACTTAATTATCAATATTAAAGAGTAAATGTGACCCTTCTATCACTTTCTGACATGTGGACAATGTAAGCCAGGCATCAGAGTGAGGAAGGAGGGCAGCCATTGTTTGTACGAGACCAGAGGCTCACACGGGAGCAAATTCGGCTCCTGTTAAATTTACTTGGACGTAGTGTTATGGAAACCAAAGGTGTACCATTGTCAACACGCTGTCTACAAATTCAAGTTAAGTGTCTATCCGAAACCCGTTTATCATTCATTTATGGCCATTAATGTCAAGATATAGGGTGACCCGGTTAGATCACGTGGAAGCCTCAAACTAAAGGTAATTAAGCCAGGTCTTTATTGTTCCATGTACTGTATAGTGTTTTCTCTGATATAGCTTGTCATATATAGGTATCTGGCTTCACAGCTAGCGCACTTTTGACAGGTCAAGACGAGGATGCAAGATTTTGTGCACCAGTTACTGGGTGATGGAAGCTACCTCAAAGAGGATAATTTGGTGTCTACACCCTAGTTATAGCTGGTGGACTAACCTGCTGTACTATAAGATAAGGAACCTTTTCAATGTATGTAGTCTATTCTTGTAGTTTGATTGGCTGCATATATATAAACTAATAAACCCCCCCCCCCTAATGTGTAGAGGATCGATTTGTGAGATTATGAGATTATTGCAGAAATACAGTCCACTTAACATTATACAAATTGCTATCGAAGTATATAAATTAACGTAAATATAAATTCATATAAATTAAATAAATATAAATCTCACAGGTCGGTTCCCACACGAAGCAATCCAGCGATCCCATGTCAATTATGTGACCTGGTAATTTGTTCCATAATTCTACACCGTTCCTAAACCAATTTTTTTTGAGACAGACAGACAGACACACACACACACATACACACACAGACACACACACACAGACACACACAGACACACACACACACACACACACACAGACACACACACAGACACACACACAGACAGACAGACAGGCAGACACACACACACACA
>NC_091186.1:9176320-9253820 GCF_040958095.1 Procambarus clarkii
TGGGTTGCTGACGCCATACCGGATACATCTTCCATTGTTTCGACACCCATGAGGTCGATGAAGTGCAATGAGCCTGAAATCAATGAAAAACAATATATATATAGACATGATAGGTAAAACAGAACATATGGATGTGTCAGCCTCTGTTAAGCCTGCTTAAGATCCTAAAATAATGTGGTGATTATAAGAATTAACTCCAGTGCTGCGCCGCTTTCATTGTGACAAATTGCTGGTGCGCCATAAATTAAGTGTTTTTTATAAAAAAAATTGGATATGTTAAAATCCCTTCCCTGAACATGTACATGTAAAAAAAAAAAACCTAGTGTTCAATGTAATGGAAACCCCATTTTCTTGGCGAGCCTCAGAGGCTCCCTGAAGCTATCCAAACTGACATGTGCCGTATTATGTTTGTTGTTGTTGTTGTTGTTGTTGTTGGTGGTGGTTTGACGACACGACTCTGCTGCTCCTCCAATTTTGTCAGGTGCTCTTTGAACCAACAGCTACCCACAGTTGATGTAACATCTCCAGAAGGTAGAAAAGTACACAGTGACCCAAATGTGATTGAAACTAACGGCTAGACCAACCCATAATATCCCATTTCAACTTCACTAACGTGTTGCTCCCTGGAGGAAGTGTGCTGCTCGATGCTCACTGTTTCCACCTCCCAGAGTTTTCCCATTTATTCTGCTACCATGCACACCAAAATGAAGTCTGAAGGTCAAGAAGAAAGAAAGCACACCCATCAGGAATAATCCAGGGGTCCGTCTAATTACCCAAAGCTACCCAAAGCCACCCAAAGCTCCCTGACATTATGCTAGTAATGAATAAATGATATATTTACTCATTATAATGTTGGTGTTGAATGTAGAACATGGAAAAACATGTTTACTCTGAAAAAAGTATCATTTCATAACAAAATTAGACGAAAATAAGCTGCTGGTGACGCCAAAGCAAGTCGATGGTCCAAGTGAAGATGTTTGTTTTGAGGCGCTCACCTTTCTGGGTGCCTGTCCTGATCGATGGCAGATATAGAATGCTCCAAAATCACACGTGCATATCTGTAGGCCATTGCACCTCGTGCCTCTGAGGGGGGCCAGGTTCTGGTCGTGGTCCACGGTAGGCCTAGAACTCCACCTACATTGACTGATATCAAAGTTAGGAATATCCATATCAGCCTGGATAGCTCCGGGGAGAGCCAAAGGGGCTGCCCCCAGAAAATATAAAAAGGAATTCTTACCTTGGGCTATGGCGGAGAATTTTTATTCTTGTTACTGTATGGCTTCTTGAGGACTGGGCATTTTGTCTAGTGTCCTCCATTTTTTTTTTTAAATTTCTCAATTTAAAAAAAAAAAAATTGTCCATGCCATTGATGTCAATTTCCTGAAAAATATTGACAAAAGTTCAGTTAACTAATGATAATAAAGTGCAAAAAACCAGCGTTGAATGTAATGAAACGCCATTTTCTGGGTGAGTCCCGGAGGCTCCCCGGAGCTATCCCAGGCTGATATGCTAATGTCAGACTTTGGCATCAGTCATGTGTATGGAGTTCTTAGGCCTACCGGGGACCACGGCCAGAACCGGGCCCCCTCAGAGAGGCAAGGGGAGCAATGGTCTATAGAAGCCCCCGTGTAGTTGGAAGCATTCTATGTCTGCCATCAACCGGAACAGGCACCCAGAAAGGTAAGCGCCCCAAAACAAACCCCTATTCTGGTTAAAATTGCTACCAAAAACCGAACTAGTGGATAGAACTCCCCAACCGAAAACAAGCAAACTAGTGTGACGTCACACACTGCCGCGCCGCTGTCTGCGCAGCTCCCCCCTCCCCGGGAGGGGGAAGGGGGAGCCCCAGACCCCCCGCGCCGGCTACCCACACCTCAGTTCTTGAGGCTGGATGTCAAAACCGCGAAAAACCGCCGACTGGGAGGGAGGGAGGGATGCCGGGGAGCCTCTGGGACTCGCCCAGAAAATGGCGTTTCATTACATTCAACGCTGGTTTTCTGGGGGGAGCCCCGTCGGCTCCCTGGAGCTAACTACCCACAGACAGAAAAAGAGGGACTTACCCGGGAGGCGGTCGTCGCTCACCGCTCAACTCTAAGCCGAGACAACTGGCTGCAACCGCCGACCCAAAGCAACACAGGCCCGACGAGGCCCAGGGACATTCACAAGGTAACGAGCAGCCAGGACCCTGTTCGACCGCCAAAATCCCCGCGCCCGAATATCAGACCAAGACATATTCCCAAAGACGGCAGCAAGAGCTGCGAACTTACGAACGTCATGGGCACGGGGATAGACCGCAGGCTGGCTGGACCTAATAACCCTGCGGACGACCTGAGACCCGAACCCGCGAACAGGGAAGAAGGGAAACCGGATCAACCCACAGCGCGTCCCCGGACACAGAAGCTGTGGCGCGCAAATAACGGCGAAGCGCCGCAACCGGACACAAAACATGATGCACCCCCGGCCTGACCAACCAAGCATCAACCACCCACGGACCCCTCCGGAACGCAGCAGTCTCATTCTTCGCCAGAAAAGAAGGAGACGGCTGCAAACGAACAAAACTATCACCACGACCAAAAGAGCAGAAACCCCTGCGCCGGAGGAGAGCATGAAGCTCCCCTACCCGACCCCCAGAGGCCAAAGCCAACAAGAAAAGTGCCTTGGAAAAACAATCCTGGACCGAAGGGGCCACAACGAAACGAGGAGATGAAAGGAAATCTAGCACTCTGTCCAAAGACCAGGACGGCTCAGGCGACGCATGAGCAGGCCGGAGGTGAAACAATGCACGAGACAGCTTGCGAAACGGCGCAGACGTAACATCGATACCGAAAGCAAGCTGAAGCGGCTCCGCCAGTGCCGCACGATACGAAGCGACAGTGTTAGGCATAAGATGACGATCCTGAAACAACCACGAGAAGAAGGACAAGACCACCCGAACAGACAAGGAACTAACCCGACGAAGACACAAAAAGAAACAGAAGGACCGCCAGGAAACTTCATACTGCCGCCGAGAAGAAGCCCTCAGGTGGGATATCAACAAGGAGGCCACCTGATCACCATAGAGATGATGATAGACTCGAGTCAAAAACACCATACACGAAGACTCGAGGAGAAGATCGAACCAGCTACGTGACGTACCGGCCCGATCTGCTGAAAGAGGCGGAGCCGCGGGAAAACCCTCTGGTTCGGACACCGAGCAACCAGCGCCTGAAACCAAGGCTGGGCCGGCCACCAAGGGGCCAGAAGGACAACTCTCCCCCGGTAAGTCTCTAAGCGAGTCAGGACCTGGCCTGGAGCAACAGCCGAACCGGGGGAAAGAGGTACAGGAACCCCCACCTCGACCAGTCTAGCCGAAAGGCATCGACCCCGACGGCCTCGCAATCGGGGAAGGGCGCCTCATAAACGGGAAGACGCCGCGACCACGCCGACGCGAAGAGGTCCACTTCGGGGCGCCCGAACGTCTGACAAAGCCAACGGAAGGACTCTTCGTCGACCGTCCACTCCGTGGAGAGGGGAACGAAGCGAGACAGGGCGTCGGCCAAGACGTTGGACACGCCCCGTACGTGAACCGCCAGGAGAGCCAAACCCCGAGAACTCAGCAGACGAGTCACCCGAAGCGACCAACCCCAAAGATACAAGGACCGCATCGAACCCCCGCGATTCAGGCAATGAACCACCGGAGAGCAGTCCGAATCGAGCCGAATCGTCGATCCGCGGGCCACCCGAATCCTCCCCATAGCAAACCACACTGCCGCGAACTCCCGCACCGTACTGTGAGCTCGACGGAAGGACGGATCCCAACGCCCCTGGCCGGCCTGGTGAGCACTGGTCACAAAACCCCAGCCGAGAGACGACGCATCCGTGTACACATCGAGCGAGGGCTCGGGTAGGCGTCAAGGCACTGAACCCCGAAAAACCCGAAGAGGAAGCCGGTGATGCAGCAACCGACGCAAGGCCCCCGGGGGTCGAACTCTGCGATCGCGAGAGAGGCGGAAGGGGGAACCCCGAAGGAACCAGAACAGCCGTCGAAGCCAAACCCGACCCGGCGGGTAGACCACCATCGCGAAGTTCAGGCTCCCCGCACAGCCCCTCGAGCAACCGCCGGGTGACCCGAGGGCCCTCCAGAAACAGACGAAGGCGGGACCGCAGCCGCAGGAGAGACTCCGGAGGGAGAGACAAGGAGGCGGTTCGAGAGTCCCACACGAGACCCAGCCAAGTCCGAACCTGAGAGGGAACCAGATGGGACTTCCTCCAGTTCACCAAGAACCCGAACTCGGCGAGCTGGGAAAGAACCAAATCCCTGGCTAGCAAGCAAGCTGACTGGCTGGCTGGGAGCCCAAACCAGCCATGTCGTCGAGGTAGGCCAACACCCGAACACCTAGAAGATGCAAACGAGCCACCACAACCCGTGTAAGGCGCGTGAACACGCGAGGTGCCAGGTTCAACCCGAACACGAGACAACGAAAGCGGTAACTCAGACGCCCCACAACAAAACCGAGCCAGTCCCTGAACCGCGGATGAATCGGGACATGCCAATAAGCGTCCCGGAGGTCCAGGGACACCATCCAAGCTCCCGGCTCCAAGAGGAGCCGAACCTGAGACAGCATAGTCATCCGAAAGGAGGGGCAATGAACCCAGGGGTTCAGACGGGACAAGTCCAGAATGAACCGCAGGTCCGCACAGTCCCGTTTCGGAACCGGAAACAGACGGGAAACCCATCTGAGGGACGACGTCGTTTCGACGACGCCCAAGCGTACCCACTCCAAGACGACTGGACAGAGCGCAGGGGAAGAAACCTGCCCTGCCAGCCCCGACCCCCCAAAGGGGGGAGGGGCCACCCAACGCCACCGCAGGCCGCGAGACGCGACCCGAAAGGCCCACGAATCGTGGGACCAGGCGCGGGCGAACAGCGCAAGCCGCCCCCCCCCCCCCCCGCATCGCCCCGTCAAGGGGGCAAACCGCGAAAGGGCCGGCGACCCTTACGAGACCCAGAACCCCGCACAGTGCGAACACCACGCCGACCAGACGAGGGAGGGTCCGCAGGAGGAGCCAACCCCAAACCTGACACCAGAGGCCTACCACGATGAGAGGAACCCCGAGCCCTGGCACGACCTTTCCGGGAAGACCCACCCCGGGACCCCCGGAAAACCAACAAGTCCGACATCGGACGACAAGCCGCCGACGCAGCCTGAATAAACTGCGCCACGGCCGACTCCCCAAACAGGAGAGGACAAAAAGGTGAAGAAGGCCTAAGAGCCAGAGCCCAAGCAGATTCCACGGAGGAACCCAGCACCGCCTGCCGACACACGAGACGGGAAGCATAGAAGAAGGAAACCGCGTCCCGCAAAATCGGCGTGAACAGCTTCAACAAGGCAGCCGGCGAACGCGCAGCCGAGGACAAGGTGCCGGACCCCGGGACGGACCCAAGCGTCCCCACATCCTCCATGAGCCAATCCGAAGACAGCTCCAGGAGGGAAAAGAACCGCAAGCCCGAACACAAAAGGCCCCGGGCGCGCAAGTCCTCCGCCACGAGCGCCGCCGAAAGGGAGGGAACCTGCACATGGAGCTGAATAACGCCCACATCGCGGGGAAGGGCAGGGGCAAACAAGCACTGATTCAGGTACTAAAGTTCACCCCCCAGGAAAACCTGAAGCACCGTGGAAGCTTCCCGCCACTCCAGCGTGCGGGAACGACAGAAGGAATGCCAGGAATCCAGACCAAACAAGGGGCAGTCTGCTAGCCAGGACGACTCCGGAACCTCGTAACGGAGCCAGAAAGGGAACGAAGTCCCAAACCTGAACGTGGACGGATCCATTTCAGAGGCATAATCCGGGTCACGCAGGAGGTAAGCTGCAAAGGCTGCTCACACCACACCAGGTTGGATGCGATAAGCCGAAAACCTCCGGAAGGACGGAACCGACGTACCCGGGGGAACACGGAACCGAACCCGGGGAGGGGCCGACACCAAATCCAACTCGTACGCAGAGGGGGGAAAAGAAAACCCCACTCCTTGTAACAATAAGCCCCGCTCAGTGGGAAGAAAAACCCAGGCGGGGTCCAGCGGGGCCCAAGGCCCCCAAGTCAGCCCCTCCCCAGCCTCGAGGTCCGTCACCACAGGACCCAAGGCCGAGTCCTCTCCCCAAGCCCCGACCCCACAAGACAAGGACGGAGCAGCCGGAAAAGCTGGAGGAAGAGGGGGCCCACTGGTCAGACCCTGAAGCTTCGGCCGGGAGACAAGACTCTAATGCCTCTGCCGCCCCCCCCCCCGGAAGGGGCAACCCCCGAAGCTGCCCGAGTCTCGAGATCAAGTAACCCCTGCTCCGACCCCGAAACCCTCAGACGCTTCGGGGCCGGAAGCAGGGGCGGGGGACCAGAACGAACAGAAGGGGAAGAACGAGGAGGTGCGGACTGAACCAGGATCGAAGCGACCCCCACCCCCAAGTCCGGGTCTCTAAAAGCAAAGCGGGGCAGCCCCGGGGCATCCGGGGAAGCAACCAACCGAGCGCGTTGCAACAGACGAAACCTAGACTGCAACGCACGTGCCGCCTGTACCCGAATAGAATCAGAGGATTGGGTAAATTGAGTCACAAGCAAGCAGCAACACTCACAGGACTCAGGGTCGAAAGTATCACCGACCCAACAGGCAGCGTGGCAGAGGCAAAAACAATGAGGGTCACCCTGAGACAAGGGGACCGAGCAACCCTCAAACTCGCACACAGCGAGTGGGGACTCCGGGGTCACATCCATCGGACCCACGCGCCCCCTAGGGGATTCCCAGGGTCCTGAGCGTTTATTTTAAGAGGACTCGCGCTCAGGTAGTCCCAGGCAGGGTGCTGCAAACCGGCGCCCAAAACTACCAAGCAAACTTCTAAAGCTGAACTCCAGGGACGTGTACACTCACGGGGACCTAGCAGGGGGCGCCACCGAGGAGAACAGTGGAAGGGCAAAAACAAACTGAATAAAATGACAGAACCCCCCACCAGGCAAAAACAAAAAGAAAAACAAAACCCCGCAAGAGAACAGCGAACCCCAAGGAACAGAGCCGGCCGCGATGTCGGGAAATACAAGCTGAGCAGCACCCTGCGCCCCTACCAGTGCAAACTGCCTCTTACCTGCCGGTAACAAGGGAGAACAGAACACCCAAGAGCCCAACAGGCGGCCGAAAAACCGAAAGGTAAAACGGACCAGCAGAGGCAGACCCCGAGGAGCCTGTGGAAGGTGGCCCCAAGCCCCAAGGGCAGTACTTACAGGGCACCTAGGGAAGGCAGCCCTAGGCGCATGCAGCCCGAGTACTGAAGATAACTCCTGGCTCTCGCACCCACAAAACTAACACCACACGCAAAGCACAGTGCAGTAGCGACACCGGAGCCAGAGCACACGACCATCGCCTATAGCATCAGCCTCAAGAACTGAGGTGTGGGTAGCCGGCGCGGGGGGTCTGGGGCTCCCCCTTCCCCCTCCCGGGGAGGGGGGAGCTGCGCAGACAGCGGCGCGGCAGTGTGTGACGTCACACTAGTTTGCTTGTTTTCGGTTGGGGAGTTCTATCCACTAGTTCGGTTTTTGGTAGCAATTTTAACCAGAATAGGGGTTTGTTTTGGGGCGCTTACCTTTCTGGGTGCCTGTTCCGGTCGATGGCAGACATAGAATGCTTCCAACTACACGGGGGCTTCTATAGGCCATTGCTCCCCTTGCCTCTCTGAGGGGGCCCGGTTCTGGCCGTGGTCCCCGGTAGGCCTAAGAACTCCATACACATGACTGATGCCAAAGTCTGACATTAGCATATCAGCCTGGGATAGCTCCGGGGAGCCGACGGGGCTCCCCCCAGAAAACAGCATTTAATGTAATGAGATGTCTATTTCTGAGTGAGTCCAGGTGGTTCCCTGAAGCTATGTTGATATAGTGCCAAATTAATAGGTGCCATCAGTTGCAGAGTTCTTTTTGACTGATGGGGACGACGAGCCAGAACCTGGCCCTTCCAGAGAGGAGGCCAGGTTCCAAGGGGGTCAGAGGCACACGGAGCAGTGGAACTATGATAAAATTTGTGAGGTTTCATTATTTCTGCAACTACTCGATAAGCACCCAGAAAGTCAGCGAGAAAAACCAGACCACTGCTGGCTAGAAATGAGACAGCAGCTTCAAAACTGACAAAATAAATACAAGAAATGCCTACCAATGAATCATGATCTCTAGGGCCGGGATGGTGTTCTGCCTTTTTTAACCCTTAGACCACGCAATACATATAGACGATGGGAATAGCTTTACCAAACCTGCACAATACATGTATAGATGATTAAGGCTCTAGCACACGATTTTAAATGCCCTGTGAGGGATAGGGGCAGCTTTAGTCCAGCCATGACTGATAGTTAACAGACGCCACCTAGAAAAACACTGTAGGCAACATTCCTGGGTGGGAGAGACTCGGTACTAACTGAGCCGCCAAGGCTAGCGCACGCAGCATGAGCTCACAGCAGCCCTGTTCAGCTTGTGACCACAGCAGTGCCTAAAAATGTCAAAATATATATGTACATGCTATTATTTAGCAATGATAGTATTACAGAAGACCCCTGACTGATAAAACTGACCAGGATTCTGATAATAGCAGGATTGTAGAGATATTTAGCGCTGTGCTCCAGGGTGGGAGGAGTAATGCTGAAAGAGGGAGGGAGGTGGTGTCATCTGTGTACTCGCCTATTTGTACTTGCCTAGTTGTTCTTGTGGGGGTTGAACTTTGGCTCTTTCAGCCTACCTCTCAACTGCCAATCAATCAGCTGTAACTAACTACTAACTAATTTCTTTTTTTCCCTCCAAACCCCTCCCCCCAAGGAAGCAGCTCCATAACAGCTGTTAAACTCCCAGGTACCTATTTACTGCTAGGTAACAGGAGCATCAGGGTGAAAAACTTTGCCCATTTGTTTCCGCTTGGTCCAGGAATCAAACCCGGGCCACAGAATTACAAGTATTGCATGCTGTCCGCTCAGAAACCAGACCCCCCACCTGTGTGGCCACCTTTTATTGACTAAACTTACCATACCAGCTTAGTGGTTCGCTATAGTGAACACAAATGTAGATACTTGTATATAACGAGTGTATAGTGTAATAACAGCAGTAGGAGTATGGTTGGGAGCTGCCATTTTGGTGAGGGAAGGGTGTCATATACATGACATGTCATGTTGTGTACTGGTGGCCACTATGGTCTTTGGGCACCATACCAGCTTATTTGTACAGGTATGGTGAATAAAACATGTAGATATAAAACATAAATGTGTGTGTATAGTGTAATAACACCACAAACAGTATTGTTGGAGGAGAAATATTAGTGCATCTGGCCTTGAACCAGCGAGGGTGGCAGCCACCAGCTGACTGTGAGAGTAGCTACGTCTCTTATTGCCTGAACTCACCATACAAGCTTAGATGTACAGTTATGGTGAACAAAACGTGTAGATACTTGTATATAATGTCTGTGTATAGTGAATAAAAGCAAAAACAGTATGGTGGGAGGAGCATGTTGGTGAGTGAGGTGAGGGAGTGGCTGATGAATGGTGGCCAATCTTTGCTGCTTTTTGACTCACAATACCAACTTAGTGGTTCGTTATGGTGAACAAAACATGCAAATACTTGTATATAACATGTGTATATAGTATAATAACAAAACTATTTGTTTATTGTTTTTGAACATAATATGAATCACTAAGAAGAAGGATGGGGGAATTGGGCCCATTACCATTGGCAACACCCCTCCAACTAGAGAAAATAGTTTAAAGCCAAATGGATTGAACACTTAGAGAATAATGACATAATAATGAATAGACATAAGGTTTTTGAACAGGAAGATCCTGTGTAACAAATCTACTTACTTTTTATGAGAGCCACAGATACTACAGGAAAGAGGTGATTGGGTATACTGTGTCTATCTGTACTTAAAAAACAGGTTTTGATAGAATCTCACAAGAGGCTGTTCTGGAAACTGAAACATGGAGGGGTGACAGGGAGACTTCTGACATGGATGAAATTTTTTTAACTGACAAGACAGATGAGAGCAGTAATCCGAGACAATATCTGCCTGGAGGAGTGTTACTAGTGGAGTAACACGGTTCAGTTCTCACACCAGTAATGTTCGTCGTCTACATAAACGATCTACCAGAAGGAATACAGAATTATGTTAACTTGTTTATGGATGATGCTAAGATACTGGTGAAGATAGGAGATACAGACGATTGTAATGCTCTTCAAATTGATCTAGATAAAGTAAGTGCTTGGAGCATCAAGTGGCAAATGGAATTCTATGTGAATAAATGCCATATTATGCAATGTGGAATCAGAGAAAATAGACCACACAACTTACAAATTATGTGGAAAGGAATTACAGAACTAATAAAGAACGAGACCGAGGGGTGGTTTTGGATAGTAAGCTGTCGCCAGAAGAACACAAAGAACATTGTGAGAGGAGCGCATGCATTGCTTGCTTCTAATTACATGTACAGTATCTACATTCGTGTTCACCATAACGAACCACTAAGTTAGAATGCCGAGTGGCAGAAGCCGCCAGTGACAGCCCGCCACTGGCTGCCACTCCTTCCCTCACCTCACTCGCCACCATTCTCCTCCCACCATACTGTTTTTGCTTTTATATACAGATGTTATATATAAGTATCTGCATGTTTTGTTTACCATAGCGAACAACTAAGCTGGTATAGTGAGTCCAGACAGTAAAAGGTGGTCACACAGTCAGCAGACAATGCTACCTCCCTCCCCACCAAGATTACTCCTCCCACTACAGCGCTAATTATCACAACAATCCTGCTATTATCAGAATCCTGGTCATTTTTATTACAGTCAGGAGTCTTTAATAATATCGCTAAATAATAGCATGAACATGTATATTATGGCATTTTTAGGTGACGCTGTGGTCACAAGCTGAATAGCGTGCTGTGAGCTCATGCTGCGTGCGTCAGGCTTGGTGGCTCACTCAATACTAAGGCCCCTCACACCAGGGAATTTTCCCACGATTTAAAAAAAATAAAACGGCCTGTGTTTACAAGAGCCGTGATGAAGGTGTGGTGAACCCCGTGTATCCGCGGGCCGTTTTAAATCTTGCGTAGTACTCCAATACATCATATGATGGGATGCGCAATTTATAGCAAGTCACTCAACCCATCATATGATGTGTTGCGCAACTTAAGGGTTAAAGGTTAGAGTTTATGAAAGTTAGCATAAAAATCATGAATATCTCATTGAAGAATAGACAGACAAAAATAAAGAGAACAGAAGCAGAGATAACAAGGGAGAAACAAAGGCAAAGAACAACACAGTAGACTAAGTAAGACCAGGATCAGTGAAATTGGGGTTATGGGGTATAGGCAAAGCAAGCAAAGAATGGAGTCAAGGGAGCAGGAGGATGGATCAGGTCAACAAATAATGGATCAAGTCAGCAAGCTTTGAATAGAGCTGTTAGTTTGCAACAATATTCCACTCTAGAGACTACAATATGTTTATTAACTACATACCTCATTTTTTTAATTTTTCCTCGAGATGTTGATTCTCATTTATTTCTTTATACTTATTGATTAAGACTGTCGTCATCTTTGTCCCACACTTTCCCTTCAATTGTTATTGAAGGTGCAAGTGTGAGGGCGTGTACATGTTCCTCATCTGGTTGATGTGGAACATGTTCATGTTCCACATCAACCAGATGTGGAACATATTCCTTGGTGGTCCTATGGAGAGAGCAAAAGGCCATTAGTGAAACAGATGAATCCGAAATATTTTCTCTTATGCAAAATCTAGATTAAAAAAAGTGTTGAATGTAATGAAATTTCAGTTTCTGGACGAGCCCCAGAGGCTCTCTGAAACTATCATACACTGATCAGTGCCATATTACTCGGTGCCATTAGTCGCAAAGTTCTATTGGTCTACAGAGGGCTACAAGCCAGAACCAGGTCTCGGAGGCAAAAGGAGTGATGGCCTTTGAACACTTCAATGTAAAGTTATTTATACTTGCCACCAACTGGGGAAGGAACCCAGAAAGAGGCAAACCAAAAGACTGCATGGTTAAAACTAAAGACCACAGCCACAAGAAGTTGACATAATAGCACTAGAGATCTGCCATGAGAATGATAAACTAACGACCATAAATGCATACAGTCCACCGCCAAGCAGCACATGGTCAAAGGAGGCGCTAGATAATAAATGGGAAGGTCTCAGAGATTATAGCGAGAGCGGATAACGATAGATCACGACTGTTTATAGTTGGCGATTTCAACTTTAAATCCATAGACTGGGAAGCATATGATGCTAAAACAGAAGATTTTTGGACCTGTAGATTTGTAGACATCCTGGAAATATTCTTTTATCAACATGTTAAACAAGCTACGAGGATGAGGGAAGGGGACGTTCCCTCCATGCTAGATTTGATATTTACCAGAAAGGAGGAAGAAATATTTGACATTCAGTACCTTCCTCCCTTGGGTAAAAGTGACCATGTCTTTTTGGGAATAAAGTATGCAATGCATTATAATCTGGAAGAATACAAGTAGGTTGAAGCAGTTGAAAAACCTGACTTCAGGAGAGGACATTATGGCGACCTTAACATATGACATATGGGAGCCCGTCCCATAACTAGGACATATGGGAGCCGGTCGGCCGAGCGGACAGCACACTGGACTTGTGATCCTGTGGTCCCGGGTTCGATCCCGGGCGCCGGCGAGAAACAATGGGCAGAGTTTCTTTCACCCTATACCCCTGTTACCTAGCAGTAAAATAGGTACCTGGGTGTTAGTCAGCTGTCACGGGCTGCTTCCTGGGGGTGGAGGCCTGGTCCAGGACCGGGCCGCGGGGACACTAAAAGCCCCGAAATCATCTCAAGATAACCTTAGAAAATTTAGAAACTAAATTATTTACAATAAATTCTGAGTAGTTACTTCACGGATATATTAATTGTATAATTTCAGAATATTTTCAAGAATTCAGTAATTATTCAATTAAGATTTACATCGGACTCGTATTTAGAGACAAGAAATTCTCACTTTAATTCTTTTCAATTGCGGTACAGTCAATAGTGTGTGTTAAAGGAATGTAGTAATAATTTCATTCTATCAAGTTCATTCTAGTATTTTCGGCCATCTAATAATTAATGTGACCTTTTTATTTGGTTTATAATTGCACATGTATTTTATTTGACATTGTATACAGTACAGTATCTTGTTTCACAGTGATAAATGGTAGTCAAGTCAAGTTGTGTATTCTATCTGTCTGCCTATTACTTTTACGAATGAGAGACGAGGATACAAGACCAAAGAATTTCATTCATTGGTGGAGCGAGATTCTGACGCCGACATCTGTCACCACCTGTCAATAGGCGAAGTGATTGATGGTTCTCACTGGTGCTGTGGAACGCGGTTAAGAAAAAGTATGAATGAAGGATAGTTCCGATATAGATGCTCGAGAATTTTAACGTAAAAGGTTCGGAAATACTTTGAGAGGTTATCGAGAGTGGGCTTAAGTGTTGAGTTAGGAATGCGTTAAAATTTCAAAGGCGATAGCTTGTGATAGCGTCTTGCATACTACACCCAGTAGGGTCAGTTTGTGTGGAATAGCGAGAAAAGTGCAGGTTGTAGGTACACATTTCTCAGAAGTAAAGGCATGGTAGAAAACAAGACTACCTGGGAGGGGGGGGGGGGCGCGACAAACCCCCAACTGTGGGGGCGGTGCAGGCGTTAGCTCTTTAGAAAACCCAAGCGGGCCCCACAGTGGGGCAAGGTGACCCCATCGGGAGCCCAGGGAGTGCCCAGGCGGGAGTAATGGATCCGGGGGCCAAAGGGGCAGCAGCCCTGGACGATTGCAGGATTTCGTTGAGGGCTCTCGGTCCACGGATATCACGATGATTGGGGGTGGCCATAGGGAGTGATGGGGAAGTAGACCCCAACAATGGAACATCTACCCCCGTCCAACAACAGACTCCAGGGGATGATGCAACTGTGGGGCCCCTGGCATTGGTGCAGTCTGGTTCACCGAAAACAGTACTAACTCCATCCTCAATCAGCATAGCAACCACAATCACCAACAACCACCATACTACCCACAACCACCACCAAACTACCAATACCCAGCATATTACCCACAACACCCACCACACTACCAACACCACCCACAAGCACAACTACCACTACAACTACCACCACCACTCAACCACACCCACCACCACAACTGCCACCACACTACCAGCCACAACCACATCACTACATACCACACCAACAACAACCACCATACTATCAACAACACTACCAACCACATGCTCTTCCGTATCAGACCTCCACCCAACCCTCAACAAAGCCCTTCCCAGTGTACCCCTCTTCCCCGGGCCCGGTATTTGTATGTTAATATTTTGGAGGGTGGGGAACGGATTAATTCAGTTTCCTTTATTTCTTATGGGAAAAATCACTTCGACTTACGATATTTCGAGTTACGATCCGTCTCTCGGAACGGATTAGCATCGTAAGTCGAGGCCCCATTGTATATAATTGCTATAATATACTCTACAAGTGAAATCAGGATCAGCTAGCTAATACGGTACAGTATTTTAGGAAAATACTTACAATTTTTTCTTCATTTATTTTAAGTAGACCTTCAATTGAAGTCACTTGAAGATGATGATGTTTGTAGTCTATTTTGCTGAAGGTGAAACTTTTTCATTTGCCGATACTTTTTTCCTGTAATATAATTTAGAAATATATTAGTTAAAAAATCTAGCATTGAATGTAATGAAACGCCAATTTCTAGGCAAGTTCCAGTGGTTTGCTGAAGCTACTATTTCTAATGTGTCATACTATTAGGTGTTGTCAGTTGAATGGTTCTATTGGCCTATAAGGGACCATAAGCCAGAACCTAACCTCAAAGAGGCACAGTAAACGTGGCAAATATGCCTTCAAACAAGACCACAGCCTCAAGACCACAGCCTCAAGAACAGAGGGTTTTATTAGCATGTTAAGGGATTTAAACAAGGGAGCCAAGTGTTGTCTGAAAGCAGAGTTTGTTATTATTTTGATAGATTTTTTGCTAGGTGATGATGGGCTTCAGGTGTTTTGCAGTGGTTGACCCCCATGCATAGATACCATAAGTAAGATAGGGATAGATTAGTGCATAAGAGAGAGAGGAGAGCAGAGTTAGGAACATAATATCTGATTTTGGAGAGTATACCAACCGTTTTAGAGACTTAGTTGTGTGTTGTATGTGGGTGCTGAAGTTTAGTCTCTTGTCTAGGAATAGGCCAAGAAACTTTCCATCATTTTTATTACTGATGTTGTCTATCTGTAGCTGAATTGCATTCGATGATTTGCTTCCAAGTAAGATGTAGTAGGTCTTTTCTTTAGTAAGTAGTAGATTTTCACATCAACCAGATGAGGAACACGTACACGCCCTCACACTTACACCTTCAATAACAATTTAAGGGAAGGTGTGGGGCAAAGATGACGTCAAAGTCTTAATCAACAAGTACAAAGAAATAGACGAGAACCAACATCTCAAGGAAAAATAAAAAAAATATGAGGTATGTAGTTAATAAACATATTGTAGTCTCTAGAGTGGAATATTGTTGCAAACTAACAGCCCTATTCAAAGCTTGCTGACTTGATCCATTATTTGTTGACCCGATCCATCCTCCTGCTTCCTTGACTCCATTGTCTTGCTTGCTTTGCCTATACCCCATAACCCCAATTCACTGATCAAAGATTAAGAACCCTTTTGCAGGAGACAGAAGAGGAACACCAAAAACATATACGTCATCTTCAGGAAAGATTAAGGAAATGTGAGGTATGTAGTTATTAAACATATTGTAGTCTCTAGAGTGGAATATTGTTGCAAACAACCCTATTTAAACCTGGAGTAATTGCTGACATGATTCATCCTCCTGCTCCCTTTACTCCATTGTCTTTGCTTGCTTTGCCAATACCCCGTAACCCCAATTTCACTGATCCTGGTCTTACTTAGTCTACCGTGTTGTTGTTTGCCTTTGTTTCTCCCTTGTTATCTTGAGGTTATCTTGAGATGATTTCAGGGCTTTTATTGTCCCCGCGGCCTGGTCCTCGACCAGGCCTCTACCCCCAGGAAGCAGCCCGTGACAGCTGACTAACACCCAGGTACCTATTTTACTGCTAAGTAACAGGGGCATAGGGTAAAAGAAACTCTGCCCATTGTTTCTCGCCGGCGCCCGGGATCGAACCCAGGACCACAGGATCACAAGTCCAGCATGCTGTCCGCTCGGCCGACCGGCTCCCATTATCTCTGCTTCTGTTCTCTATTTTTGTCTGTATTCTTCAATGATATATTCGTGATTTTTATGCTTTCATAAACAAACCTTTAACCCTTATGTTGCACAACACATCATATGATGGGTTGAGTGACTTGCTATAAATTGTGCATCCCATCATATGATGTATTGGAGTACTACGCAAGATTTAAAACGGCCCACAGATACATGGGGTTCACCACACCATCAGGGTTCTTGTAAACAGATGCTGTTTTTAAACAAAATCGTGGGCCAAATTCCCGGGTGTGAGGGGCCTCAGTATTGAGTGAGCCACCAAGCCTGACGCACGCAGCATGAGCTCACAGTTTAACACTGTAAGGTGTTTGGTTTAGTTGTATTTAAAATACATAGAGAAACACGAGTCACATACAAGGATTTGGGAAGGCGCCAGCTTGGTCGGCCTGAGTTTCACACCTCTAAGAGTTAATGACCCCAAGTGACCTAAGGTCAGATCATGCGAATTTCACCTTACTTCTACTAATCTTATAATTGGAGCCTGGTAGCCTTCAAACATGCCGACGTTTAAGGAGTGGCTTGGTAGAGAGCCGGAGGCTATCTACTTGTGGGCGGAGTTAGCTACTAGGTTCCCCAATTTATACTCGGAGAGCTATCGATTCGAGAGCATTAACAAGACGGACAGAACGGCAGTCAGCAGAGCAGAGAAGACGGCCCTAGCAGGGAGGCTGTCGGCCGGCAGGGCGGGACAGTCTCTGCTCGACTATAGACCCCCCCCCTCTATCCAGCTATAGGCAGACACTTGGCGAGTTGAACATTAAGGTGACTGTCGTGTTTTACAAGTGTTGTGTGATGATCAGGGGCAGTCAGTTGTAGTGTTCTCAGATTCTTGGAGGATGACTCGCTTTACATATATAGATCTTGAACATTGCTTAAATTATGATACTTAGTATGCGAAATATAATTGAATTTATTATTTAAATTGCCTTTGTGTCCCCTAGAGTTTGAGTTGAGGTGAGAAAGCCTCTGTGGTTACTGGTTCATGATACTAATGAGTACATGATACAGATGGACCATACTAATAATGACCTTTTGATAACATCTTTTGAGAATATTGTGATACAGGCAAGTTCCATTCCTTGTCTTGTATGTGATGATCTAGAATGGATGGTGGCAGCATTTCGTCTTCTATCTACTCTTCTACTTCTATTATCTACTATTCTACTTCTACCTATCTATCTACACCTCTCCCTCCACCCCTCTCTAAACTCTCACTTTCAACTAATGACCCTCCTCGCTCCTCCCTACCTCTCACCCCAAACCCTCACTAATTACTTCACTATTCATTTCTTTTCTTTCGTTTTCTCTTATACGTTTGTGGCAATGAAATACATTCTAGAGTTTCGGGTAGCGGATCAAGTTACGGCGCCTGGTAGTCTTAGCACCTAGGTAGTCAAATACCTAGGCTACAAGGTGTTGAATGAGAGAGGCTGCCTTAGGAATTCTGGGAGTGCTCTAGAATAGTTAGCTAACTGAGGACGGGATAACGGACTAGAGAGCCGTTTCCCCCAGCCTCGTTAGTTAACTGGGGGGTGGAATAATGGACAAGATAGAGCTATTTCCCCCACCCCCTGTTACAACCGCACTGCTGTTCAGCTTGTGACCACAGCATCACCTAAAAATGCCATAATATACATGTTCATGCTATTATTTAGCAATATTATTATTACAGAAGACCCCTGACTGATAAATATGACCAGGATTCTGATAACAGCAGGATTGTTGTGATAATTAGCGCTGTAGTGGGAGGAGTAATCTTGGTGGGGAGGGAGGTAGCATTATCTGCTGACTGTGTGACCACCTTTTACTGTCTGGACTTACTATACCAGCTTAGTTGTTCACTATGGTAAACAAAACATGCAGATACTTATATATAACATCTGTATATAAAAGCAAAAACAGTATGGTGGGAGGAGAATGGTGGCGAGTGAGGTGAGGGAGGGAGTGGCAGCCAGTGGCGGGCTGCCACTGGCTGCTACTGCCACTCAGCATACCAACTTAGTGGCTCGTTATGGTGAACACGAATGTAGATACATATGTATAACGTGTATATATAGTGTAATAACAGCAAAAGGAGTGTGGGGGAAGAAATTTTGGTGATGGGTGTGGCAACATCTGCATGATTTGTCATGTTGGTTGGGGTGGCCACTATGCTCTTTGGGCATTATATCAGCTTAGTTGAACAGTTATGGTGAACAAAACATGTAGATACTTATATATAATGTCTGTATATAGGGTATTAACACCACAAACAGTATTGTTGGGGTGAAATTTTAGTGCGTCTGACCTTGAATGTGTGAGGGAAGAAGCCGCCAGCTGACTGTGCACTCGCCAAACCACTAAGCTGGTATGGTGAGTGCATTCAATAAAAGGTGGCCACACAGAGTCAGAAGATAACGCAACTACCCTCCCCTCCCACGGCATTACTCCTCCCTCCATGGCGCACAGCGCTAAATATCACCACAATCCTGCTATTATCAGAACCCTGGTCAGTTTTATCAGTCAGGGGTCTTCTGTAATAATAGCATCGCTACATAATAGCATGAACAAGAATATTATGGCATTTTTAGGCGATGCTGTGGTCACAAGCTGAACAGCAGTGCTGTGAGTTCAAGCTGCGTGCGTCAGGCTTGGTTGCTCACTAAATACTGAAACCCCTAACACCCGGGAGTTTGGCCCACGATTTTAAAAACAAAAATGGCGTCTGTTTAAAAGAGCCCTGATGAAGGTGTGGTGAACCCCGTGTATCCGCGGGCCGTTTAAATCTTGCGTAGTACTCCAAAGCATCACATGATGCGATGCACAATTTACTGCAAGTCGGTCAAAGCATCATATGATGCGATGGGCAATTGAAGGGTTAAGGTGCTTGATAAATTATTGATGAATAATACCCGTACAGTATTAGTTATCGAGTTTTAAGCCTCGTCCTCATCCAAAACGCTGGTCCTTGTGCTCAACGCCCAAAACGCTGTGCGTTCTAGTGGCTTTAGACATATTACATTATATACTTGCTTTATATAGAAATCCAGCATTCTGTAACACATTGTGTATGTATGTATTTTCCCTAAATAAAATTATCTCGTGTTATCTTGCTATATACTCAGACCTAGTAGATAAAGCACTCAGAAGAGTGCAGAAGACCTGATGTAAATTCACAAAACACACATTTATGGTTTTCATCCAAATTAATATGCATTTCAATTTTCAGAAAAAAGTGGAACCTTTCCTGTTATTGTCTCCTGCATTACTTCAACATGAGGAAGTAATGCAGTATACAATAAACAAAGAAAATAATTCAAGATGAAGGTAAGTGTCATTCGTTCCGTAAAAGATCACTAATCTGCTCCCAATTAATCCAGTTCTTTGGGTAGTCTGGCCAAAATCAAGTATTTGTCTCCTTAACTTTGCCAAATTTGACAAATCCAGGGTATTGGGAGTTTTAACTTCATTACTGAATTACATCTGAAGACATATGCTTACTAGAATGCAAAGGGCAATCAACCAGTGAAGCATTTGCTGGTAATCAAAACTTACCTTGCTAAGCTCATGTACAGAAATTTTAGTGTTGTGTTAGGTTAATAAATTAATATTAATAAAAAAACAGCATTGAATGTCATGAAACGCCATTTTCTGGGCAAGTCCCCGGAGGCTCCCTGGAGCTATCAGGCTAATATGTGAATCATTAGACCGGGACAGTCTAAGGAGTTCAGCATACCAGGGACTAAAAGCCAGAACCTGGCCCCCCCCACGTCAGAGCAATAGCCTATAGAAACCTCCAAGTGGTTGGAAGCACTGTCTGCCAGCTACCAGATTAGGCACCCATAAAGGTAGGTATCCCAAAAACAGATCCCAACTGGGAAACATTACTACCGAAAACCAAACTGCTAAGCAGAACTCCCCCACTCTAAAAACAAGCAAACAAGCATGACGAACAAATCCCCAAGGGCCGTGACGAGGATTCGAACCTGTGTCCGAGAGCATCCCAGACGCTGCCTTAATCGACTGAGCTATGACATAAGAATTGCAACCAGAAATTCAACTGAATTACTGAAGTGTAATGAAGTAAGGGCGAAGAGGTAGAACAGCCTATTGACATAGCTCGTGTGCATGGGGGAAATTGTGTAAAATCCTGGTTTGTGTCTCGGAGAGGCTGCAGGATCCAAGTAAATTCAGTTGAATCTCTGGTTGCAATTCTTATACCATGTCGTAGCTCAGTCGATTAAGGCAGCATCTGAGATGCTCTCTGATGCAGGTTTGAATCCTCGTTATGGCCCTTGTGGATTTGTTCATTGATGCATCACGCTATTGTGATTTATACAAATATTTATTCAGGAAAAGTACATACATACAAGGCGAGATACAAAAAAGTTGGATTTATAGATAGAGGTAGTACATACAATGCCTAAAGCCACCATTACGCAAAGCGTTTCGGGCAGGAAAAACTGCTGATGTGGGCTCACTTTGCAGGTTGTTAATTGTAATCCTCATTTCATGTATCTCCCCCTGAATTCCTCAAAAACTTCTCCAAGGTCAGAAGGTGGAGGAGGCCAAAGCCGTCAGTACTGTAACAGTACTGTAACTGTAAAGTACTGTAATTTGCAGGCTCAAACCCCCTTAAAGTCTAAAGTCTAGTTCTAGCACCCATTCAGGCCACTATTCTCTCCAGCCGGAGATCAGGATTCTTTGAGTCACTTCTTTCCAGGCTTTGTCAACGAGTTAAAGCACTACAAATGTTAAAATTGAGTTTTCCAGGACCATTGCTCCCTGTGCCTCTGAGGGGGGCCAGGTTCTGGCTCAGTCACTGGTAGGCTGAACTCCTTAGACTATATTGCCCCCGTTTAATGATTCACATATTAGACTGGTAACTCAAGGGAGCCTCCTGTACTCGCCCAGAAAATAACATTTCATTACATTTAACACTTTTTGGATGGGCAGTTTATCTTTAACTATTTAAATCCAAAATTAATATTTGAACAAGTGGTGTATGTAAAGTACTTAGCTGTCTATATATGTAATGAATATTTTTAAGATAAAGAATTTTAATTTGTTTTCAGGGTTCCAGCACATCTTATCGGAACAGCAAACTGACCCATTATTTACATGAGATGAAGAGAACTCCAGCAATGAAGATGTTTTATCAAACCTGCAAAAACATCTACCAGAATAACTCTAGATGTATTAGAGTTCTCAAAAAGATTGCAAAAATAACAAGTTAACACCACATGAATGACTTCGTCCAATCAAGACGAGTTGAAGAGTTGAAACCGAAGTTCTACTGAACTTAACGGATCCTGCAGCCTCTCCGAGACACAAACCAGGGTTTTACACAACTCCCCCATGCACTCGAGCTATGTCAATAGGCCGTTTTCCCTCTTCGCATTACTTCATTACAATAGATAAAGGCAGCGTCTGGAATGATCTCCGACGTAGGTCCCTTGGTACAGAAAACAAAGTTAAAATACGGGCAGAGAGAAAGGGGGTGAAGGACGAGAACCCCCCCCCCCCCGTGTTACAATGGTAACCCCCCCCGTGTTACAATGGTAACACCCCCCCCGTGTTACAATGGTAACACCCCCCGTGTTACAATGGTAACACCCCCCCCCCCCGTGTTACAATGGTAACACCCCCCCCCGTGTTACAATGGTAACACCCCCCCCCCGTGTTACAATGGTAACACCCCCCCCCCCGTGTTACAATGGTAACACCCCCCCCCCGTGTTACAATGGTAACCCCCCCCCCCTTTTTTTTAAAAAGAACACTTCATTTTTGGCACACCACCAATTTGTCAATAATTGCAGAGCAGCACGAGTTAATTCTTATAATCACCACATTATTTTAGGATCTTAAGCAGGCTTAACAGAGGCCGACACATCCATATGTTCTGTTTTACCCATTATATATATATATATATATATATATATATATATATATATATATATTATTGTTTTTCATTGATTTCAGGCTCATTGCTCTTCATCGACCTCATGGGTGTCGAAACAATGGAAGATGTATCCGTTATGGCGTCAGCAACCCATGAGGAGATGAAGAGCGGGAGCAAGACACTCACATTTGAATGTGTTTCTTGAAGATATGGCAAGTAAGGCAAGATAAATCATCTTGAATTGACAAACATTCTTGTACTATAAATTTGTACCTACAAGAATGTCTATTTGTTCAGAGGTTGAAGGCCAGATGCTTTGGGCTAGCCTAACCCAAACTTGCAGGGTAAAGGGTTTGGGGTACAGAATGGACAAACGCTGGTATTAGTTTCATTACATTCAATGTTGATTTTCTGTGGGGAGCCCCTTTGGCTCCCTGGAGCTATCGGGCTAATATGCGAATCATTAGACCTGGGCATTAATCTAAGGAGTTCAGCCTACCAGGGACCACGAGCCAGAACCTGGCCCCCCTCAGAGAGGCACAGGGAGCAATGGCCCTGGAAAATCCGTGGTTGGGAATTTTCCTTATCTGCCATCGACCGGAGTTAGGCACCCAGAAAGGTAGGCATAACAAAACAGGCCCTACATGATAAGAAAATTGCAACCAAAAACTGAACAAAGAGGCAGAATTCCCTCCAGTCCCAAGGAAAACAAGCAAACATCACACACCATACCTTGTAGTTGCGCAGCTTGTCCGCACAACCTTTCCCTCCCCGAGAAGGGGGGGGGGCGCCCTGGACCCCCCCCCCCCCCCGCGCTGGCTACCTAGTACTCCAGCTTGTCAGCTAATCTGAAAAGTACTTAGCTTTCCATATATACAATAAATATTTTTTAGATAAAGAATTATTTTAATTTGTTTTCAGGGTTCCAGCACATCTTATCGGAACAGCAAACTGACCCATTATGTACATGGAGAGATGAAGAGAACCCCCCCCCCTCGATATCTGACGTAGGTCCCTTGGTACAGAGAAAGTTAAAATATGGGCAGAGAGAGAAAGGGGGTGAAGGATGAGAACAAGACCCCCAGTGTTACAATGGTAAACCCCCGTGTTACAATGGTAAACCCCCGTGTTACAATGGTAAACCCCCGTGTTACAATGGTAAACCCCCGTGTTACAATGGTAAACCCTCCCGTGTTACAATGGTAAACCCCCCCTTGTGTTACAATGGTACCCCCCCTGTTACAATGGTAACCCCCCCCCCCCGTGTTACAATGGTAACCCCCCCCCCGTGTTACAATGGTAACCCCCCCCGTGTTACAATGGTAACCCCCCCCCGTGTTACAATGGTAACCCCCCCCCCCGTGTTACAATGGTAACCCCCCCCCGTGTTACAATGGTAACCCCCCCCGTGTTACAATGGTAACCCCCCCCCGTGTTACAATGGTAACCCCCCCCCCCCGTGTTACAATGGTAACCCCCCCATGTTACAATGGTAACCCCCCGTGTTACAATGGTAACCCCCCCCGTGTTACAATGGTAACCCCCCCCCCCCCGTGTTACAATGGTAACCCCCCCCGTGTTACAATGGTAACCCCCCCCCCCCGTGTTACAATGGTAAACCCCCCCCCCCCCGTGTTACAATGGTAAGAAAGACAATGGCTTGAGTTCACTAGCTCTATTGGACGGGAAACATCTGCAAGACAAGTGTGGGCAAAAATTCAGATAGCCAAGGGGGGCAGAGCCCGGCCTGCGGCTCACAAAGACACCCAGGGTAAGGCTGAGGAACTAATTCACAAGTGGAGTGATGCAGCATCATCCTCCTCCCTCCCTGCAGAAATCATCAGGGAACAGCTCCTGCGACATGATGACAGAAGAATTAGGATAACAAGAGCACTGTCTAGTGATGAATATGGGGAACCAATCACAGCCCAAGAAGTAAGGGGCGCTATGAAAAAGGGTAAAAGTACAGCACCTGGTGAAGATGGCGTCACCTACGACATACTCAATGCACTGTGTGAAGTGTCTGGGAATCCACTATTCCACCTGTTTAACAAGTCATTCCTAAGTGGAGTGTTGCCCACACAATGGAAACACGCAATAATTATTCCCATACCGAAGCCTAATGACCCTGGTAATTACAGACCTATCAGACCTGTCATGCACTTGCAAAATGCTTGAAAGGATCATCCTAAACCGACTGTTGCACAAAATAGGCAGGTTAGGGGAGGGGGTCAATGGATTTGTTAAAGGACGGAGCACAGCAAATTGTATAGTTAATTACTTGGCTAAAGACACGGCTAGGTACTCTGTACCTAGCCGGAGTACCAGGTACTCTGTACCTGACCGCCTGGGACGTACTCAGCGTGCGTCCCAGGCGGTCTGTTGCTCGCAAGTTGTCAGGCCTGAGTTGCCACAAAGAGATAATTACCTAATTATTTCAATGTCTGATTTTTCATACTTTTTTTGCTGTAATATTATTCAATAGTGTGTAGTTTGATATATATATATATAATAATTTGAGTGATTCATTGCTGTACTCAAAAATATGGTGTGCATATTGTTGATTCAATTATGTTTATCAATCAGTGAACAAATACTTTGTCGGTTATTACATTATAAGCACAGGTTATATATAAGTATCTGCATGTTTTGTTCACTATAACAAACCACTAAGTAGCTATTATGAGTCAAAAAGTAACGAGGAGTGACCGCCGTGTACCAGCCAGCCACCCCCGCCCTCCCTCCAGTCATCTGACTCGCCCACATTCTCCTCCCACAATGTTTTTGCTATAATTCACTATATACGGACGTTATATATAAAGTATCTACATGTTTTGTTCACCATAACTGTACATCTAAGCTTGTATGGTGAGTAAAGGCACAAGGATGTGGCTACTCACAGTCAGCTGATTGGCGGCCGCCCTCAAGGCCAGACGCACTAATATTTCTCCTCCAACAATATTGTGTGGTGTTATTACGCTATATATACACATTATATATAAATATCTACCCGTTTTATTCATCATACTTGTACAAATAAACTGGTATGGTGCCCAAAGACCATCGTGGTAACCAGTAAACACCGTCGTCTGCACGGTGGCGTCGTGCAGACGCAACCGCCCTCGCCAAAATGGCGGCTCCAAACCACCTCTTGCTGTTTATACCCTCTATACACACGTTATATATAAGTATCTACATTTGTATTCACCATAGCGAACCACTAAGCTGGTATGGTGAGTGCAGTCAATAAAAGGTGGCCACACAGTCAAAAGACATCGCCACCACCCTCCCTCCCACAGCATTACTCCTCCTTCCATGGCCCACAGCGCTAAATATCACCACAATCCTATTATCAGAACCCTGGTCAGTTTTATCACAGTCAGGGGTCTTCTGTAATAATATCATCGCTACATAATAGCATGAACAAGTATAATTTGGCATTTTTAGGCGATGCTGTGGTAACAAGCTGAACAGCAGTGCTGTTAGCTCATGCTGTGTGCGTCAGGCTTGGTTGCTCACTCAATACTGAGGCCAATAACACCCGGGAGTTTGGCCCACGATTTTTTTTTTAAATGGCGTTTGTTTACAAGAGCCCTGATGAAGGTGTGGTGAACCCCGTGTATCCGCGGGCTGTTTAAATCTTGCGTAGTACTCCAACACATCATATGACGTGATGCGCAGTTGACTGGAACAACGTCCAGCACGTCATATGACGTGATGCGCACTTTAAGGGTTCGGTCATCAGCGTTAAAGCTTGCGCACGCATCTAAAATTGCAGGGCATCCAGGACCTTTATAACCCACTTAAGGGGAACGTACTTTATTTCCCAGGAAATTATTTATTTCTTCAGGAATTTCCTAAAATTTGTGAACCTTTAGATCGTGTGAGGGCCTATTTGATTGATTTACATCACAGTCATTCAGGGAATAGATACGTGTTGGTGCTAGTTGACCATCTGTCTAGGTACACTACACTAGTTGCATTACCTCAGAAGGATTCTCGTACAGTTGCAGATGCATTCTTTCATAGGTTCGTTACTGTATTTGGACCTAAAGTTTTAGTCTTTGACCGGGGTCAAGAATGCAATGGCAATATATTTAGGGAAGTTTAAGATTTTTGAGACAACTTTAGCTTTTACAACAGCCTACCACCCATAAGCAATCGGAATGATGGAACGGACTAATCTTTCAGTCAAGGATGTGCTTGCAATCCTTGCTGAACATGATGCAAACTCTTGGGATGACCACCTACCCTATGTTCAATTAGCCTTGAATACTGCCATCCACCAATCAATAAACACCCAACACCTTCATTTGTTTACTGGTAATTCATGCAATTTCCCCTCAGGTCTGCTTAAGACATATTGCATACGGGGAGGACTATCCTTCAGAGGTCCTTGGAAAAATGAGAAATGCATAGAATATTGCAGCTGAAGCGTCCAAGAAGGCACGGAATCGGTATGCTCACTTTTATGACAAGAAAGTGCGCCCTCTTGAGTTGAAGGAAGGAAGCTACGTATTGAGAGAATGAGGCTGCGCCCGCCAATCAGAGCAGGAAACTAGCTCCGAGGTGGCGAGGTCCGTATATAGTAGTAAAAAGGGCAGGGCCGGTTAATCTTGTTATAAAATGAGTATTCGAGGACCAGGTGGAAAGGGCAATTCATGTAAATGAATTGAAACTATCATGCTAGAGAGGAAATAGAACCGTCTTCAGCGGGTCTAGTTCCTGACTCGGCAGCGCTGACTTGTGGCTTCACCGACGAGTCAGGGGATGAGGATGACCCTCCGTCATCGCTCGTCAGTAGTCGGGTGCAGTCTCATAACTATGGTGACGAGATCTCGCGCTATACAGTAAAGTAACTTCCTTGGTTAGTATAATTTAGTATTCATTACATTTTCCTGTAGAGGCAATGAGGTGAACTATTACTATACTTAACTCGAATATCAGCTTTTACCGTGCTCTGGGGTTCCACCTCCACCAAACCCAGAGTATATCTATGCTTCCGCTGTACTGTGTGTCTGTTCCCAGGTCTGATTGGTACACCGACCCAGTTGTTCCAGCCACACGTGAACCCTTGTCTAAAGACCGAGGGGGAAGGCACCTTACACAAAGCCCTCCCCAGACCCAGTAACCCATACATCAGTTACTTTTGAGATGAGTGACTGTCCAAGAGTCACCCGGCCGACGCCTCACGTCTCTAACGAGGTTGTCACGGCCAGCGACAGGGTTTTACACAACTCCCCCATGCACTCGAGCTATGTCAATAGGCCGTTTTCCCTCTTCGCCCTTACTTCATTACAATAAAGGCAGCGTCTGGAATGATCTCCGACGTAGGTCCCTTGGTACAGAGAACAAAGTTAAACTACAGGCAGAGAGAGAAATGGGGTGAGGACGAGAACAAGAACCCCCCCCGTGTTACAATGGTAACACCCCCCCTCCCCCGTGTTACAATGGTAACACCCCCCCTCCCCCGTGTTACAATGGTAACACCCCCCCTCCCCCGTGTTACAATGGTAACACCCCCCTCCCCCGTGTTACAATGGTAACACCCCCCTCCCCCGTGTTACAATGGTAACACCCCCCCTCCCCCGTGTTACAATGGTAACACCCCCCCTCCCCCGTGTTACAATGGTAACACCCCCCCTCCCCCGTGTTACAATGGTAACACCCCCCCTCCCCCGTGTTACAATGGTAACACCCCCCCTCCCCCGTGTTACAATGGTAACACCCCCCCCCCCGTGTTACAATGGTAACACCCCCCCCCCGTGTTACAATGGTAACACCCCCCCCCCGTGTTACAATGGTAACACCCCCCCCCGTGTTACAATGGTAACACCCCCCCCCGTGTTACAATGGTAACACCCCCCCCCGTGTTACAATGGTAACACCCCCCCCCCGTGTTACAATGGTAACACCCCCCCCCCGTGTTACAATGGTAACACCCCCCCCCCCGTGTTACAATGGTAACACCCCCCCCCCGTGTTACAATGGTAACACCCCCCCCCCCCGTGTTACAATGGTAACACCCCCCCCCGTGTTACAATGGTAACATCCCCCCCCCCGTGTTACAATGGTAACACCCCCCCCCCGTGTTACAATGGTAACACCCCCCCCCGTGTTACAATGGTAACACCCCCCCCCCGTGTTACAATGGTAACACCCCCCCCCCGTGTTACAATGGTAACACCCCCCCCCGTGTTACAATGGTAACACCCCCCCCCGTGTTACAATGGTAACACCCCCCCCCCGTGTTACAATGGTAACACCCCCCCCCGTGTTACAATGGTAACACCCCCCCCCCCCGTGTTACAATGGTAACACCCCCCCCCCGTGTTACAATGGTAACACCCCCCCCCCCCGTGTTACAATGGTAACACCCCCCCCCCGTGTTACAATGGTAACACCCCCCCCCCGTGTTACAATGGTAACACCCCCCCCCCGTGTTACAATGGTAACACCCCCCCCCCGTGTTACAATGGTAACACCCCCCCCGTGTTACAATGGTAACATCCCCCCCGTGTTACAATGGTAACACCCCCCCCCGTGTTACAATGGTAACACCCCCCCGTGTTACAATGGTAACACCCCCCCCCGTGTTACAATGGTAACACCCCCCCCGTGTTACAATGGTAACACCCCCCCCCGTGTTACAATGGTAACACCCCCCCCGTGTTACAATGGTAACACCCCCCCCGTGTTACAATGGTAACACCCCCCCCGTGTTACAATGGTAACACCCCCCCCGTGTTACAATGGTAACACCCCCCCCGTGTTACAATGGTAACACCCCCCCCGTGTTACAATGGTAACACCCCCCCCGTGTTACAATGGTAACACCCCCCCCCCCCCCGTTACAATGGTAACACCCCCCGTGTTACAATGGTAACACCCCCCGTGTTACAATGGTAACACCCCCCCCCCTTTTTTTTAAAAAGAACACTTCATTTTTGGCACACCACCAATTTGTCAATAAAAGCAGAGCAGCACTGGAGTTAATTCTTATAATCACCACATTATTTTAGGGTCTTAAGCAGGCTTAACAGAGGCTGACACATCCATATGTTCTGTTTTACCTATCATGTCTATATATATATATATTGTTTTTCATCCGGTATGGCGTCAGCAACCCATGAGGAGATGAATCATTCTATAGTATTCACTTATTTAGAGAAATTAGTCTTCATTCAAATTCTATAACATTACTTGTTATAATATCAAGAGTACCCTAATAGTCAGGATAATGAGTTAAGTCACCATCAGTGACGTCACGAGCCAGGACTAGGCTGTAGCGCGGAGTGACCTCGGCGACCTGGCGGTCACAGGTCAGCAGAGGTTCCACATTAAGTAATTCTCAAAGGTCAAATAGTCATTTTGTAAGTGGGAATAGCTCTTCCCCAAGATGCTTGTGTAATTAACTTCAGTTAAAATAATTCAACCAATCTGGATCATTCAGTGCAACAGAGGTTAGTTGTTGAACTTAAGCCTCGCAAGTAACTTAGACTAGGCGGAAGCATACAATGCTCTGGTCTGGGTAGACAAGCATGTGGGAAGGACAGTGTGGTATCAGGAGCAACCCGGGACAGGTGTCCACTCCACCTCTCCAAGACATTAGCATAAACATCTAGCTGGTTGCCAAAAAGATAAAGTTCGCTCAGAGTTGTTATATGGAATAGGTCAACTCATTGCCAATATGCTAAAGTCAGGGAGTGTTCAGGTTAGGGAGTGAAGTTTAGATTTTGTTTTAGATTTTAAATAAATTAGTATTTTGCATTTTCATTATTTCCATTTTTGTGTAATTTATGTGAATTTGTCCGGGACCACGTGGGCAGTGTGGCTTATTCTGAGTTGGGCAGATTCTAACACCTAATCAGAATTCATTATTCCCTTTGATTGTAAATTAATTCCACGCTTAATGTAAAAAGATAAACCTCCCATATATTACTAGTGGGGACCAAGCCCCAAAGTTATTGATTGGCATGATCGATCCAGACCTCGGTCATTGCTCAGTATTACTGGTCTGGTGGTGGCGGCGAAAAGGCGACCCTAGGGTTTTGCTAGAAGCCTATGTCACGGCATACGGGTTCTAGAATCTTAAGTCGGCTAATCGTCTTAAGACCACGTGGCGTGGAGTCGGCTCTAGTAAAAGTCTAGAGTCCCTTGGTAGAGATCTAAAGTAGAATACGGGTAAAGAGGGGTAGAGAGAACGACGTTACGAAGAGAAAGTAAAGAACGAATACTACCCCCCCCCCCCCACCCCATGTTACACAGATGCAGGGAGCAGTAACATTTATTTATGCCACCTCACTGGGAAAGGCCCTTGGTGGCTGTTCCTTACACTGGTAATTACCAAAGTGTAGTTACACACTTTAAACAGTGAGTTGAGAAGTGGAGCAATATATGGGCGCTGAGTGAGTAGGCACTTGGGGACTCTGGACCCCACCACTCTGTGGGGTGGCAGTTTCCGCCAGTTTTCATAATTATTTCAATGTCTCGTTCGTTTCTTCTCTGGTCTTTTGCTGTATTATTCAAAAGGGTGTAATTGGTGGAATTCATATAATTCAATGTATGGAACATTGCTATGCTCAAAATTATGGAGCTCATATGGTGACATGAAAAAAAATCCACAAGGGTTGTGACGAGGATCATCCCAGACGCTGCCTTTATCGACTGAGCTACGACATGGTCAAAGTTGAAACTGAAGTTCTATTGAACTTACTGGATCTTGCAGCCTCTCCAAGAGACAAACCAGGGTTTTACATAACACCCCCACGCACTCGAGCTATGTCAATAGGCCATTTTTCTTCTTCGCCCTTACTTCTTTACAATAGATAAAGGCAGCGTCTGAGATGATCTCTGACGTAGGTTTGAATCCTCGTCACGGCCCTTGTGGATTTGTTCATTTGATGCATCACGTTAGTGTGATCTGTGTAATAACTGCTGTTATCACTGTCACAAAATCCTAAATATGAATCCATTTCAACAGGATTATATTGTGAAGGAACACGAGATCGTTTCACGAGGCATAAATGTAGGAAACAATGGCTGGGTGCTATCTATACCTCATGCTGTGAATATCATAAATAGCATTGTATTTGCTGATATATTAACATTGTACATAAGCTTTATCACAATCAGGATCTTTGACACTATACAAATTAATTTCAATTACTGTACCTATTTTACTTAATTACTAAGGGGTGCTGTAGTGCCTAGCTGCACAGCGGTGCTGTCAGCTGCTCCTGTATGCACCACCCTTGGTCACTCAGTACTGAGGATCTCTGCCATTTTTTTCCAGATGAGGTCCATTTACTGGAATCCTAAGGCACAGGATGCGAGTCCCGTGTACCCACGGGAGTTTTGAATCACTCCCTATACCTAAAAGCACCAAATGGTGCTTTTAGGTATAGGGAGATTGTATAGGTATATACAATCTGCACACCCCTGATTGGGTGCTTTAAGGCACTCTGCAGTGCAGTAGTTAATGGCAAATTTTCATCTGCCTCCTTACATGGCAACTTGGGGATCCAGGGTACTTTAGTTCCTAGCAAATCCACACAGGCCTTAGATGCTCATGCCATTTTCTACCATTATTTAACATTTATTCCTGTAATTCACTAGCTATTAGTTATAGGGGTGCCAATTTTCCTCCTTGATAGCTCATTTTCTACAGTTTGGTTCATGGGTTGCCCCCCCATGGCCAGGGTGCTGGGGGCGTGTCTGACTCAGGTTGTCACGCTTTATCCCATGATTTGTGGGCAGGTCTGGTTATGTCCTCCGGCTTGTGGTAGTGCTGGGCAAGCCACCCAACTACTTTGGGGTATTCGGTGCTCGCGGGGTCTGCTGCTTCCACTTCATTCCGTCGGGTTTTCTTGTTTCAGTCCCGCAATGGGTCTGTACGGTTCTTTGGTTCATTCTGGTTTTGTCCAGTCTGTACCGCTGGCTTCCATATGGATAACTTAACTGTCCCAAGTCTGGTTTCTTTTAGGGCCAGGTTGTTGAGTGGTTTGACCAACGGGCCGTGTGTTGGCATAAACCTGCTTCTTCTGGGGTTCAGGGACTGGTTATGGGCGTGGTGGGACGTCCTGTTTCTCGTCTTCCTTGTCTTTCCTTGGGCTGGTCTATGACAACTTGCATTATCAGCATATTGCTCTGTTTGTGGTGGCCCACCCCGACGACTGGTTGGTGTGCGCTCCCAGCCAGTCGGTCTGCTCGCCGCAGGGGTGGATCTTTACCGTTCACCGAGTTCGGGTTCCTGGTGCTTTGGGAACGTCCCATCTGGTTCCATCCTGGGTTTGGACTGACTGCTTCCTTGTCGCTTCCTCTGGAATTGTTGCTGTGGCTGCAGTCCCGCCTTTGTTTCTAGAGGGCTCCCGGGTCCCTCAGTTGTTGCTTGAACAGCTATGCGGGCGTAATTACCAATGTAATTACCCAAGTAGTTACAGGATGAGCTACGCTCGTGGTGTCCCGTCTTCCCAGCACTATCATAACGCTCTGAAATTACTGACAGTTTTGGCCTCCACCACCACCTCACCTAACTTGTTCCAACCGTTTACCTCTGTTTGCAAAAGAGAATTTTCTTGTATTTCTCCAGCAGATTTGTTTCGTTAGTTTAAATCTATAACCTTGTTCTTTGAGTTCTGGGTCTCACGAATTCTTCCCTATCAATTTTATCAATTCCTGTTACTATTTTCTATGTAGTGAACATATCTTTCTTCTAGTTTTGACATTTAATGCCTTTAACCTCTCCTCATAGCTCTTGCCCCTTCAGTTCTGGGAGCCACTTAGTAGCATGTTTTTGCACCTTTTCCAGTTTGTGCGCTTTAGATATGGGCACCATACGCTGCATATTCCAGCTTTGGTCTAACAAAAGTTGAATTTTTTTTTTAGTATTTTGCCATCCATGTATTTAAAAGCAATTCTGAAGTTAGAAAGTGTAGCATAGGCTCCTCACACAATGTTCTTAACGTGGTTCTCAGGTGACAGTTTTCTATCTAGAACCACCCCTAGATCCCTCTGCCAGAATTCTTTAAAGATTCCTCACATAATTTATAGGTTGTGGGGGGGTCTATGCTCTTATTCCACATTACATAACATGACATTTATTCACATTAAATTCCATTTGCCAAGTGGTGCTCCATACACTTATTTTGTCCAGTCTTCTTGAAGGGCATGACAATCTTTTAGGTTTCTTATCTTTCCTATTATCTTATGTTACGAACCCGGATCCAGCGTCCGAGCAAGGAGCAGTGACAACCACGCCATCTGTGGGTCAGCTCCCGAAACCCCCGCCAAACGGACGACGACACCTGGCGAGGACAGCGTGTACTAGCTACGAGGGCCAGTTTCCAGCCCCGTTCAGCGTTCAACACCGCCGCCGCTGACCTCTGGTGAGGTGGTGCTCAGACTACAACGCCATCTATGGAGTGGATACGTCAGGTGTTTGTGCCCGAGCCCGTAAGTATTAGTGTCCCGGTTATTGATGACGTGTCTGCTTACAGAGCCGACCTGGGACCACTGTGATGGAAGTGGAGTCAGTCTACCCGAGGCAGCCAGTCTCCATACGGTGAAGTTTGCTGCAGCTGTTGTGACGTCGTCCCCCCGGAAGAACACTGTGGTGTGTTAGCCTGCCAGTGGAGTGGCAGTGAAAGGATTTACCCGGGACCGACTGTTGGAGACGATAATCCACTGGGGTATTGAGGACAGGAGGGTGATTTGTGATATCACACGAGACTCCTGTCTAGGCCGTACCCCTTATATCGTTCGTGGAGTGGCCGTACCAGCCTTGGTGGCTCAGTACCTGCCAGCAGACCAGCTGGACGTGTGGTTGACGGCCTCTACGACGGTGCCCCCAGTGGACCTGTGTTGTGGCTGACCTGTGGCCAGGGTAGGCTCGGCATTCTCAGAGGACACGTCTTGAGGCCACGAAGAAAGCACCGCGGACTCAGCACCTAGCTTCTTGATCCAGTCTTCAGCAGAAGACTACATTGTGAATAATCCCCTTGTTTAGTGTTAATACCCCTCCCCCTTGTGCACTCATTAATTTTATATATTTAAATGGTGATGGTGTTAATTATAATATTAAGTTCTTAACTTTCTTTCCCTACTCCCTTTTAAGTTACTTGCGTCACGGATCTCATCCCTTGATAGCCACTACTGGCTTGGGAACGGATACATATCTTCCTCTAACAACATCAGAGTGAGAACCCCGTTGCGTCCCGAGAGGGCCGTAACATCTTATCAGCAAACGTGTTCATATAATTCTGTATTCCATCTGGTAGATCATTTATGTAGACAATGAACATTGCCAGTGCAAGAACTGAACCCTGTGGTACTCCACTTGACATTCCTCCAATCCGATACATTGCCTCCGATTACTGCCCTCATTTTTCTATCAGTCCGAAAATTTTTCATCCATGTTAGAAGCTTACCTGTCACCCCTCCAATATGTTCCAGTTTCCAGAACAACCTCTTATGTGGAACTGTCAAAGGCCTTTTTTAGGTCCAGATAGATGCAGTCATGCCAACCATCTCTTTCCTGTAAAATATCTGTGGCTCGATCATAAAAACCGAGTAATTTCATTACACAGGATCTTCCAGATCTAAAACCACTGTCTGTGATATATCTTTTCCTCCAGGTGTTCTACCCATTTAGTTTTAATTATTTTTTCCAATATTTTGACTTACACTTGTCAATGATACAGGTCTATAATTGAAGGGGGTCTTCCCTGCTGCCATTTTTGTAGATTGGGACAATGTTAACCATTTTCCACATATCAGCTACAACTCTTACACAGGGATGCCTGAAAAATCAGTTTAAGTGGAATGCCGAGCTCAGGTGCACATTCTCTCGGGACCCATGGTGAAACTCCATCTGGACCAACTGCTTTGTTCTTGGCTCCTTGAGCATTTTTTCCACTGTCTCTAGACACCTCTGTGCTCCATGTTCTCTGGAATTCTCATTGTGTCTGGTTCTCTGAAGATTATATTTTGCACACACACTTTGCAACTTTTTGTTTAATGTTTTCCACATTTCCTTTTCATTTTCCGTTAATCTATTCCCCATTTTCAACCTCTAAATATTATCTTTAACCTGCAATTTGTTTTTTATAAATTTATAGAATAGACCTGGTTCTGTTTTAAATTTGTCCACGATCCCTTTTTCAAAAATTTTCTACCCCTCTCCTCACTGCCGTGTAGTTTCTCGCATCTTTGTATCGCTGGTATGTTTGGGGGTTTGGCCTCTTCCTATATCGATTCCATTTTTGTGTCTTTTGGTCTCTGGCCCTTTCACAATTTCTGTTGAACCAATCTTTTTTCCTAGTTCTGCATCTCTGTTTAGGTATAGATTGTTTTTGTGCCTTCATCATATATTTCACAAAATATGACATGCATCTCATTTACTTCATGTCCTAACAGCAAGTCTTTCCAGTTAAATTCCTTAAAGAAATGTCCAAGATCCCCCATAATGACCTCCTGAAATCAGGTTTTTCAACTGTTTCAACCTCCTTTTCTTCCAGATTATAACATTGCATACTTTATTCTTAAAAAGACATGGTCACTTTTCCCCAAGGGAGGTACTGAATGTCAAATCATCATCTCTTTCCTGGTATCAAATCCAGCATAGAGGGAACATCCCCTTCCCTCATCCTTGTAGCTTGTTTAACATGTTGATACATTAAAGTTTCCATGATGAAGTTCATGCATCTACAAGTCCAAAAATCCTGTTTAGCTTCATATGCCTTCCAGTCTATGGATTTCAAGTTGAAGTCACTGTCTACCAACAGTCTATGATATCTATCAGCTCTCGCTATAATCTTATTGTTATAAGCCCCTCTCGTTTATTATCCAGCTCCTTTGACCATGTGTTGCATGGAGGTGAACTATATGCATTTATGATAGTTTATTATCCTGATTGCAAATCTCTAGTGCTATTATGTCAACTTCTCATGGATTGGCAATCATTTCATTTACCTTCAGGAGTTCTTTCACCAGCACAGCAATGCCACCACCTTTCCTAATTTTTCTATCCCATCTCCAAACAGACTAGCCAGTTGGAAAAATGACTATTTACAATATCAAGTTTTGTCTCCACGAGTGCAACAATGTCTGGTGTCTGCAGCTGTATTACATCACATAACTCCAGTATCTATGATTTCATTCCATCTATTCTGATGTATGCAATTTTCAGGAACATGTTTACCTCTCCTTATTCTTCACTACCCCTTCTCTAGTGATTTTGTTGGTTTGCCTTTTTCTACCATTTTACTGGTCTGCCTACCCCTATCACTTTGTAGAAAAAAATGGAGGGGAAGAAGGGGTGTGGATTTATTGTGATGAGGGAAAGCCTTCCCCTCCACACAATTGAGATTGTGTGGAAGGGAAGAAGAGTGCGGGGTCAACACCCCCGGGTGGTAGGTTCCCGACACTTGACGGACAGCAGCAGGTTGAACAGAAACCCGCCATCTGGCCCCAAGGTGCACTTGGTGGTTGGCAGATGGAGTATTTTGTAGCTAGCTGCTACGAACACAATGTCCAGATGGCTCTGCACAAGGATTAGGGCCAGAGACCCTTGTGTAGGGAGAAATAAGTGTTAAATGTTGAAAAACAGTCTGGAACCGACCCCTTTCAGATGTACAGAGCACCATCTCAACAGGAAAATAATCTAAAAACCAATGTAAACAAAGGGGATATAATGGTTAAAAAAACAAATTCAATGCAAGAAAAAAGAGAAAGTGTTAAATGTAGAAAAACAGTCTAGAATATTATAAGACAAATGAACTATTGGGAAATGTGTATGACATGTATAGGGACGAGACATTATTGAAACCCAAAAGCACAACTTGCGCGTCTTTGTGAAGGGTCCAGCTTTTCCAAACACAGGTTTCTCTTGCAGGACTTTTTCTAAGTAATTTGCAGTCTGTTGGTCTTGTCATTATTAATTCTCCTTTCAGGTTGACTATGATGAAAGTTTAAGTTCTGGTTCCTTTTCCATTGCCGTTACTACTAATGTTGTAGGAAAGTGGTCTGACTGCACGTCTTGAATTTTGGAAAATGTCCAGAGTCTGACTGTCTGGTGTAAGACTGACTGTTCTCTCCTGTCTCATACTGTTGTCCTGTGACTGGGCTGTTGTGAGGTACATTGACACTGGCTGGTGTGTGACTGGTACTGTGCTCTAGGTCCATTATTTCTGCCGTCTTGCTGGTAGAAGCACGTGGTGAAGCCTCGATAGCAGTTTTCTTCGGTGCCTGCTGCACCTCGGTCCACTGTCCCTCCGTCTGAAAGCTGCCTCCATTGCCTCTTTCTGAGACTTCCCCATGTCTCGGCATAGTGAGGGCCGATTCACTGCCCTACCTAATGCCCGAGATACTCGTAGGCCTGAAGAAATTCATTCCCCTCCAACGGAGGTCGTAGAATGATTCCCCCAGGTGGAATCAGGGACACCCAACAAGCCATTTGGTCTACCTTTCCCTGAAAAGGCTCAGTACACCTATGGTGCTCCCTTGTGGCAATGCCCGCAGGAAATCATCTCGCCCTTCAGGGCAGGACTAAGTGACCTGGTCATTGATACAGTATAAAAAAATCATGGACATCGAGAGTGCGGTACGAGAGTTTGGGTTGCCTGCATACTGGGTTGCACAGAATATCAGTCGGCTGGACAGCAGGTAATCAACATTGTTTCTCCAATTGTAGACGAAATCTAAATTATTTCCTTCCAAACAAGATATTGCCTGGGTCTGAGTATTTATGTATTCTTCCTCACAAAACTGCAATGATTTCAGCTGATGGATGCTCAGAATCTAAAGTTTTTCTGGGAAGAAATCCATGTGCGGCCAGCCAGCAATGGTGCCGGCACCGAGTCCTTTTTCCAGATGGCATCCATTTACTGGAGTCCCGAGCCACAGGATGTGAACCCCATGTAGCCACAGGAATTTTGAATCATTCCCTTTAACTAAAAATGCCATATGGTACTCTGCGATTGTGCGCCTTAAAGGGGGCTCTGCAGTTCAGTGGTTAATTATGACAGTACCATTTTTTCCTTTGTTTTGCCTGGTGGGGGTCTGCCCCCCCTCGGTCATTGTCCTCCCTCTATTCTGATGGTCCCCTACTAGGCCCCCATGATTGTACACATCGCAGGGATTCAGCTTTAGACACACTCAGTCTGGGCAAACCTGTTAGCAATACCTTGCCAGGATATTGCTAAATAATAAAAATAAAGGGGGAACATGGCATTAAAATGGCAAATATACAATTTGGTCAACAAACGGTATTGTTTAAAATAGACATGGGTTGACATTTAGGGGTCGAGTAGGTTACAGGGAGTTAAATTAAGTAGTGCTTAGTTTTTATCTTAAACAGGTTGGGAGAGGTACAGTAACATAATTGGCAAGGTCATTCCACCTTCTGGGTCCCTTGATTTGTAGAGCATTTCTAGTTTGATTAAGTCGTACTCTTTGAATATCAAATAGGTATTTGTTTCTGGTGTGGTGCTCATGGGTTCTGTTACAACCTTCTAGGAAGCTTTTAAAGTCAGGATTGACATTACAGTTCAGCATTTTACACACAGAGGATGTGCAGTGACTTAATATCTAACATTCAGAGATTTGAGTAGGGGTACCAAGTGATGTCTGGGGCCAGAGTTGGATATAGTCCTAATTAGCTGCTTTGTGGTGAGTAAGATGATTTAAATCATTTTGGGTAGTAGAACCCCAAGCACAAATACCATAGTTGAGATAAGGATAGACGAGGGAGTAATAGAGCATCACCCGGGCAGGGTGAGGTACATAATATCTGATCTTAGAAAGAATAACAGTTTTTAAAACTGATATATTTAGAATGTGTCCCTGGAAATTCAGCTTGTGGTCAATGAGAATGCCAAGGAATTTGCCATCTTTGTTAAAAATTTGGGTATTGTTTATCCTGAGATTTATGGGATTTGAGAATTTATTGCCAAAAAAATAGAAAGTTTTGTCAATGTTGAGGGTGAGTTTGTTGGCAGTTAGCCAAAGACACTATTTAGCTCGGTATTCACCGACATTTAGAGCAAAAGGGGGGGGGGGGGTCAGGACTGGAGTAAATGAAGGTTGTGTCGTCAGCAAATAGAATTAGTTTGAGGTGTTGGGAGGCATTTGGAAGGTCATTAATGTAGATGAGAGGAGAGGAGAGGGCCAAGTATGCTGCCCTGAGGAACACCAATGTTGATGGGTAGGGTGGGAGAAATTGAATTATTATTCACAAACATACTGGAGCCTGTCAGTAAGGTAAGATTTAAGGTATTGCAGGGAGTGTCCTCCGACTCCATAATGATGTAATTTAAGAAGGTTTTGGTGGTTGACAGTGTCAAAAGCCTTATGCAGGACCACAAATAACCCAACAGAACTCATTTTTATCAAGAGCTGAATGTATCAAGTTAATCATACTAATAAGTGCATAGTGAGTGAGTTTTTTTGGTCTGAAGCCATATTGACAAGAGCCAAGTATATTGTGTTTGGCTAGATAAGAGTAAAGCTGCTTGTAGATTAGTTTTTCAAACATTTGACAAGATTGATATAGGTCTGTAGTTAACATCAGTGAGATCATCACATTTGTGGACAGGGGTTACTCTCACTTTAGAATATCAAAAAAGGTTTGGCATTCAAGTGACTTGTTGAAGATCAATGCAATGTCGTAGCTCAGTCAATTAAGGCAGTGTCTGGGATGATCTCTGACGTAGGTTCGAATCCTCGTCACGGCCCTTATGGATTTGTTCATGCATCACATTGTGATTTCTGTGTGTAATTATGTTTGTAATTCTTTGCCTATGTATGTACTCTTACCTGAATAAAAATGATTTTTTTGAATTTTGAATTGAAATTTTAGTCCCTAAGCCCATTATGTGCCTCTAACCCTTTCTACTACTACCCACAAGATGGGTATGGGGTGCAGATGAGCTAGTTTCAAGCAGTCTTCATCGACCTAGCAGCAGCTTCTGATACAAACAAAAAAATCATACTAAAACAGCTTACTGAGCTTGGAATACAAGGAAAATTACTGAAATCAATGGAGGGCTTTTTGTCATCAAACAGCATATTAAAGCTGTTTAATGGCACAGAGAGCAAACACTTTGAACCGAGAATGCCACAAGAGGGATCCTCAGTCCCTTTTAGTTTAACGTTCTAATGCATAAACTACTAATAAAGACACGATCATCTGTTATGCCGATATAGTGTATGTTTACAGGCTGCCTCCGCGCCTAGAATGCAAGGTCTGCTCGATGATTTTGCTATTAGGGCCGAGGAATGTGCCCTTATCTCCATACAGAAAACTCGTGCCCTCATTCGATGTGGTATTTCCACCACCCACTACATTTTTATATGGGATTAATAGAACAGGAACCCGGCAATGTGATTTTATAGTGGCCAGAATACGCCTGGGATATAAACGTATCTGGCAGCTTTCTCAAAACCCAATTGTCGAGTACTGTACACAATGTGTCAACTTTGTGAAAGAAAACATGCACTCTTGAACATTATATTGTAAAATGTCCCATATTGACCAACTTTCGCCCTCCTGGGCTAAGGTATGTTCAACTGTGTAATTACTATACGAGTACTGGAACACCGATATATTGGACTTGTACCCAAGATTAACCATGTAATGTATCAATTATACAATGTATGTGATGTAACTATATAACCTGAGCTTGTAAAAGCACCTTAATCACCTTAAGTGATTAAATGTCTAATTGCACACTAGTTTATCAGCTATCTCACCCTGTCAGTAAAAGAAATGTGAATGCATGTGTGTATATGTACGTATGTGTGTATATAGTATATATGGAAGCTGAATTACATTTCACCTTTGTAAATGCACATTAATGACACTATATAAAAGACACATCGAGCCCTATGTAGGGCATACGTAAATCTGTATCTATGTATTTACGTATGTAGGTTAGCTTAGCATTTTAAAAGCACCAAATCATCTGTGGTTGAGGTTAGCTTAGCATTTTAAAAAGCACTGAATCATCTGTGGTCGATTGTTCACCTGAACTACATGTTTAACACATCTCTAACCCTGTCCATGGAGAACAGAAGAAATTGTATATATGCTGGTTAGCATTGTAAATGTGTGGCCACATCTGTGGTAGAAAAAAAAAAACTTAAGAATGGCAGTGGACTTACTGTGACTCGCAGAGTGCACTCCTGGCACTGAACAGTACAGTAGTACGACCCAGAAAATAGTGATATACAATGAATGTTTTAGCTGCTAATGAAATGACCACTGCTTTTTGCACAAAAAGCAGCGATATTTCTGAGGGGGGAAAAAAAAAAAAAGTGCACTGCGCAATCCGTAGACGCAGTGTGGGGGATACTGGGTGGCATATACTGTAAATAGCCGGGAGAAGGGCGGACCTGCCCTCACTGTTCCTGCCCCGGTCCGCTGCACTAAACTCCAGCCCGCCTCCCCTTCCTGCAAGGGTCTGCTTTCCCTGTCATGCATTACGCCAGTTGTCCCTCCTGTTTCTACTCCCGCTGCAAAAAGGGGAGGGGGGGTGCAGCGCCAGTCCCCAAGTGTTCCGCTGTTTGCAGCTAATACTTTGCCTTTACAGCCAGTCTAGGTGCTAGTAAGCCCTACCTTTAAGTCAGGAAATACTTCTCTCCTTGGCGGCACGGCCTCACACCCTGGGGTTAAATTTATCATCCATTGTCATATCAGGTTTTTCCCCAGTCTAGGTATTTTCTGCACGCCTGATTAATTTCCGTTTAATTCAGCTAGGATTTACCATTATGTCTTTCAGGCCTCTTGGTCGGGCTTCATTAAGTGTTATGTGGTTTAATCACTTTATATTTACTCTGTCCTGCCTGTTATACATAGTGTTACCTCAAGGGATGACACTTATATGCTAGCATAGACAGCCCTGTAGAAAACCACTAGTAGAAATTGATATGGGGGTTTCATTAAGTGACTACTTTAATCTGTCAATTGTTAATATATATGGAACCAATTGAACAAGAACTCAGCAATGTCATGTTATAGTGACCAGAATACACCTGGGATACACACACATCTGGGAGATTTCTCAAAGCCTAAATGTGGAATACACCATGTATCAATGTCCATGCATGCAACATGCATGGACAGGACCTTGTGTGCGGCACCTGAATTTACCAGAGCTACTACTATCTAGAGGACAAATTAGCAGGGTTATGAAACCTAACTGCATCCCCCACCATTTGTCCTAATTTGAGACCGATATCTATGTAGCTTATTAAAAACATTTTTGAGTCCCGGCAGTACAGCCGGGTTCGTCCTAGACTTACAGTCTGGAATTTTGGGTTCGAATCCCGACCAGGTAGGGGCGGCTGACAGCTGCGTGGACAGCACTTCAGATTCATAGTCCTGAGGTTCCAGGTTCGATCCCCGGTGTAGGCAGAGACAAATGGCCAAAATGTTTCTTTCACCCTGACGCCCCTGTTACCTAGCAGTAAATAGTTACCTGGGAGTTAGACAGCTGCTACGGGCTACTTCCTGGTGGGTGGAGGCCTGGTCGAGGACCGGGCCGCGGGGACACTATGCCCCGAAATCATCGGCTGTGTATTCATATCACTTAATTGGCCTGTGCATCTACCAGTAAACAGGCACCTTGTTGTGGGGAATGAATGACATACATATATACACTGGACCTAACCTTAGGTGTCACGGGCTCACCATAGCCCGTTCAGTAGCTAAATCTGATACCACAACAACCTTAGGTCTTATACACTTAGACCTAACCCCCTAAACACAGTAAATTATAAAAAAAAAAGTCAAACTAGTAGGTACAGAGGTACCTACCGGCAGTCAGGGAGCTCCAACGGGCAGCGTGTTGCTCGGACCGCGGCCAGGAGGCATCTGCTGGGGCGCCGAGGCGCGCCTCGTTCACGGCCGAGGGATAACAACCCAACGAGCCTCTTAATGAAGGAAGCATTTCTCTAATATTTATTCAAATTCAAAATTCAATACATATATATATATATATATATATATATATATATATATATATATATATATATATATATATATATGTAACTACAATATAACTACATTTCTCTATATTCTCGTAATAATTATTACAAGTGCACCTTCGAGTACTCGCAAAGAAAATATTTTGTTTAGAAAAGTGTGAAATTGTAATATTTGTCCTCATATTGTTAAAGTAATTAGATTTGGCTTACAAAAAAAATCCGTTCGTGGGTGTTATTTATCGAGGTTGTACAAGTTTTTTCCTGCGTTAAATATCATTGAAAATAACAAACTGGGGCCAGATTCACGAAGCAGTTACGCAAGCACTTTCAAACCTGTCCATCTTTTCTGAATCTTTAGCGACTTTATTTACAATTATTAAACAGTTAATTAGCTTCGAGGAACAGGAGGCTATTTTTCTGATCAGGGGGAAAGAGACACTATATAAGTAAGACTTAACAAATGCATAACATAGCCGTGGCTAACTCTAAAACTCTAGTACGCTAAAGCACACCACCGGTGTACTCTCCGGGGGGAGCCGGTGGGCCGAGCGGACAGCACACGTACAGGACTTGTGATCCTGTGGTCCCGGGTTTGATCCCGGGCGCCGGCGAGAAACAATGGGCAGAGTTTCTTTCACTCTATGCCCCTGTTACCTAGCAGTAAAATAGGTACCTGGGCGTTAGTCAGCTGTCACGGGCTGCTTCCTGGGGGTGGAGGTCTGGTCGAGGACCGGGCCGCGGGGACATTAAAGCCCCGAAATCATCTCAAGATAACCACCAAATCAACTTAAAATGTATACCCGTAGTAAAATAAAAGTATGCTTATAGCCTAGTAACAAGGTAAATCAAAATCTGCAGAAACCTAATAGCTTATTATCTAGAACTAGAAGTAAGGCAAATGTGTATAACAATTCTATAATACTATGTATAACAGTCAGGACACAGAGTAAATAAATATAATGTGATTAAACAACATAACATTTAATGAAGCCTGGCCAAAAGGCCCGAAAGACATAATGGTAAACCCTGGCTGAATTAATACGGAAATTAATCAGGCGTGTAGAAATTTACATAGAGGCTGGGAAAAGCCTGATATGAAAATGGAGGAGAAAATTAACCCCAGGCCGTGAGGCTGTGCCGCCAAGGAAAAAGGAGGTAAGGATAAAGCTACCCATTTCATTATGTATTAGGTCAATTTTTTTATTGGAGTTAAAATTAACGTAGATATATGACCGAACCTAACCAACCCTACCTAACCTAACCTAACCTATCATTATAGGTTAGGTTAGGTTAGGTAGCCGAAAAAGTTAGGTTAGGTAGTCGAAAAAACATTAATTCATGAAAACTTGGCTTATTAGGCAAATCGTGCCTTGCATAGTAGGCTGAGAAGTGCGTTCTGGCTACTAGGTACGACATATATATATATATATATATATATATATATATATATATATATATATATATATATATATATATATATATATATATATATATATATATATATATATATATATATAAACCGTCGTGGCAGACCCAAGAGTTCCAATGACAATTTTAAACTAGGAACACAAGTGACCAAAAAATTTGAAGAGGGCAACACAGTAGGGGCAATTAGGTTACTTACCAGCGAAGACACAATCGCCCCTAGAAATACCGCTACCGCCAACTCGCTGAGAGAGAAGCACCCTCCTAGAGTACCATGGGAACCCACTGCTCAGGACACAAATGTCCCAGACATGGGACCTCTATTCCTCCAAGCGTCAGAGGTATACAAAGCCATCATGTCATTTCCGCCAGGCTCGGCAGGGGGATACACTGGAGTAAGACCTCAGCACCTCAAGGAGATGGTAAACCCAGTTCTCGGAGAAGTTGCCGAGACACTATTGTCAGAGGTCACGAAGTTTGTCAACGACTGCCTCTCTGGGTTGATCCCAGATACAATTAAACCATTTTTCTTTGGAGCATCCCTTTGTGCCCTCAAGAAGAAAGATGGTGGAGTCAGACCCATTGCCGTGGGTAACACACTTCGGCGCCTTGTTGCTAGGGCAGCTGTCAGAAAAATTAGCATAGACGCTGCGACGATGCTTCGACCCCATCAACTAGGTTTTGGTGTCCCCCATGGCTGTGAAGCAGCAGCTCATGCAGCACGAGCCTATATCAAGCACCTCCCAGAAAATAAGGCATTAATTAAATTAGACTTTAAAAATGCTTTCAACCAGGTAAAAAGGGATGTGGTACTGGAAGCAGTTCGAACAAGCTTTCCTTCTCTACTCCCCTTCGTCTCAGCAGGGTACAGTAGGGAATCGACGCTGCTGTTTGGGGAACATGAAGTTGTTTCTGCAGAAGGTGTCCAGCAGGGAGACCCACTTGCCCCTTTTCTTTTTTGCATGGCTGTTAAAGAGGTCACAAGCAGGTTGACCAGCGAACTCAACATCTGGTTCCTTGACGATGGCACCCTGGCAGGGACACAGGAGTCCCTGCTAGAAGATCTACAGCTGGTGAAATCTAAGGGAGAGGAGTTAGGACTCACCCTAAACCCATTAAAGTGTGAAATCATCTCATCTAGCCAACCAACCATAGTGCGAACCATATTGCCAGGAGCCCAAGTGATCGCTCCCACCGACAGTGTGCTGCTAGGGGCACCTCTGGGCTCGAGCGCCATTGAGGTAGTCCTCGAAGAAAAGCTGAACGACCTGAGGAGGATGGAGGGAAGAATAGGGGCTTTGGACGCCCACGATGCTTTGTACCTTCTCACAAGGTGCCTGGCTTTGCCCAGACTGACCTATTTCCTAAGGTGTGCTCCCTCCTTCGACAGCCCAAAATTAACAGAATATGACACACTCCTAAGGTCAATAACCGTGAAAGTGTTAAACCTCTCCCTGCAAGATGACCAATGGGACCAAGCAACGCTCCCAGTTAGACTCGGGGGAATAGGTATTCGCAAGGCGACACAGTTAGCATTGCCAGCATTCTTATCTTCGACCAGTGCTACAGGTGAATTAGTTAAGGAAATACTACCGGAACACCTAAGAGACTCCATTGGGATTCATGATCCCAAATTCGCGGAAGGAGCCGGTCAGTGGGACACTCTCGTCAACTCTCATCCTCGACCGACTTTTCCAAATGACTGCAAACAGTCCAAATGGGATAGCCCCATAGTGGAGAACATCGCCACATCATTGCTGGAGGCAGCTTCCAGGAAGGACAAAGCGCGTCTTCTAGCTGTGCAAGCGCCCCATGCCGGGGACTTCCTGTTGGCAGTCCCTAATTCCGCCTTGGGCACCCGCCTGGACCATCGGACCCTAAGTATTGGTGTTGCTCTGCGTCTTGCCGCCCCTATCTCCACCGAGCACCGGTGTATTTGCGGCAATGCACGGGCAGACCAATACGGCAGCCATGGTCTCATCTGTCGTAAGACACAGGGAAAGATTGCCAGACATGAAGCAGTCAATGACATCATCAAGAGAAGTTTGGCTTCAGCTGGATGCCCAGCACAAAGGGAACCTCAGTTGTGCAGACTTGACAACAGCCAAAAACGCCCAGATGGAGTCACCCTGCAGCCGTGGAGGGAAGGTAAACAGGTCGTGTGGGACTACACGTGTGCATCCACATTGGCTGATACCTATCTACCTTACAGCGCAGCTGAGGGAGGCGGGGCGGCCACCTTCAGGGAGACCCAGAAGACTAACAAGTACAGGGACCTAGTGTGGGATATTTAGGCTTGATTCTGATTAATTAATAATTAAAGTAGTAAATTAAATTACGAAGGACCACCCGCTTTTAAAGTAAAGAGGGAAACTGAGAATTTCTGATCATTAAATAATTCCTAGATGAAACCAGTAACTATGGATATAACTAGAAAGCATGATCATAAGATTAATTAATGGGCTGTATTATTAAAGGAAACAAAGCCTCAAACACCTACATTGGGGGGTTATTACTGGAGGTAAATACGTCCAGGAATCAGTGTGGTTCGTTCACTAATTCAATTAATAATAATCTAATCCTATAAATAATGTTGAATATAATATCATTCACATAAAGAAGAATATGAGTATGAGCATAATAATGAGTTACAGTAAATCACACATTAATATCAAAACATTCTGAATAAATCAAATTGCAAAGGAATGGATAAAAAGGAAATAAATCTTAGCTTGAAGCAGATTCCTTTAGATAACCATAGAAGTCCTCTTAATCTCCAGATTCGGTACACTGACGAATGGTACGGTTCAACATGGAGAAGGCAGCATGAGGAATTTTTCTCTCGGGCTGCAAGATAAATAACTAACAGTAGCAATTGATTTAACTACTCAATTTATATTCAAAAATGTTAAGATTTACAGATGAAATGCTAATCACCTGTTATTAGGTGTTATCACGCTTCGTAACGAAAAATCACCCTGCTATTATCAGACCTGTAAATGATGCATCAAATAAAGGAGTACTTAGCTGTGGGCACTGTATAAGTATTAAGATTGCCGTATTTTCGCATCCCAGGCTCCGGTGAACCTATCCTGGATAGTGATGCACTTCAAGTTGGCTGATCACGTGTCGTCAGGAACCAAATCAAGGGGTCCCTTATTTAACACCAGCACTAGTTGAAGATATTATCTGCAAGGTCATTCACGCCTCACAGCGGCGGCTTTCATCTGAGGATGGATAACACCTGCCCTATTTGCTGGGCAATGGCGTCTTTTATGAGTACGGTAAGTGCAGCTTTGCCTCCTTTCGGCTCTGCACGTGTCCGCGTACTGAGGAGGATGGCGTCCCTCCAACCCACGCCGAGTCGGCGTTCATAAAACAAATTATTGTCTCGAACATTAATATTTCTCGCATTTGCGCTTGAAACGTTAAAGACTGGACGGGTTTATTATTTAGAGGAACAAAATATTATTATTTACCAATTTAAGAATAGTAAATATATAAGGGAGAGGAATTAATGTCTCCCCATGGCATTCATTGATGACGTTAACTCTATCGCGAGGTAGACGCTATGATTCTAACGCTCTATTCGGCTTTTAGTTAGAGGACAATTCGTCTGCAATCAGTTATCATACAGAACGCTTTAATTATGGAGAATCGTATTTAATTCTCACACAAATTGGATATAATGTGTTTACTGTAAGGAAATCTGACGCAATACTGGCGTCAGGTGACGTGAGAATTCTAGCCTAATGCACAGATGAATTATTAGTACATGAGAATTCTACGAGTTGTTAATTTTACTTACTACAATATTTAGTATGGTTAGTAATAAGTAATAAGAATACAACAATGTTGTATTCGGTGTTGGAAATATCCAACACCTAGAACGTTGTTACAGGTTCGTGCCAATAGGCTCTGAGACTCTGGGCGCCTGGGATAATGTGCACTTAAGTTCCTGAAGGAACTGGGCGAGGAACTCATTGGGAAGACTAGAGACCCAAGAGCGGCCAGTTTTATGCTTCAGCGCCTCAGTGTCGCTGTTCAGAGGGGAAATGCGTGCTGTATCTAGGGTACGCACCCGACCCCCGAGGAGCTGGACGAGGTCTTCGAACACTGATTGGTATATTGTTGTATAAGTGTGTGTTTTCTGTAAACTGTAGCATTGCAATAAAATCAAATAAAAAAAAATCAAAAAAATAATAGGGGTGGTAGGAGAGGAAAAGATTAAAGTATTCAGTGAGAATCCACAAGGTCTTCTCTGGACACTATTTATTTTCTTCTTCGAGGATGTGGGTCCCTTTAATTAAACCAGTGGTGGTACCCCTAAATATATATATATATATATATATATATATATATATATATATATATATATATATATATATATATATATATATATATATATATATATATATATAGTGAGGGTACCACCTCTGGTGCCAATGTGGGGACCCATAGCCTCGGAGAAGAAAATAAAAAGTATTCAGAGGAGACCTTGTGGTTTCTCACTGAACACTAATATTATCTTCTCCTACCACCCCTATTCTTTTGTATGTACACATATATATTTACTTTATTTGAACTTTGTTACAAAAAAGGAGTTACATATGGGTTACAAAGATGGTTGTCATAGGTTGTCGAGTTCCTCCAGCTCCTCAGATGGCGGGCAGGAACCCTGGATGCAGTGCGCATTTCCCCTCTGTATCGCCACATTGAGGCGCTGGAAAAGAAAGCTTGCAGCTCTCGGGTCCCTTGTTGTTTCAATGAGCCTAGAACCCAGTTCCTTCAAAAAACTGGTAGCACTTTTACCCCAGGCGCCGAGTGTCTCAGAAGCAATGGGGACAAAACTGTAGTGGTGATCCAGTTCTCTATACTTACGGGATTTGGCTGCTTCCCTGTGGGTGGCAGCGCCACCTGGTTGTGCAACACTGAGGTTAATGTAGGTGTTAGCCAGGGTTGATACGCACGTGTAGTCCCATACCAACTGCTTGCCATTCTTCCAGGGGTTCACTGTGATACCATCCGGGCGACCAATAAGAGCATCAGAGTTACTGGGCGTTAGGTAACGGGGCTCTCTTTCAGCTGGGCATCCAGCTGTGGTGAGGCTCCTCTTGATGATGTCGTTAACTTCACTGTGCCTCGAGTGCCATCCCCCTGTGCTTTGGCAGAGTAGGCCATGGTGGCCGTACCTGTCAGCCACCACCTCGCCGCAAATACACCTATATCTGGTGTGGATTGGGGCAGCAAGGCGGAGGGCCACAGCAATTCGGAGGGCGTGTGGTGTGAGACGCGTGCCAGTTGCCGACATTGGGGTTGCTAACAGGAAATCCCCTGCATGTGGTGCTGCTACTGCTGTGAGGCGAGCAATGTCGTGTTGTGTTGTTGCAGCACCCAGGCACTCTGCAGCAACTTGGTCTACAATGGGACCATCCCAGCTGGATTGCTTGTGGGCTTTTGGGGATGGTGGTTGAGGTGATTGGCCTGCACGAGAGGCCCGCTCTGTGGCACAGCGTGTAAAATTGGGATCATGTACACCTGCCAGCTGATGTAAGTGGGCAGGTAGAATTTCCTTCACAAGGTCGTCGGATGCTGATAAGGAGGACAGGAAGGGTGGAACAGCGATTTGCGTTGCTGTTCGAACTCCGAGGCCCCCAAGTCTTACGGGAAGAGAGGCTTGTTTCCACTGTAGGTCATCGAGAGAGAGGTTAAGAGCTTTTTCTAGCATTGATTTCAGTAACCGGTCATACTCACTTAGTTTTTGGCTACTGTAAGATGGTGAACACCTCAGAAAGTAGGTTAACCTGGGGAGGGACAGACATCTGGTGATGAGGTAGAGTGCATCATGAGCATCAATATCCTCAATCCTCCCATCCATCCTCTTAAGGTCGGCGATTTTCTTATCAAGGACCTCATCGATGGCTTTCAACCCCAGGGGAGCTCCTAGGAGTGTGCTGTCTTCAGGTTTAGTTTTATGGATATTTGGCAGAAGACCCTCTATTCTCTCTACGATGCCCTGGTTGGAACATATTATTTCACATTTAGAAGGGTTCAGGGTGAGGCCTAAAACTGCACCTTGCTCCTGGATTTTTCTGATGTCCTCCAGGAGGGAGTCTTGGGAACCAGCTAGGGTACCATCATCCAAGAACCAGATGTTAAGCTCGCTGGACAGGACCTCTGTGACTTGTTTGATGACTAAGCAGAAAAGGAGAGGAGCAAGGGGGTCACCCTGTTGGACGCCTACCTACGTATATATATATATATATATATATATATATATATATATATATATATATATATATATATATATATATATATATATATACAATCTTTGGACAACACCCACCAGTGGGACTCGAACCCAGAAAGCACAACTACCTTCCAGTAGCTGGCATTACTAGTATGCTTTAACCCACTACGCCATCAGACCTTACAAAAGAAGTAGATAGTTCGAGATATATATCTCAAACATCTCTACCTCCCGAAGGCACCAGATGAGTGAGGGGTCAGTCTGCATTTTTCGTCAAGCCACTGTCAATGTGAGAGAACTCGTGTCCAGCTTATAAGCCTATACTTGCATAAACCACAAGTGAAGATAAACAATCTTTGGACAACACCCACCAGTGGGACTCGAACCTAGAAAGCACAACTACCTTCCAGTAGCTGGCATAACTAGTATGCTTTAACCCACTACGCCATCAGACCTTACAAAAGAAGTAGATAGTTCGAGATATATATCTCAAACATCTCTACCTCCCGAAGGCACCAGATGAGTGAGGGGTCAGTCTGCATTTTTCGTCAAGCCACTGTCAATGTGAGAGAACTCGTGTCCAGCTTATAAGCCTATACTTGCATAAACCACAAGTGAAGATAAACAATCTTTGGACAACACCCACCAGTGGGACTCGAACCCAGAAAGCACAACTACCTTCCAGTAGCTGGCATAACTAGTATGCTTTAACCCACTACGCCATCAGACCTTACAAAAGAAGTAGATAGTTCGAGATATATATCTCAAACATCTCTACCTCCCGAAGGCACCAGATGAGTGAGGGGTCAGTCTGCATTTTTCGTCAAGCCACTGTCAATGTGAGAGAACTCGTGTCCAGCTTATAAGCTGGACAGATTGACCCCTCACTCATCTGGTGCCTTCGGGAGGTAGAGATGTTTGAGATATATATCTCGAACTATCTACTTCTTTTGTAAGGTCTGATGGCGTAGTGGGTTAAAGCATACTAGTTATGCCAGCTACTGGAAGGTAGTTGTGCTTTCTGGGTTCGAGTCCCACTGGTGGGTGTTGTCCAAAGATTGTTTATCTTCACTTGTGGTTTATGCAAGTATAGGCTTATAAGCTGGACACGAGTTCTCTCACATTGACAGTGGCTTGACGAAAAATGCAGATTGACCCCTCACTCATCTGGTGCCTTCGGGAGGTAGAGATGTTTGAGATATATATCTCGAACTATCTACTTCTTTTGTAAGGTCTGATGGCGTAGTGGGTTAAAGCATACTAGTTATGCCAGCTACTGGAAGGTAGTTGTGCTTTCTGGGTTCGAGTCCCACTGGTGGGTGTTGTCCAAAGATTGTTTATCTTCACTTGTGGTTTATGCAAGTATAGGCTTATAAGCTGGACACGAGTTCTCTCACATTGACAGTGGCTTGACGAAAAATGCAGATTGACCCCTCACTCATCTGGTGCCTTCGGGAGGTAGAGATGTTTGAGATATATATCTCGAACTATCTACTTCTTTTGTAAGGTCTGATGGCGTAGTGGGTTAAAGCATACTAGTTATGCCAGCTACTGGAAGGTAGTTGTGCTTTCTGGGTTCGAGTCCCACTGGTGGGTGTTGTCCAAAGATTGTTTATCTTCACTTGTGGTTTATGCAAGTATAGGCTTATAAGCTGGACACGAGTTCTCTCACATTGACAGTGGCTTGACGAAAAATGCAGATTGACCCCTCACTCATCTGGTGCCTTCGGGAGGTAGAGATGTTTGAGATATATATCTCGAACTATCTACTTCTTTTGTAAGGTCTGATGGCGTAGTGGGTTAAAGCATACTAGTTATGCCAGCTACTGGAAGGTAGTTGTGCTTTCTGGGTTCGAGTCCCACTGGTGGGTGTTGTCCAAAGATTGTTTATCTTCACTTGTGGTTTATGCAAGTATAGGCTTATAAGCTGGACACGAGTTCTCTCACATTGACAGTGGCTTGACGAAAAATGCAGATTGACCCCTCACTCATCTGGTGCCTTCGGGAGGTAGAGATGTTTGAGATATATATCTCGAACTATCTACTTCTTTTGTAAGGTCTGATGGCGTAGTGGGTTAAAGCATACTAGTTATGCCAGCTACTGGAAGGTAGTTGTGCTTTCTGGGTTCGAGTCCCACTGGTGGGTGTTGTCCAAAGATTGTTTATCTTCACTTGTGGTTTATGCAAGTATAGGCTTATAAGCTGGACACGAGTTCTCTCACATTGACAGTGGCTTGACGAAAAATGCAGATTGACCCCTCACTCATCTGGTGCCTTCGGGAGGTAGAGATGTTTGAGATATATATCTCGAACTATCTACTTCTTTTGTAAGGTCTGATGGCGTAGTGGGTTAAAGCATACTAGTTATGCCAGCTACTGGAAGGTAGTTGTGCTTTCTGGGTTCGAGTCCCACTGGTGGGTGTTGTCCAAAGATTGTTTATCTTCACTTGTGGTTTATGCAAGTATAGGCTTATAAGCTGGACACGAGTTCTCTCACATTGACAGTGGCTTGACGAAAAATGCAGATTGACCCCTCACTCATCTGGTGCCTTCGGGAGGTAGAGATGTTTGAGATATATATCTCGAACTATCTACTTCTTTTGTAAGGTCTGATGGCGTAGTGGGTTAAAGCATACTAGTTATGCCAGCTACTGGAAGGTAGTTGTGCTTTCTGGGTTCGAGTCCCACTGGTGGGTGTTGTCCAAAGATTGTTTATCTTCACTTGTGGTTTATGCAAGTATAGGCTTATAAGCTGGACACGAGTTCTCTCACATTGACAGTGGCTTGACGAAAAATGCAGATTGACCCCTCACTCATCTGGTGCCTTCGGGAGGTAGAGATGTTTGAGATATATATCTCGAACTATCTACTTCTTTTGTAAGGTCTGATGGCGTAGTGGGTTAAAGCATACTAGTTATGCCAGCTACTGGAAGGTAGTTGTGCTTTCTGGGTTCGAGTCCCACTGGTGGGTGTTGTCCAAAGATTGTTTATCTTCACTTGTGGTTTATGCAAGTATAGGCTTATAAGCTGGACACGAGTTCTCTCACATTGACAGTGGCTTGACGAAAAATGCAGATTGACCCCTCACTCATCTGGTGCCTTCGGGAGGTAGAGATGTTTGAGATATATATCTCGAACTATCTACTTCTTTTGTAAGGTCTGATGGCGTAGTGGGTTAAAGCATACTAGTTATGCCAGCTACTGGAAGGTAGTTGTGCTTTCTGGGTTCGAGTCCCACTGGTGGGTGTTGTCCAAAGATTGTTTATCTTCACTTGTGGTTTATGCAAGTATAGGCTTATAAGCTGGACACGAGTTCTCTCACATTGACAGTGGCTTGACGAAAAATGCAGATTGACCCCTCACTCATCTGGTGCCTTCGGGAGGTAGAGATGTTTGAGATATATATCTCGAACTATCTACTTCTTTTGTAAGGTCTGATGGCGTAGTGGGTTAAAGCATACTAGTTATGCCAGCTACTGGAAGGTAGTTGTGCTTTCTGGGTTCGAGTCCCACTGGTGGGTGTTGTCCAAAGATTGTTTATCTTCACTTGTGGTTTATGCAAGTATAGGCTTATAAGCTGGACACGAGTTCTCTCACATTGACAGTGGCTTGACGAAAAATGCAGATTGACCCCTCACTCATCTGGTGCCTTCGGGAGGTAGAGATGTTTGAGATATATATCTCGAACTATCTACTTCTTTTGTAAGGTCTGATGGCGTAGTGGGTTAAAGCATACTAGTTATGCCAGCTACTGGAAGGTAGTTGTGCTTTCTGGGTTCGAGTCCCACTGGTGGGTGTTGTCCAAAGATTGTTTATCTTCACTTGTGGTTTATGCAAGTATAGGCATATATATATATATATATATATATATATATATATATATATATATATATATATATATATATATATATATATATATATATATATATTGTCTTCTGTGTTGGCATCGATATGTTCTTGTCTTGTCCTTAGGACAAGACAAGAACATATCGATGCCAACACAGAAGACAATGTCCAACATAACAGGCCAATTACACTGGATTAATCTTTGTGTTTAGATAGGAGATGCCTCGTATGGGCCAATAAGCCTTCTGCAGCCCCTATGTCTTCTGTGTTGGCATCGATATGTTCTTGTCTTGTCCTTAGGACAAGACAAGAACATATCGATGCCAACACAGAAGACAATGTCCAACATAACAGGCCAATTACACTGGATTAATATTTGTGTTTAGATAGGAGATGCCTCGTATGGGCCAATAAGCCTTCTGCAGCCCCTATGTTTATCCCTTATGTATCCCCCCATGTTTTCACCTTCATTGTATTATCACCTGACCTAATGCGGGTATAAAATCAACTAGTATTGTAAGATCTGTTCACTTGAGAATGAACCATGGAGGTTCGAAACGTCGTGCAAATTATACAAATAAGTGTAATACACTCTATAGTAAATCACTTCTTTTCTACACCTTAAAAGTACGAAAATGAGTTTTGGAGAACTCCTATTTCAATTAAGCCCTGATGCTAAGAAAATAGTTAGAGGGATAGAAGCCCTAAACCAGAAAATAATAAATACAGAATATGCGGTCATATTCAATGAAACATGTTTGAAAGAAAACCTGCTGCCAGTATACACCAATATATATATATATATGTGTGTGTGTGTATATCACGAAAATAAACACGTGATTAAGAATGTGACAATGTCAGACCACGGAGGAAAAATGAAACAGGAAATTTCCTTAAGTACTTTCGTATATTAAATACATCTTCAGAAGGTCATTTTACAGATCGAGTGATGGGTATAAATAGGCAGGAAGGAGTGGTGAAGTAAGGTGAGGTACAATACTTGGACAACGCAGACGGCCCATTGGCCCATCAGATGCACCCAATTGGCCCATCCGATGTAGCCCAATGGCCCATCTGATACAGCAGACATACAAGCATAATATATAGGTAATTATAACATAAAGAAGTAAATATATACAATAAATTAGTGAGACAAATGTTTTTCAATGATTTTACTTAAATCGCCCTTTAGCTGATCTATTAGAAATGGATCTAAGTTATATAGACCACTGCTAATATTCAAATTACTTTCTTTGGTCATCTGTATCAAAGCAGATTCAATTATGTTTCTGTTATAGGTGCTTTTACAATTTGTTATTGAAGAAGCACTCTCCCAATCAATTTGGTGAGCTTTTTCTGACAAATGCACAAACAAAGCATTAGACAATTGGCCATGTCTTACAGAGTACTTATGTTGCGATATTCTACATTTTAAATCTTTAGATGTTTGCCCGACATAGAACTTATTACATTCCTTACAAGGAATTTTATAAATGACGCAATTATCACTACGAGGGCTGTTCCTTACTGTTTTCGTAGCTAAACATTACATCTATATTAAAAAGTTTCAAGGCCTTGACAATATTCTCAAACCCAGAGAAGTATGGTAAACATAACACATTCTTTGGGCGAATCCTTTCACTGCATACATTATTATAATATGTACGACGAGATTTGTTACGACAAACTTCCAAAAAATTCAGTGGGTAACAAAGCTTAAGACCAATCGAATCAATATTCTTAAATTCTTCATCTAAGAATTCTGGACTCACAACTCGAAGAGCTCTTAGATACATTGAAGAAAAAATTGACTTTTTTAGATTGTATTTATGCCCTATATTTTATATAGGGCATTTATGTTTTATATATTTATATATATATATATATACATATATATACATATATACATATATATATATATATATATGTCGTACCTAGTAGCCAGAACTCACTTCTCAGCCTACTATTCAAGGCCCGATTTGCCTAATAAGCCAAGTTTTCCTGAATTAATATATTTACTATAATTTTTTTCTTATGAAATGATAAAGCAACCCTTTTCTTTATGTATGAGGTCAATTTTTTTTATTGGAGTTAAAATTAACGTAGATATATGACCGAACCTAACCAACCCTACCTAACGTAACCTAACCTATATTTATAGGTAAGGTTAGGTTAGGTAGCCAAAAAAAGCTAGGTTAGGTTAGGTTAGGTAGGTTTGGTAGACGAAAAAACATTAATTCATGAAAACTTGGCTTATTAGGCAAATCGGGCCTTGAATAGTAGGCTGAGAAGTGCGTTCTGGCTATTAGGTACGACATATATATATATATACATATATATACATATATACATATATATACATATATACATATATATATATATATATATATATATATATATATATATATATATATATATATATATATATATATATATATATATATATATATATATATATATATATATACATATATACATATATATATATATACATATATACATATATATATATATATATATACATATATATATATATATATATATATATATATATATATATATATATATATATATATATATATATATATATATATATATCGTACCATATATATATATCGTACCTAGTAGCCAGAACGCACTTTTTGGCCTACTATGCAAGACCTGATTTGCCTACTAAGCCAAGTTTTCCTGAATTAATATATTTTCTCTAATTTTTTTCTTATGAAATGATAAAGCTACCCATTTCATTATGTATGAGGTCAATTTTTTTTATTGGAGTTAAAATTAACGTAGATATATGACCGAACCTAACCAACCATACCTAACCTAACCTAACCTATCTTTATAGGTTAGGTTGGTTAGGTTAGGTTAGGTAGCCGAAAAAGTTAGGTTAGGTAGTCGAAAAAACAATAATTCATGAAAACTTGGCTTATTAGGCAAATCGGGCCTTGCATAGTAGGCTGAGAAGTGCGTTCTGGCTACTAGGTACGACATATATATATATATATATATATATATATATATATATATATATATATATATATATATATATATATATATATATATATATATATATATATATATAGGTACGACATATATATATATATATATATATATATGTCGTACCTAGTAGCCAGAACGCACTTCTCAGCCTACTATGCAAGGCTCGATTTGCCTAATAAGCCAAGTTTTTATGAATTAACTGTTTTTCGACTACCTAACCTACCTAACCTAACCTAACCTAACGTTTTCGGCTACCTAACCTAACCTAACCTATAAAGATAGGTTAGGTTAGGTTAGGTAGGGTTGGTTAGGTTCGGTCACATATCTACATTAATTTTAACTCCAATAAAAAAAATTGACCTCATACATTATGAAATGGGTAGCTTTATCATTTCATAAGAAAAACATTAGAGAAAATATATTAATTCAGTAAAACTTGGCTTATTAGGCAAATCGGGCCTTGAATAGTAGGCTGAGAAGTGAGTTCTGGCTACTAGGTACGACATATATATATATATATATATATATATATATATATATATATATATATATATATATGTCGTACCTAGTAGCCAGAACGCACTTGTCAGCCTACTATGCAAGGCTCGATTTGCCTAATAAGCCAAGTTTTCATGAATTAATTGTTTTTCGACTACCTAACCTACCTAACCTAACCTAACCTAACTTTTTCGGCTACCTAACCTAACCTAACCTATAAAGATAGGTTAGGTTAGGTTAGGTAGGGTTGGTTAGGTTCGGTCATATATCTACGTTAATTTTAACTCCAATAAAAAAAATTGACGTCATACATAATGAAATGGGTAGCTTTATCATTTCATGAGAAAAAAATTAGAGAAAATATATTAATTCAGAAAAACTTGGCTTATTAGGCAAATCGGGCCTTGCATAGTAGGCATAGAAGTGCGTTCTGGCTACTAGGTACGACATATATATATATATATATATATATATGTCGTACCTAGTAGCCAGAATGCGCTTCTCAGCCTACTATGCAAGGCCCGATTTGCCTAATAAGCCAAGTTTTCATGAATTAATGTTTTCTCGACTACCTAACCTAACCTAACCTAACTTTTTCGGCTACCTAACCTAACCTAACCTATAAAGATAGGTTAGATTAGGTTAGGTAGGGTTGGTTAGGTTCGGTCATATATCTACGTTAATTTTAACTCCAATAAAAAAAAATTGACCTCATACTTAATGAAATGAGTAGCTTTATCATTTCATAAGAAAAAAATAGAGAAAATATATTAATTCAGGAAAACTTGGCTTATTAGGCAAATCGGGCCTTGCATAGTAGGCCGAGAAGTGCATTCTGGCTACTAGGTACGACATATATATATATATATATATATATATATATATATATATATATATATATATGTCGTACCTAATAGCCAGAACGCACTTATCCGCCTACTATGCAAGGCCCGATTTGCCTAATAAGCCAAGTTTTCCTGAATTAATATATTTTCGCTAATTTTTTTCTTATGAAATGATAAAGCTACCCATTTCATTATGTATAAGGGCAATTTTTTTTTATTTTAGTTAAAATTAACGTAGATATATGACCGAACCTAACCAGCCCTACCTAACCTAACCTAACCTATCTTTATAGGTTAGGTTAGGTTAGGTGGCGGAAAAAGTTAGGTTAGGTTAGGTTAGGTAGGTTAGGTAGTCGAAAAACAATTAATTCATGAAAACTTGGCTTATTAGGCAAATTGGGCCTTGAATAGTAGGCTGAGAAGTGAGTTCTGGCTACTAGGTACGACATATATATATATATATATATATATATATATATATATGTATATATATGTCGTACCTAGTAGCCAGAACGCACTTCTCAGCCTACTATGCAAGGCCCGATTTGCCTAATAAGCCAAGTTTTCCTGAATTAATATATTTTCTCAATTTTTTTTCTTATGAAATGATAAAACTACCCATTTCATTATGTATGAGGTCAATTTTGTTTTATTATAGTTAAAATTAACGTAGATATATGACCGAACCTAACCAACCCTACCTAACCTAACCTAACCTATCTTTATAGGTTAGGTTGGGTTAGGTAACCGAAAAAGGTAGGTTAGGTTAGGTTAGGTAGGTTAGGTCGTCGAAAAAACATTAATTCATGAAAACTTGGCTTATTAGGCAAATTGGGCCTTGCATAGTAGGCTGAGAAGTGCGTTCTGGCTACTAGGTACGACATATATATATATATATATATATATATATATATATATATATATATATATATATATATATATATATATATATATATATATATATATATATATATATATATATATGTCGTAACCTAGTAGCCAGAACGCACTTCTCAGCCTACTATGCAAGGCCCGATTTGCCTAATAAGCCAAGTTTTCATGAATTAATGTTTTTTCAACTACCTAACCTAACTTTTTCGGCTACCTAACCTAACCTAACCTATAAAGATAGGTTAGGTTAGGTTAGGTATGGTTGGTTAGGTTCGGTCATATACCTACGTTAATTTTAACTCCAATAAAAAAAAATTGACCTCATACATAATGAAATGGGTAGCTTTATCATTTCATAAGAAAAAAATTAGAGAAAATATGATTATATCCTGGTTGATCAGTCCAGCAACCAGGAGGCCTGGTCGACGACCGGGCCGCGGGGACGCTAAGCCCCGGAAGCACCTCAAGGTAACCTCAAGGTATAGTTGGCTGAGAAGTGCGTTCTGGCTACTAGGTACGACATATATATATATATATATATATATATATATATATATATATATATATATATATATATATATATATATATATATATATATATATATATATATATATATATATATATATATATATTTGCGAACAAGCCTGAATGGTCCCCAGGCATATATGCAACTGAAAACTCCACACCCCAGAAGTGACTCGAACCCATACTGAGTTTTCAGTTGCATATATGCCTTGGGACCATTCAGGCTTGTTCGCATTTGTTTTGCTCAAGTGACCCCAAAAATGAGGTGATTTGATAAAATACTATGCCCAAGACTACCAGCAGAGCTGCGCCGTCGGGATGATGGGCAAATAGCCTGGGCTACCATCATCTTTTGTACGGTCGTGATGGTCGAGCAGTTAAGGTCTCCTGTACACCAGTTGCATCGAATGAAGTATACTATATGTTAGACAATTTTTTAATTCATTAATTAAGGAGGGAGTTCCATATATATTGGGTGTTTTTGTGTATGGCGCGTTTGTTTAGATTTAGTCAGACTCGAGAAATATCAGAGAAATATCGAGAAATACTTCTGGTGTGATACCTCTGCGGGTTCCATTATGTCTATCTAAACAAGAGTTTCAAAACATGATTAGAATTTATGAAAAAGGTTTTGTAAGAGTAACTAGCACAAGAGAATGTGTGGAGTGAGTGTGTATATCATGTATACACAAAATGGTCGAGCCCCAAGGCCGGCCCCTTTGTGGGAAATAGCATTATGATCAAATAATAGGGAAGATGGTGCAAGGTAGGGAAAATGGTGAAGGATAAAAAGGTTGTGTAGGGGAGAGAAAGTGGTGTAGGGTAGGGAAGGTAGTAAAGTTACATAGCATACATAAATATTTATCAACAAAATAAAAACTACTAAATTAACGAAGCCTTATTTGCGCATTTTACTGTTTATATATTTCAACTTTGAGTTAAAATACTGAGCCGAAACGCTGCACGTACTAGTTAGTGACTTTACAAGATTGTAATTACTATGCTATGTATACCTTGAGGTTACCTTGAGGTGCTTCCAGGGCTTAGTGTCCCCGCGGCCCGGTCGTCGACCAGGCCTCCTGGTTGCTGGACTGATCAACCAGACTGTTGGACGCGGCTGCTTGCAGCCTGACGTATGAATCACAGCCTAGTTGATCAGGTATCCTTTGGAGGTGCTTATCCAGTTCTCTCTTGAACACTGTGAGGGGTCGGCCAGTTATGTCCCTTATGTGTAGCGGAAGCGTGTTGAACAGTCTCGGGCCTCTGATGTTGATAGTTCTCTCTTGAACACTGAGGGGTCGGCCAGTTATGTCCCTTATGTGTAGCGGAAGCGTGTTGAACAGTCTCGGGCCTCTGATGTTGATAGTTCTCTCTTGAACACTGAGGGGTCGGCCAGTTATGTCCCTTATGTGTAGCGGAAGCGTGTTGAACAGTCTCGGGCCTGTGATGTTGATAGTTCTCTCTTGAACACTGAGGGGTCGGCCAGTTATGCCCCTTATGTGTAGCGGAAGCGTGTTGAACAGTCTCGGGCCTCTGATGTTGATAGTTCTCTCTTGAACACTGAGGGGTCGGCCAGTTATGCCCCTTATGTGTAGCGGAAGCGTGTTGAACAGTCTCGGGCCTCTGATGTTGATAGAGTTCTCTCAGAGTACCTGTCGCACCTCCGCTTTTCAACGGGGGTATTCTGCACATCCTGCCATGTCTTCTGGTCTCATGTGATGTTATTTCTGTGTGCAGGTTTGGGACCAGCCCCTCTAATATTTTCCACGTGTAAATTATTATGTATCTCTCCCGCCTGCGCTCAAGGGAGTACAGATTTAGGCTCTTTAGTCGGTACCAATAGTTTAGATGTTTTACTGAGTGGATTCTAGCAGTAAAGGATCTCTGCACGCTCTCCAGGTCAGCAATTTCTCCAGCTTTGAAAGGGGCTGTCATTGTGCAGCAGTACTCCACTCTAGAGAGCATTGTGTATCCTCACCATACCAATGTACTTTCTTGTATATATACAAATAAATAAACAAATAAGTTAGAGAAGATGGTGAAGGGTCGGGAAGTTGATTGACTCTTTTTTATTATTAACAGGCTTAGGTATACACAACACTATACGGCTGCTGCTCTATTCTATCTGAAGGATTGCAAAATGTAAATAAAAAACTAACTACAAGTGTGCCTTTTTTGTTATTAAGCCCGATACGATAGTTTACCGAGAAAGTATACTTTACCCCTGAGCATAATTCAGGTTTGCATCAGTTTAGTGTCAGTATAAAGTGTAAGTTTGAGCATTATTACAGATGGTTTACCTCGTAGTAATCTGTAATTTTTTCACAAAAGTTATTTGTTACCCAAAATATTTGTATTTTTGTAAGTATTTTAAATAAAAAATACACAAAATTTTATTTTTGCTAATTATGAAGAAAGACTAACTTAGTGCTCTTTTTTGAAACAAAAATAGACACTTTTGAATTCAATTATTCATTTATTGAAGAAAAATAAAATAAGAGACAATATCAATACTAAAGTCATAATCAAACTAAAGTTCGTAATGCCTTAATACAACATATCCAAAATTATTAATGCAGAGTAGGATTCGAATCCCTGGACGAGGAATTCCCTCTCACCCACAGTACCAATTGCTTCCAGGCCTAAGTAGGCCTATGAGAGGCATTGACAGGACTAGTTAGACGTGGGTCTCTGGAGGCCCTCTAGTAATACTGGAGAGGAACGCTGGCATCTCAAGAACACACTCAACTTTCACTTCTTCACAAGACGTTATTTACAAGTTCTCTGTGGCTCTCCTCTTCCGGCCGAACGTGTGACTGAAACCAAGTCCAAAACTGTTGGACCTGTTGGAAATAAAGTTTTGTTTTAACATTTAAGAGAGAAATATTAATTAATGAAGGTTCTTCACGAGACAAACTTTTAGCTGAAAACATCAAATATAATCTTACGTGGAAAGGAAGACTATATGCCACTTACAAACTGTATATCAATACATGACAGGATCTATAGTAATGACACTGACGAATGTTGTACTGGGGCAAATTGCACATGTTTACAGTGAAGGGTGTAGCAGGTGTTTAGACTGAAGGGTGTAACAGGTGTTAACAGCGAAGTGTGACGAGAACAGCTGGAAGAGAGGCCTACCTGCCGCCTCCACCCCGGGAGTGTTGAAAACCGGCGGTGATGGAGGTCTGTTTGTTGGGCTTGAACTCGTAACCCAAATTGGCTCCCACGTTCCTCTCGCTCCCAAGGCTGCATCATGGTATACAGATTACTACATTATCTGTGCTACTGTATAATTTATTGTACTAAATATTTGTTTATATGATCTATATATAGATGAATATTTATCAAAATATAAAAACTGTGCTATATTAACGAATCTTAATTTGTACATTTTACTGTTTATATATTTCAACTTTGAGTTAAAATACTGAGCCAAAGTGTACCAACAGTTTACAATAACAATGATAAACAGTGGAATATGGTTGTCTTACCCGGGAACTTTGGTGTGGTCAACACTGAGGCCGCCTTGGATTGTGTGTTTGTCGAAGGTGTGACCCAAGTTGATGCTAGCGCTGTCTCGCCGAGCCCTGCAACACATGCAACACTTCATATATCACAGTCCCCAGACCCGTGCAATACAGAGAACACACTACATATTATAGTCCCCTGAGCCTTGCAACACATAGAACACTACACATGTTAGTCTTATTACACCTCTCTGCCTTTTTTATAACATTTACACAACTCTTCCTCTAAGGTTTTTATTAGCAATTCGTTACACAAGTATAATATATTATGCTGTGAGGAGAGTCCACTTACCCACCACCCCGGTGTTCAGTGTTGGCGGATCCGGATACTGTGGTCTGTCGCTTTCTTCGTTCATGACTCAAACCAACTTCACCAGAGTTTAGGGACGGTTCTCGTCCCTCGTCATGCACCAAATATGGATCAAGCTCCTCGTCCGACGTGTAAATTGGCGCCAGATTGGTATCTTGTGTTGGTGTGCTGGTGAGCTGCAGCGACGAGCCCTGGAGGGGGCTGCCTGTCACCACTGCTAGGAGCAGGGCGCTCACTGTGAGTGTTGTCTGCATGTTAGACTCTTGCTGAGGACAGTGGTGACGGACTCTCGGCTCCAGGAGGTTATATACTCCTGGACAAATTGTGGGAAATACCTTCAACCAACAACAGCAAAATGATTTGTTGTCATTGTCTGATCGTGTCCTTGACTGTGAGACGCAACAATCTGTCCTGCTTGGAGTTCCCGTCACTATTTTCCCAGTGTTATTGAAACGTTCCCTCTGCTGAAGTAAAAATAAATATTTTTAGATTTTTTGGAAGGCAATCATCGACTTGTATCTATTTATACATTTCATAGTATATTATCATTATACATGTTTGAGTAAAATGTTAAATTAAGGAGTCTGTATGGAAGCATTATAACCTAGTCTACGATAATGCTGAGGCAGTATGGTCATCCAGAGACTGACTCCATATATACTGTTATTACCTCACCTAACAGTACATACCTATACGTGTCTTCGAGGGACGGATGTTTAGCTCTTAATGCCCCCCCCCTCCCCCCGTACAAGCCGTGGTTTACATGTTGCGTTAATATTCTAACTATTCTGACGTTTGAATTCTTTGCCGAAACTGGCTTTAAAGTTGTGGCTCGTGGTGGCTTCCAAACCTTCTTTCAGAGCATTTCTCTTGTTGGACATGCTCGTACTACTTGCACAGGGTACGAGCATGTCCTTATATTTCCTCGACTCGTGTGAGTAAATATATTCAGGAAGGCATTCAACCTAGTCTTAGACGAGAGTGGGATCAAGCAACACAACAGTCAGACTTATACATGTGCAGTAAGCATGCGCAATGCAACAGAGGTATCACTACCAGCATTCTTATCCTCGTACATCGCTGCCTGCTAATTAGTAGTGAAGATCCTGACAGAGCACATGAGGGACCCGGAAGGAGCTCACGATGTAGAGGTTACCGAAGGAGCCAGTTAGTGGGATACACACTAGCTGGCCCACCCACCCCTCGCCCCGACCACCAGCGCCAAAAGATCACAGACAAGCTCACTAGGAGAGTCCCATAAGGGAAAAGTTTACCTAAATAATGCTCGAAAATGCATTTGCGAGAACAAAGACCGCCTCCTAGTGGAAAATTCACACCCCATGCAGGGAATTTATAATCTGCCGTACTCAACTCAACTCTGGGAAATCTCTTTAATCACGACACTCATCGTATTGGTGTAGCCCTTCGTCTTGCCGTCCCTGTCCTCACCGTAGACAGGTGTAGCTATGGAAAAGAATTAGGCAGATCAATACAGCCATCACAGTCATATGCTGTAAATCATAGGGGGCAAGACTGCAAGACCTTAAGAAATCTATGGCGTCATCAAGAGGAGCCTCGCCACAGTCCGCTGCCCGTCACAAAGATAACAGCACCTATACAGCTCCAGCGGCACTCAGAAGTGTTCGGTCGGGGTCGCCATGCTTCCCCTGTATTCGTTTGCCTTGTTCGGGTTGAATGTAGACACAGTAGTCGCTCCTGTATATATTTATTGACCGAGACAACAAGGTATATATCTGGCCAACCGAGGTCCACCTTAGTCTGGGTCTGAGAGAGAACTGAGGCTGCTGGGAGCATTGCTGATGCTCCTCTGTCTGGCATGACGTAAGAGGCCTCCTTGCCTGTGATTGGTTACATTTCAACTGACATAGAATTTGAGTATAACACCTGGAAGGATGGTAAGCTAGTGATGTGGGACTACACACGTGCCTCCACACTGGTCAGTACCTATACCTTCAATACAGAGCAATCGATGGAGCTGGCGAAGCTGCTTTCAGGGTAACCCAGCAAGCCACTTGATACAGAGGTCTGGCACATTGCTACAGTTTTGTTCCGATTGGCTTGGCAACCCTTGGTTCGTGGGGCAAAGGTGGACTGAAGTTCCTGAGAATTGGGCGATAAACTAATTAGGATTACAAAAGACCAAAGAGCGACAAGTGCAGAGACCGGGTCGCCCAGGGCAACGAGAGAGCCAGAAGAAGACAAATTGAAAAGCAGAGACGGACTTACAACAACACACAGAGACAGACAGACAGATAGAGGCAGGTAGAGATAGAGAGAGAGAGAGAGAGAAGGAAAGATAAGAGAAGAGAGAGGGAGTTTGAAGAGCGAGAAGTAGAATGGAGGATATTTAAATAGGGGAAAGGAGAGAGAGAGAGAGAGAGAGAGAGAGAGAGAGAGAGAGAGAGAGAGAGTGAGGGGTGGAAAGAGACGAGAAGTATGAAATATGGAGAGGGGAGAAAGATGGAGAGGGTGGGAGAGAGGGAAGGAGGAGGAGGAGTATGGGGTGCACAATAACACAGGACCTCACACACGTCACACACACACCAGGAAGGCGTGCGCCGATAACCCTCACTCAGCAACACACGCAAAAAATGCTTCCAGAACCAATACAAAGAGGTCGGTACACTCACCTTGCCCCGTCATCCTCCAGCACTCACCTTCACCGTCATCATCCTCCATCACTCACCTTCACCGTCATCATCCTCCAGCACTCACCTTCACCGTCATCATCCTCCAGCACTCACCTTCACCGTCATCATCCTCAAGCACTCACCTTCACCGTCATCATCCTCAAGCACTCACCTTCACCGTCATCATCCTCCAGCACTCACCTTCACTGTCATCATCATCCAGCACTCACCTTCACCGTCATCATCCTCCAGCACTCACCTTCACCGTCATCATCCTCCAGCACTCATCTTCACCGTCATCATCCTCCAGCACTCACCTTCACCGTCATCATCCTCCAGCACTCACCTTCACCGTCATCATCCTCCAGCACTCAGCTTCACCGTCATCATCCTCCAGCACTCACCTTCACCGTCATCATCCTCCAGCACTCACTTTCACCGTCATCATCCTCCAGCACTCACCTTCACCGTCATCATCCTCCAGCACTCACCTTCACCGTCATCATCCTCCAGCACTCACCTTCACCGTCATCATCCTCCAGCACTCACCTTCACCGTCATCATCCTCCAGTACTCACCTTCACCGTCATCATCCTCCAGCACTCACCTTCACCGTCATCATCCTCCAGCACTCACCTTCACCTTCACCGTCATCATCCTCCAGCACTCACCTTCACCGTCATCATCCTCCAGCACTCACCTTCACCGTCATCATCCTCCAGCACTCACCTTCACCTTCACCGTCATCATCCTCCAGCACTCACCTTCACCGTCATCATCCTCCAGTACTCACCTTCACCGTCATCATCCTCCAGCACTCACCTTCACCGTCATCATCCTCCAGCACTCCGCCCTTCTCCCGCCTTCAGAATATCATCAGTCTAGAGGAGGAATCTCAACGAGCCATGAAAATGTTCAAAATAAAACGAAAAGGATCAAATATATTCTTATCTACAAAAAAGAAAAAGAAAAAATGCTGACGCATAAGCAAGATCCAATTATTGTGTAAATATATTTTACTAGCGGCATGAACTCAGAGCTCTCGGAAAACTGGTTCCGGAGTGCCCCATGAAGCATTGTGTGAGATCAACGGCAAGTTCCCGAAATTCTGAAATGGTTATTTATGCTGTCGGTGGGTGCGGGAGATTCCCATTGGTTATCCTGATCTATATAACCTGCTGGAGCCAACAGTCCGTCACCACTGTCCTCAACAAGAGTCTAACATGCAGACAACACTCACAGTGAGCGCCCTGCTCCTAGCAGTGGTGACAGGCAGCCCCCTCCAGGGCTCGTCACTGCAGCTCACCAACACACCAACACAAGATACCAATCTGGCGCCAATTTACACGTCGGACGAGGAGCTTGATTCATATTTGGTGCAAGACGAGGGACGAGAACCGTCCCTAAACTCTGGTGAAGATGGTTTGAGTCATGAACGAAGAAAGCGACAGACCACAGTATCCGGATCCGCCAACACTGAACACCTGGGTGGTGGGTAAGTGGACTCTCCTCACAGCTTAATATATTATACTTGTGTTACGAATTGCTAATAAAATCATTGGAGGAAGAGTTCTGTAAATGTTATTAGAAAGGCAGAGAGGTGTAATAGGACTAACATGTGTAGTGTTTTCTATGAGTTGCAAGGCTCAGGGGACTATAATATGTAGTGTGTTGACTGTATTGTAAAGGTCTAGGGACTATGACATGTAGTGTGTTGAAAGGGTCTGGGAAACTATAACATATGAAGTGTTGCATGTGTTGCAGGGCTCGGCGAGACAGCGCTAGCATCAACTTGGGTCACACCTTCGACAAACACACAATCCAAGGCGGCCTCAGTGTTGACCGCACCAAAGTTCCCGGGTAATACAACCATATTCCACTGTTTATCATTGTTATTGCAAACTGTTGGTACACTTTGGCTCAGTATTTTAACTCAAAGTTGAAATATATAAAGAGTAAAATGGACAGGTAAAGCTTTGTTAATTTAGTACAGTTTTTGTTTTGTTGATAAATATTTATCTATTTATAGATCATATAAACAAAGATTCAGTACAATAAATTATACAGTAGCACAGATAATGTAGTAATCTGTATACCATGATGCAGCCTTGGGAGCGAGAGGAACGTGGGAGCCAATTTGGGTTACGAGTTCAAGCCCAACAAACAGACCTCCTTCACCGCCGGTTTTCAACACTCCCGGGGTGGAGGCCGCAGGTAGGCCTCTCTTCCAGCTGTTCTCGTCACACTTCGCTGTTAACACCTGTTACACCCTTCAGTCTAAACACCTGCTATACCCTTTTCTATAAACATGAGCAAATGATCCATTACAACATCCGCCAGTGTCATTACTATAGATTCTGTCATGTATTCATATACAGTTTATAAGTGTTATAAAGTCTGCGTTTCCTCGTAAGATTATATTTGATATTTTCATCGCAGCTCAAAGTTTGTCTCGTGAGGAACCTTCATTAATTATTATTTCTCATTTAAATGTTACAACAAAACTTTATTTCCAACAGATCCAACAATTTTGGAGTTGGTTTCAGTCACACGTTCGGCCGGAAGAGGAGATCCACAGAGAACTTGTAAATAACGTCTTGTGAAGAAGTGAAAGTTGAGTGTGTTCTTAAGATGCCAGCGTTCCTCTCCAGTGTTACTAGAGGGCCTCCAGAGACCCGCGTCTAAAAAGTCCTGTCAATGCCTCTTATACTAATAGGCCTACCTTGGCCTGGAAGCAACTGGGAGTGTGGAGTCACAAGGAATTCTTAGTCTAGGGGTTCGAATTCTACAATACATTGTTATTTCTTTCATCATTTCATTATGAACATTAGTTCAATATTGCCCATAATGTTATCATTGAACAATATTATAGACGTATTTAAATAAATTTAACAATAGAACGGCTTATTATTATTATCTGGATAATCTTTAGTAAGTTGGTCTCTTGTGTTACTTTGTTATGCTCACATGCTGACCAAAGTCTGGTGAGGGTGACGTTACAAGCCATGTTACAAGCATGTTACAAGTACTGCCATATCTTCCCCTCTTGTTGTTGCTGTTCCTTACTCGTGTACCGTCTTGATGGATGAGCATCTTGACGCTTCGACGAAGGAGCAAATTACCAGCAGGAATATCGGAAACGTCAAGAGCCAATGTGACGTGACGGAGATGCTGGAGCACGGAGCACGGAGCACACACACACACACACACACACACACACACACACACACACACACACACACACACACACACACACACACACACACACACACACACACACACACACACACCTCAATCATCTCTCAATGAATGAATTAATGAACTATGAGGAGAAAGCTCCAAACCATTACGACTATATAGCACTGGGAAGGGGTCAGGATAAGGATTTGGGATGGGACGGGAAGGAAGGAATGGTGCCCAACCACTTGTGGACTGTCCAGGATTGAACGCCGACCTGCATGAAGCCAGTCCATCGCTCTACCGTCCAGCTCAAGTGGTTGGGTAAAATCACTTGTCTCGCTTCGTGTGTCGTAGATATTATTTATACAGTATTCACACAGCCGTGAATATGCTGATATTTATATTAATAAAACATTCTTAAACATTAACACAACCCATTAAAACATTTTACCACCTTTTAAAGTATTCAGAGCAACAAACCTAACAATACTTAAACATTAACACAACAACCCATTAAAACATTTTACCACCTTTTAAAGTATTCAGAGCAACAAACCTAACAATACTTTCAAACATTAACACAATAAATTATCAGGAAAGTAGAAATAGCAGACTGTGAGTCACAATAACGTGGCTGAAGATATGATGACCAGACCATACACCACAAGATGAAGACACGACGACGTCTCGGTCCGTCGAAATAGCATTGACCCGTGTCAAGGTCCCCCATGTAGGTCAAGGTCCCCCATGTAGGTCAAGGTCCCCCATGTAGGTCAAGGTCCCCCATGTAGGTCAAGGTCTCCCATGTAGGTCAAGGTCCCCCATGTAGGTCAAGGTCCCCCATGTAGGTCAAGGTCCCCCATGTAGGTCAAGGTCTCCCATGTAGGTCAAGGTCCCCCATGTAGGTCAAGGTCCCCCATGTAGGTCAAGGTCCCCCATGTAGGTCAAGGTCCCCCATGTAGGTCAGGATCCCCCATGTAGGTCAAGGTCCCCCATGTAGGTCAAGGTCCCCCATGTAGGTCAAGGTCTCCCATGTAGGTCAAGGTCCCCCATGTAGGTCAAGGTCCCCCATGTAGGTCAAGGTCTCCCATGTAGGTCAAGGTCCCCCATGTAGATCAAGGTCCCCCATGTAGGTCAAGGTCCCCCATGTAGGTCAAGGTCCCCCATGTAGGTCAAGGTCCCCCATGTAGGTCAAGGTCCCCCATGTAGGTCAAGGTCCCCCATGTAGGTCAAGGTCTACCATGAAGGTCAAGGTCTCCCATGTAGGTCAAGGTCTCCCATGTAGGTCAAGGTCCCCCATGTAGGTCAAGGTCCCCCATGTAGGTCAAGGTCTCCCATGTAGGTCAAGGTCTCCCATGTAGGTCAAGGTCCCCCATGTAGATCAAGGTCCCCCATGTAGGTCATGGTCCCCCATGTAGGTCAAGGTCTCCCATGTAGGTCAAGGTCCCCCATGTAGGTCAAGGTCCCCCATGTAGGTCAGGATCCCCCATGTAGGTCAAGGTCCCCCATGTAGGTCAGGATCCCCCATGTAGGTCAAGGTCCCCCATGTAGGTCAGGATCCCCCATGTAGGTCAAGGTCCCCCATGTAGGTCAGGATCCCCCATGTAGGTCAAGGTCCCCCATGTAGGTCAAGGTCCCCCATGTAGGTCAGGATCCCCCATGTAGGTCAAGGTCCCCCATGTAGGTCAAGGTCCCCCATGTAGGTCAAGGTCCCCCATGTAGGTCAGGATCCCCCATGTAGGTCAAGGTCTCCCATGTAGGTCAAGGTCTCCCATGTAGGTCAAGGTCCCCCTTGTAGGTCAAGGTCCCCCATGTAGGTCAAGGTCCCCCATGTAGGTCAAGGTCCCCCATGTAGGTCAAGGTCCCCCATGTAGGTCAAGGTCTCCCATGTAGGTCAAGGTCCCCCATGTAGGTCAAGGTCTTCCCTAATAACAGCCCAGGAAGCCAAAGTGGGAAACAAAAATCTTGTAATATATTGCCTGATAACTGAGTCACACTTGGCTAGGTCTTCAAGGTCAGTGAGTCAAGCTGACAGTCTCTCGCCAGATCACTGTCTCAAGCTGACAGTCTCTCGCCAGGTCACTGTCTCAAGCTGACAGTCTCACACCAGGTCACTGTCTCAAGCTGACAGTCTCACACCAGGTCACTGTCTCAAGCTGACAGTCTCACACCAGGTCACTGTCTCAAGCTGACAGTCTCACACCAGGTCACTGTCTCAAGCTGACAGTCTCTCGCCAGGTCAATGTCTCAAGCTGACAGTCCCACACCAGGTCACTGTCTCAAGCTGACAGTCTCACACCAGGTCACTGTCTCAAGCTGACAGTCCCACACCAGGTCACTGTCTCAAGCTGACAGTCTCACACCAGGTCACTGTCTCAAGCTGAAAGTCCCACACCAGGTCACTGTCTCAAGCTGACAGTCTCACACCAGGTCACTGTCTCAAGCTGACAGTCTCACACCAGGTCACTGTCTCAAGCTGACAGTCCCACACTAAGTTACTGTCTCAAGTTGACAGTCTCACACCAGGTCACTGTCTCAAGCTGACAGTCTCACACCAGGTCACTGTCTCAAGCTGACAGTCCCACACCAGGTCACTGTCTCAAGCTGACAGTCCCACACTAAGTTACTGTCTCAAGTTGACAGTCTCTCGCCAGGTCACTGTCTCAAGCTGACAGTCTCACACCAGGTCACTGTCTCAAGCTGACAGTCTCACACCAGGTCACTGTCTCAAGCTGACAGTCCCACACCAGGTCACTGTCTCAAGCTGACAGTCCCACACCAGGTCACTGTCTCAAGCTGACAGTCTCACACCAGGTCACTGTCTCAAGTTGACAGTCTCACACCAGGTCACTGTCTCAAGCTGACAGTCCCACACCAGGTCACTGTCTCAAGCTGACAGTCCCACACTAAGTTACTGTCTCAAGTTGACAGTCTCACACCAGGTCACTGTCTCAAGCTGACAGTCCCACACCAGGTCACTGTCTCAAGCTGACAGTCCCACACCAGGTCACTGTCTCAAGCTGACAGTCTCACACCAGGTCACTGTCTCAAGCTGACAGTCTCACACTAGGTCACTGTCTCAACCTGACAGTCCCACACTAAGTTACTGTCTCAAGTTGACAGTCTCACACCAGGTCACTGTCTCAAGCTGACAGTCCCACACCAGGTCACTGTCTCAAGCTGACAGTCCCACACCAGGTCACTGTCTCAAGCTGACAGTCCCACACCAGGTCACTGTCTCAAGCTGACAGTCCCACACCAGGTCACTGTCTCAAGCTGACAGTCCCACACCAGGTCACTGTCTCAAGCTGACAGTCCCACACCAGGTCACTGTCTCAAGCTGACAGTCCCACACCAGGTCACTGTCTCAAGCTGACAGTCCCACACCAGGTCACTGTCTAAAGCTGACAGTCCCACACTAAGTTACTGTCTCAAGCTGACAGTCTCACACTAAGTTACTGTCTCAAGCTGACAGTCTCACACCAGGTCACTGTCTCAAGCTGACAGTCTAACACCAGGTCACTGTCTCAAGCTGACAGTCCCACACCAGGTCACTGTCTAAAGCTGACAGTCCCACACCAGGTCACTGTCTCAAGCTGACAGTCTCACACCAGGTCACTATCAAGCTGACAGTCCCACACCAGGTCACTGTCTCAAGCTGACAGTCCCACACCAGGTCACTGTCTAAAGCTGACAGTCCCACACTAAGTTACTGTCTCAAGCTGACAGTCTCACACCAGGTCACTGTCTCAAGCTGACAGTCTCACACTAAGTTACTGTCTCAAGCTGACAGTCTCACACCAGGTCACTGTCTCAAGCTGACAGTCTAACACCAGGTCACTGTCTCAAGCTGACAGTCCCACACCAGGTCACTGTCTAAAGCTGACAGTCCCACACCAGGTCACTGTCTCAAGCTGACAGTCTCACACCAGGTCACTGTCTCAAGCTGACAGTCTCACACCAGGTCACTGTCTCAAGTTGACAGTCTCACACCAGGTCACTGTCTCAAGCTGACAGTCCCACACTAAGTTACTGTCTCAAGCTGACAGTCTCACACCAGGTCACTGTCTCAAGCTGACAGTCCCACACCAGGTCACTGTCTAAAGCTGACAGTCTCACACCAGGTCACTGTCTCAAGCTGACAGTCTCACACCAGGTCACTGTCTCAAGTTGACAGTCTCACACCAGGTCACTGTCTCAAGCTGACAGTCCCACACTAAGTTACTGTCTCAAGCTGACAGTCTCACACCAGGTCACTGTCCCAAGCTGACAGTCTCACACCAGGTCACTGTCTCAAGCTGACAGTCTCACACCAGGTCACTGTCTCAAGCTGACAGTCTCACACCAGGTCACTGTCTCAAGCTGACAGTCTCTCACCGGGTCACTGTCTCAAGCTGACAGTCTCACACCAGGTCACTGTCTCAAGCTGACAGTCTCACACCAGGTCACTGTCTCAAGCTGACAGTCTCACACCAGGTCACTGTCTCAAGCTGACAGTCTCACACCAGGTCACTGTCTCAAGCTGACAGTCTCACACCAGGTCACTGTCTCAAGCTGACAGTCTCACACCAGGTCACTGTCTCAAGCTGACAGTCTCACACCAGGTCACTGTCTCAAGCTGACAGTCTCACACCAGGTCATTGTCTCAAGCTGACAGTCCCACACCAGGTCACTGTCTCAAGCTGACAGTCTCACACCAGGTCACTGTCTCAAGTTGACAGTCTCACACCAGGTCACTGTCTCAAGCTGACAGTCCCACACCAGGTCACTGTCTCAAGCTGACTGTCCCACACTAAGTTACTGTCTCAAGTTGACAGTCTCACACCAGGTCACTGTCTCAAGCTGACAGTCCCACACCAGGTCACTGTCTCAAGCTGACAGTCCCACACCAGGTCACTGTCTCAAGCTGACAGTCTCACACCAGGTCACTGTCTCAAGCTGACAGTCTCACACTAGGTCACTGTCTCAACCTGACAGTCCCACACTAAGTTACTGTCTCAAGTTGACAGTCTCACACCAGGTCACTGTCTCAAGCTGACAGTCCCACACCAGGTCACTGTCTCAAGCTGACAGTCCCACACCAGGTCACTGTCTCAAGCTGACAGTCCCACACCAGGTCACTGTCTCAAGCTGACAGTCCCACACCAGGTCACTGTCTCAAGCTGACAGTCCCACACCAGGTCACTGTCTCAAGCTGACAGTCCCACACCAGGTCACTGTCTCAAGCTGACAGTCCCACACCAGGTCACTGTCTCAAGCTGACAGTCCCACACCAGGTCACTGTCTAAAGCTGACAGTCCCACACTAAGTTACTGTCTCAAGCTGACAGTCTCACACTAAGTTACTGTCTCAAGCTGACAGTCTCACACCAGGTCACTGTCTCAAGCTGACAGTCTAACACCAGGTCACTGTCTCAAGCTGACAGTCCCACACCAGGTCACTGTCTAAAGCTGACAGTCCCACACCAGGTCACTGTCTCAAGCTGACAGTCTCACACCAGGTCACTATCAAGCTGACAGTCCCACACCAGGTCACTGTCTCAAGCTGACAGTCCCACACCAGGTCACTGTCTAAAGCTGACAGTCCCACACTAAGTTACTGTCTCAAGCTGACAGTCTCACACCAGGTCACTGTCTCAAGCTGACAGTCTCACACTAAGTTACTGTCTCAAGCTGACAGTCTCACACCAGGTCACTGTCTCAAGCTGACAGTCTAACACCAGGTCACTGTCTCAAGCTGACAGTCCCACACCAGGTCACTGTCTAAAGCTGACAGTCCCACACCAGGTCACTGTCTCAAGCTGACAGTCTCACACCAGGTCACTGTCTCAAGCTGACAGTCTCACACCAGGTCACTGTCTCAAGTTGACAGTCTCACACCAGGTCACTGTCTCAAGCTGACAGTCCCACACTAAGTTACTGTCTCAAGCTGACAGTCTCACACCAGGTCACTGTCTCAAGCTGACAGTCCCACACCAGGTCACTGTCTAAAGCTGACAGTCTCACACCAGGTCACTGTCTCAAGCTGACAGTCTCACACCAGGTCACTGTCTCAAGTTGACAGTCTCACACCAGGTCACTGTCTCAAGCTGACAGTCCCACACTAAGTTACTGTCTCAAGCTGACAGTCTCACACCAGGTCACTGTCTCAAGCTGACAGTCTCACACCAGGTCACTGTCTCAAGCTGACAGTCTCACACCAGGTCACTGTCTCAAGCTGACAGTCTCACACCAGGTCACTGTCTCAAGCTGACAGTCTCTCACCGGGTCACTGTCTCAAGCTGACAGTCTCACACCAGGTCACTGTCTCAAGCTGACAGTCTCACACCAGGTCACTGTCTCAAGCTGACAGTCTCACACCAGGTCACTGTCTCAAGCTGACAGTCTCACACCAGGTCACTGTCTCAAGCTGACAGTCTCACACCAGGTCACTGTCTCAAGCTGACAGTCTCACACCAGGTCACTGTCTCAAGCTGACAGTCTCACACCAGGTCACTGTCTCAAGCTGACAGTCTCACACCAGGTCACTGTCTCAAGCTGACAGTCTCACACCAGGTCACTGTCTCAAGCTGACAGTCTCACACCAGGTCACTGTCTCAAGCTGACAGTCTCACACCAGGTCACTGTCTCAAGCTGACAGTCTCACACCAGGTCACTGTCTCAAGCTGACAGTCTCACACCAGGTCACTGTCTCAAGCTGACAGTCTCACACCAGGTCACTATCTCAAGCTGACAGTCTCACACCAGGTCACTGTCTCAAGCTGACAGTCCCACACCAAGTTACTGTCTCAAGCAACTCACACAACAGAGGACATGCAGCATCTCCACATTCACGAGGACATGCAGCATCTCCACATTCATGAGGACATGCAGCATCTCCACATTCACGAGGACATGCAGCATCTCCACATTCACGAGGACATGCAGCATCTCCACATTCACGAGGACATGCAGCATCTTCACATTCACGAGGACATGCAGCATCTTCACATTCACGAGGACATGCAGCATCTTCACATTCACGAGGACATGCAGCATCTTCACATTCACGAGGACATGCAGCATCTCCACATTCACGAGGACATGCAGCATCTTCACATTCTCACCAGACCCGAGATTCTAAATGTAAATTATTCATCTTCAATTCTTGATAAAACAAATTTAACGAATCAATGCCTGGAGGGATTACTCGCCCTCAAGAAATATTCATGTTCATCGTATACATATTTTCCTGACATCTTCATACCGAGAACGCGCAGGGAAGTAAACGCTTAAGCAGTTGGTTGAGGAGAACGTGTTCACACTGACACTGAGAATGACAAGTCAGCTACACCTTCAGGACAAGTTCTGTCATAGACGCAGAAA
>NC_091186.1:9256320-9290282 GCF_040958095.1 Procambarus clarkii
GGTCTTACATATGTGGTGTACAAGATTCTGAATGATTCCTTACACAGGTTCCTGAACGCCGTTCTGATGTTAGCCAGCCTCGCATATGCCACAGACGTTATTCTCTTTATGTGGGCTTCAGGAGACAGGTTTGGTGTGATATCAACTCCTAGATCTTTCTCTCTGTCTGTTTCATTAAGTACTTCATCTCCTATTCTGTATCCTGTGCCTGGCCTCCTGTTTCCACTGCCTAGTTTCATTACTTTGCATTTACTCGGGTTGAACTTCAACAGCCATTTGTTGGACCATTCACTCAGTCTATCCAGGTCATCTTGTAGCCTCCTACTATCATCCTCTGTTTCAATCCTCCTCATAATTTTTGCATCGTCGGCAAACATTGAGAGGAACGAATCTATACCCTCTGGGAGATCATTTACATATACCAGAAACAGTATAGGTCCAAGGACTGACCCCTGCGGGACTCCACTTGTGACGTCTCGCCAATTTGAGACCTCACCCCTCACACAGACTCGTTGTCTCCTGTTGCTTAGGTATTCCTCTATCCACCGGAGTACCTTCCCTCTCACTCCAGCCTGCATCTCCAACTTTCGCACTAGCCTCTTGTGTGGCACTGTATCAAAGGCTTTCTGACAATCCAAAAATATGCAGTCTGCCCACCCTTCTCTTTCTTGCCTTATTTTTGTTGCCTGGTCGTAGAATTCAAGTAACCCTGTGAGGCAGGACCTGCCATCCCTGAACCCATGTTGATGCTGTGTTACAAAGTTCCTTCGCTCCAGATGCTCCACTAGTTTTTTTCGCACAATCTTCTCCATCAGCTTGCATGGTATGCAGGTTAGGGACACTGGCCTGTAGTTCAGTGCCTCCTGTCTATCCCCTTTCTTGTATATCGGGACTACGTTAGCTGCTTTCCAAGTATCTGGCAGTTCCCCTGTTGCCAGTGATTTGTTATACACTATGGAGAGTGGTAGGCTCAGTTCTCTTGCTCCTTCCTTTAGAACCCAAGGGGAGATTCCATCTGGGCCTATAGCCTTCGTCACGTCCAACTCTAGTAAACACTTCCTTACTTCCCCACTGGTAATCTCAAACTCTTCCAGTGGTTCCTGGTTAGCTATTCCCTCACTTACCTCTGGAATTTCTCCTTGTTCTAAGGTGAAGACCTCCTGGAATTTCTTATTCAATTCCTCACACACTTCCTTGTCATTTGTAGTGAATCCTTCCGCCCCTATCCTTAATCTCATAACCTGTTCCTTTACTGTTGTTTTTCTCCTAATGTGGCTATGCAACAATTTAGGCTGAGTCTTTGCCTTGCTTGCGATGTCATTTTCGTATTGTCTTTCTGCCTCTCTTCTCATCCTGACATATTCATTCCTGGCATTCTGGTATCTTTCTCTGCTCTCCAGTGTCCTGTTATTCCTATAGTTTCTCCATGCCCTTTTACTTTGCTGCTTAGCTAGCCTACATCTTTGATTAAACCATGGGTTTCTCATCTTCATTTCTCTGTTTTCCTTTTGGACTGGGACAAACTTGTTTGCTGCGTCCTTGCACTTCTGCGTGATGTAATCCATCATATCTTGGGCCGTCTTTCCCCTGAGTGTGTGTGTGTGTGTGTGTGTGTGTGTGTATGTGTGTGTGTGTGTGTGTGTGTGTGTGTGTGTGTGTGTGTGTGTGTAGGGTCTGTGTAGGTATAGTGTGTGTGTAGGGTCTGTGTAGGTATAGTGTGTGTGTGTAGGGTCTGTGTAGGTATAGTGTGTGTGTGTGTGTGTGTGTGTAGGGTCTGTGTAGGTATAGTGTGTGTGTGTGTGTAGGGTCTGTGTAGGTATAGTGTGTGTGTGTGTGTGTGTGTGTGTGTGTGTGTGTGTGTGTGTGTGTAGGGTCTGTGTAGGTATAGTGTGTGTGTAGGGTCTGTGTAGGTATAGTGTGTGTGTGTAGGGTCTGTGTAGGTATAGTGTGTGTGTGTAGGGTCTGTGTAGGTATAGTGTGTGTGTGTGTGTGTGTGTGTGTGTGTGTGTGTGTGTGTGTGTGTGTGTGTGTGTGTGTGTGTGTGTGTGTGTGTGTGTGTGTGTGCGTGTGTGTGTGTGTGTAGGGTCTGTGTAGGTATAGTGTGTGTGTGTGTTTTGGTTCTGTGTGTGTGTGTGTGTGTGTGTGTACTCACCTAGTTGTACTCACCTAGTTGTGCTTGCGGGGGTTGAGCTCTGGCTCTTTGGTCCCGCCTCTCAACTGTCAATCAACAGGTGTACAGGTTCCTGAGCCTATTGGGCTCTATCATATCTACACTTGAAACTGTGTATGGAGTCAGCCTCCACCACATCCCTTCCTAATGCATTCCATTTGTCAACCACTTTGACACTAAAAAAGTTCTTTCTAATATCTCTGTGGCTCATTTGGGCACTCAGTTTCCACCTGTGTCCCCTAGTGTGTGTGCCCCTTGTGTTAAACAGCCTGTCTTTATCAACCCTGTCGATTCCCTTGAGGATTTTGAATGTGGTGATCATGTCCCCCCTAAGTCTTCTGTTTTCCAACGAAGTGAGGTTTAATTCCCGTAGTCTCTCCTCGTAGCTCATACCTCTCAGCTCGGGTACTAGTCTGGTGGCAAACCTTTGAACCTTTTCCATTTTAGTCTTATGCTTGACTAGATATGGACTCCATGCTGGTGCCGCATACTCCAGGATTGGCCTGACATATGTGGTATATAACGTTCTGAAAGATTCCTTACACAATTTTCTAAAGGCCGTTCTTATGTTAGCCAACCTGGCATATGCTGCTGCTGTTATCCTCTTGATATGAGCTTCAGGGGACAGGTCTGGCATGTTATCAACCCCCAGGTCTTTCTCTCTCTCGGACTCTTGAAGTATTTCATCTCCCAAGTGATACCTTGTATCTGGTCTCCTGCTTCCTACCCCTATCTTCATTACATTACATTTGCTTGGATTAAACTCTAACAGCCATTTGTTCGACCATTCCTGCAGCTTGTCCAGGTCTTCTTGAAGCCTCAAGCTGTCCTCCTTTGTCTTAATCCTTCTCATAATTTTGGCGTCGTCAGCAAACATTGAGAGGAATGAGTCTATACCCTCTGGGAGATCATTTACGTATATCAGAAACAGGATAGGTCCAAGTACAGAGCCCTGTGGGACTCCACTGGTGACTTCACGCCAGTCTGAGGTCTCACCCCTCACTGTAACTCTCTGCTTCCTATTGTTTAGGTACTCCCTTATCCACTGGAGCGCCCTACCAGTTACTCCTGCCTGTTTCTCCAGATTATGCATCAACCTTTTATGGGGTACTGTGTCAAAGGCTTTCCGACAGTCCAAAAAAATGCAGTCCGCCCACCCTTCTCTTTCTTGTTTAATCTTTGTCACCTGATCGTAGAATTCTATCAATCCTGTAAGGCAAGATTTACCCTCCCTGAACCCATGTTGATGGGCTGTCACGAAGTCTCTTCTCTCCAGATGTGTTACTAGGTTTTTTCTCACAATCTTCTCCCTCACCTTGCATAGTATACAAGTTAAGGACACTGGCCTGTAGTTCAGTGCCTCTTGTCTGTCACCCTTTTTGTATATTGGTACTACATTAGCAGTCTTCCATATTTCTGGTAGGTCCCCCATTTCCAGTGACCTACTTTACACTATGGAGAGTGGTAGGCAAAGTGCTCCTGCACACTCTTTCAATACCCATGGCGAGATTCCATCCGGCCCAACAGCTTTTCTCACATCCAGCTCCAATAGGTGCTTCTTGACCTCATCTCTTGTTATTTCGAACCTATCCAAGGTCACCTGGTTTGCTGCCACCTCTCCTAGCGCCGCAACATCTCCCTGTTCTATTGTAAAGACCTCCTGGAATCTTTTGTTGAGTTCTTCACACACCTCTGTCATTCTCTGTGTACCTGTCCTCGCCGACCCTAAGTTTCATCACCTGTTCCTTCACTGTTGTCTTCCTCCTGATGTGACTGTGTAGTAGCTTTGGTTCGGTCTTGGCTTTATTGGCTATATCATTTTCATACCTTTTCGCAGCTGCTCTTCTCACACTGACGTACTCGTTCCTGGTTCTCTGGTATCTCACTCTACTTTCTGGTGTTCTGTTATTACGGAAGTTCCTCCATGCCCTTTTGTTCAGCTCCTTTGCTGAACAAAAGGTTTGTGTGTGTGTGTGTGTGTGTGTGTGTGTGTGTGTGTGTGTGGTGTGTTGTGTGTTGTGTGTGTGTGTGTTGATTGTGTGTTGGTTCTGTGTGTGTGTTGGTTCTGTGTGTGTGTGTGTGTGTGTGTGTGTGTGTGTGTGTGTGTGTGTTTTGTGTGTTGTGTGTATGTGTGTAGGTATAGTGTGTGTGTGTGTGTTAGTACTGTGTTTGTGTGTGTGTGTGTGTGTGTGTGTGTGTGTGTTGGGTGTGTGTGTGTGTGTGTACTCACCTAATTGTGCTTGCGGGGGTTGAGCTTTGGCTCTTTGGTCCCGCCTCTCAACTGTCAATCAACTGGTGTACAGATTCCTGAGCCTACTGGGCTCTATCATACCTACATTTGAAACTGTGTATGGAGTCAGCCTCCACCACATCACTTCCTAGTGCATTCCATTTATTAACTACTCTGACACTGAAAAAATTCTTTCTAACGTCTCTGTGGCTCATCTGGGTACTAAGTTTCCACCTGTGTCCCCTTGTTCGTGTCCCACTCGTGCTGAAGAGTTTGTCTTTGTCCACCCTGTCAATTCCCCTGAGAATTTTGTAGGTGGTTATCATGTCTCCCCTTACTCTTCTGTTTTCCAGGGATGTGAGGTTCAGCTCCTTTAGCCTTTCCTCGTAGCTCAATCCTCTCAGTTCCGGGACGAGCCTGGTGGCATACCGCTGAATCTTCTCTAACTTTGTCTTGTGTTTAACTAGGTATGGACTCCAGGCTGGAGCTGCATACTCCAGGATTGGTCTTACATAAGTGGTATACAGGGTTCTGAAAGATTCCTTACACAAGTTTCTGAAGGCAGTTCTTATGTTGGCCAGTCTAGCATATGCCGCTGATGATATTCTTTTGATGTGGGCCTCTGGGGACAGGTTCGGTGTGATATCAACCCCCAGATCCTTCTCTCTATTTGATTCTTGCAGGATTTCCCCTCCCAGATGATACCTTGTGTTCAGCCTCCTGCTCCCTTCGCCTAATTTCATCACCTTACACTTTCCAGAGTTGAACTTCAGCAGCCATTTTCTAGACCATTCCTCCAGTTTATCCAGGTCATCCTGTAGTCTCTGCCTATCTTCATCCGTCTTGATTCTTCTCATAATTTTTGCATCATCAGCAAACATCGAGAGGAATGAGTCTATACCCTCTGGAAGATCGTTCACATATATTAGAAACAGGATGGGTCCAAGTACTGAGCCCTGTGGGACTCCGCTGGTGACATCTCGCCACTCTGATGTCTTCCCCCTCACCGTTACTCGCTGTTTCCTGTTGCTTAAGTACTCCCTTATCCACTGGAGCACCTTCCCTTTTACTCCTGCCTGTTGCTCCAACTTTTTTAACAGCCTTTTATGGGGTACTGTGTCGAAGGCTTTTTGGCAATCCAGGAAAATGCAGTCGGCCCACCCTTCTCTTTCCTGCCTAATTTTCGTTGCCTGGTCATAAAATTCTATTAACCCTGTGAGGCACGATTTACCATCTCTGAACCCATGTTGGTGGTGCGTTACAAAGTTATTTCCCTCCAGATGCTCTACGAGCCTTTTCCTCACGATCTTCTCCAGCACCTTGCATGGTATACAAGTTAAGGAAACTGGCCTGTAATTCAGTGCCTCTTGCCTGTCACCCTTTTTGTATATTGGGACCACGTTAGCTGTCTTCCAACTTTCTGGTAAGTCTCCTGTTTCCAGTGACCTGTTATACACCATAGAGAGTGGCACACTTAGTGCTGTGTGTGTGTGTGTGTGTGTGTGTGTGTGTGTGTGTGTGTGTGTGTGTGTGTGTGTGTGTTGGTTCTGTCTGTCTGTCTGTCTGTCTGTCTGTATACGTACTCATCTAGGTGTGTTTGCGGGGGTTGAGCTCTGGCTCTTTGGTCCCGTGGGTGGTGATAGTGGGTGGAGATGGTAGTAATCACAATTCTTTCCATCTCAAGTGCTTGAAATCTACAAGAGACGAGTCAAAGTTGGTTAAACATGAACGACACTTTGGAAAGCCGTGTTGTGAATCCTCCAATGATCTTTGTTTCTCAAGATGTAAACAAATGGCTTTTGCAGTTATCGCTTCAAGCAAGTTTCTTCAGAATAAACATTAAGTTAATTGGACGACAAATTAGATGAAATTGATCTCTCATCCTTGTCAAAAATCGAGAATGAATCACCCTTACATCCTTCCACAACTCTGATAACTTGCCCGAGTCTAATGAATATGCAAGACAAGGGCTCTCTCGGGTCTTTTTTTTCCATTTTTAGAGAACCCTAATACTTCAAATACCCTAATACTGTCAAATACTTCATCTGGATCTGAGGAGTTATTTGACTTGAATTGTATTATTTGTTAAATAACTTACTATTGCCAGCCTGTTTCCTTCGCCATTATTAGTCTAAGTTAAAATGCTGTCATGTAGATTCCTTAATTACTTCCTTCTCCCCTTATTTATATTCAAAATTGTCTACAAACTTATATTACTTGCAATGTACTTCGACATGAATAGAGAGATATAAGCTGATGATTGCCTCTCAAAATATCTAGAAATATACGCATTATCGTAGTCAAGGTTATAATGCTTCCATACACTCTTAACATTTTACATAAACATGTACAATGATAATATACTATGAAATTAATAAATATATACAAGTCGATGATTGCCTTCCAAAAAATCTTAAAATATTTTTTTTCCTTCAGCAGAGGGAACGTTTCAATAATTCTGGGAAAATAGTGACGGGAACTCCAAGCAGGACAGATTGTTACGTTTCACAGTCAATGACACGATCAGACAATGACAACAAATCATTTTGCTGTTGTTGGTTGAGGGGTATTTCCCACAATTTGTCCAGGAGTATATAACCTGCTGGAGCCGAGAGTCCATCACCACTGTCCTCAGCAAGAGTTTAACATGCAGACAACATTCACAGTGAGCGCCCTGCTCCTAGCAGTGGTGACAGGCAGCCCCCTCCAGGGCTCGTCACTGCAGCTCACCAACACACCAACACAAGATACCAATCTGGCGCCAATTTACACGTCGGACGAGGAGCTTGATTCATATTTGGTGCAAGTCGAGGGACGAGAACCGTCCCTAAACTCTGGTGAAGATGGTTTGAGTCATGAACGAAGAAAGCGACAGACCACAGTATCCGGATCCGCCAACACTGAACGCCTGGGTGGTGGGTAAGTGGACTCTCCTCACAGCTTAATATATTATACTTGTGTAACGAATTGGAGATCACACACCGGCTCACTGCTTATATAGAAACAATAAGGGTTTTGGAGAGAAGTCTTTTATATCTACATCAATAAAAGATTTCTTTTTGACAGTCTGTCCTAGGTTGGAGGCCAGTCGCTTGGTGCTAAACTCACCTGGTAGCTTACTATGTAACCCTACCAGTTACCATGTAACCCCTATCAGTTACCATGTAACCCTACCAGTTACCATGTAACCCCTATCAGTTACCATGTAACCCTACCAGTTACCAAGTAACTCAGTTACATGGTTAAGTGGAAGGGATTGGCCAACACAGAGGGGTCAGGGTTGGCCCTATTGCTCCCCTTTACGGGATCAGGGCTCAAATGGGGAACCCACTGAAATCTGCGTAAATGAAATAGTGGCCTTGGAGTCCATACAGTTACATTATGTGTACATAATTATAAAAAATCAGATATTGATATGCAAAATGAATGTTCTTATAGCAGATTTGCATTCCACGAGCACCCTATACTTAAATGATGCAACTGGGTACCTCCTACTAGTATAAGGGACAAGATATGTAAGGGAATTGTTCTGTATGTTGAAGGGGTCGTGGAACATGGGATGTGTTCCACGAACTATATCTCATGTTCCACGGAACATGGGGTGTGTTCAGTGTATTTCAAGGGTCAGGGGACTATAACGTATGATATGTTGCATGTGTTGTAGGGCTCTGCGAGACAGCGCTACCATCAACTTGGGTCACACCTTCGACACACACAATCCAAGGCGGCCTCAGTGTTGACCGCACCAAAGTTCCCGGGTAAGACAACCATATTCCACTGTTTATCATTGTTTTTGTAAACTGTTGGTACACTTTGGCTCAGTATTTTAACTCAAATTTGAAATATATAAACAGTAAAATGGACAAATTCATCTTCGTTAATTTAGTACAGTATATTTTTTATAAATATTTATCTATATATAGATCATATAAACAAAGATTCTGTACAATAAATTATACAGTAGCACAGATAATGTAGTAATTTGTATACCATGATGCAGCCTTGGGAGCGAGAGGAACGTGGGAGCCAGTTTGAGTTACGTGTATAAGCCCAACAAACAGACCTCCTTCACCGCCGGTGTTCAACACTCCCGGGGTGGAGGCGGCAGGTAGGCCTCTCTTCCAGCTGTTCTCGTCACACTTCGCTGTTAACACCTGTTACACCCTTCAGTCTAAACACCTGCTACACCCTTCACTGTAAACATGTGCAAATGCCCATTACAACATCCGCCAGTGTCATTACTATAGATTCTGTCATGTATTCATATACAGTTTATAAGTGTTATAAAGTCTGCATTTCCTCGTAAGATTATATTTGATATTTTCATCGCAGCTCAGAGTTTGTCTCGTGAAGAACCTTCATTAATTATTATTTCTCATTTAAATGTTAAAGCAAAACTATTTCCAACAGGTCCAACAGTTTTGGACTTGGTTTCAGTCACACGTTCGACCGGAAGAGGAGAGCCACAGAGAACTTGTAAATAACGTCTTGTGAAGAAGTGAAAGTTGAGTGTTCTTAAGATGCCAGCGTTCCTCTCCAGTATCACTAGAGGACCTCCAGAGACCCGTGTCTAACTAGTCCTGTCAACGCCTCTTATAGAGCGTCTTTGTCCGGAGCCACAACTGGTTAGGTTAGTTAGCGATGAAGTTTAATACAAGTTTGAATCCTACTGTACAAAATTAATTTTGATTTGTTGTACTAAGCCATTATGAACTTCAATTTTATAATGCTTTAGATATTGATATTTACATGTATTATATTTCTGTTGAATAAAGTTTATCAATGAAGGCAAAATTTTCTAATTTATTTCTCACAAATAACTTTAATATTTATTATAATTAGCAAAAGACTACAACATGTTTTGATTAAATCTTTTTAGAGAAACATTTGCTGATGACTACGGAGGTAAACTATTTATAATAATGCTCAAACTTACACTTTATGACACTAAACAGATGCAAACCTGAATTATTCTCGGTTATAAAGTATACTTCTTGGTTGTTCGGTATATTAATGAATTTACCTTAGTAACCCTCCCACCGTTGGTAGGCCTTAAGCTCAACACCGTTGATATAACTTTAATACATTATAACTTAATATAACTTTATACCAACTTTAATTCGTTGATATCTTAAGTGTACTCCGGACTTCGCAGCGTCTATACACAATACACAATTAATAAAGCAAGTCAACGATGGATTCCTGTATACATTTACATTAATCTTTACACACTATAGTGCCGAGATGCTTGCCTGAATCATCACAGCCTGCCCTCATCACAGCCTGCCCTCATCACAGCCTGCCCTAATCAACAAAGGCCAAAAGCTTGTTAATCCAGTCGCCAAACCCCCTGTTTATTAATAGAAAAATGTCTTACACACGACTCTCACAAGTGAGGACTTTCGAATATTTCTCGAACAGTGCTTCGTTGACAACCTCTGTTCGAATTACAACTCTGTAAACAACCCGTCCTCGACTCAAGTTCATTACATCCAGCGGTCAACCCGCTGCATAGTCGATGATGGTTGATATACACATTAATGAATATATCAATAATTATTAAGGACAAGACCGGAATATAACGATGCCAACACAGAAGACACTTCAATAATTATACCACCAATAATTGTATCTCACTAATTGTACCACCAATAAGTGTATCATTGCTAATTGTATCACCAATAATTGAATTATCAAGATTTACAGAGCACTGGGATGTGTATAGTAGTGTTTCAATGTAGTTTGTAATTTATCTTAAAGGAAAATAAGTACAGAATCTCAGTTATGATAGCCACAGTTTTCTTTATTGATAAATACTCGTCACTCACAGTAGTCAATACTGTCATATGCATGTGTGTTGTGGGTCATCCAAGGGTCACTATCAGTTCCTCTGAGTGAAGGTGAACTTGAGAGGCCGTGACGGAATGAACACGAGGCGACTGACGAGTTCCAGGTCTTCATACTCATAACCAACAGTGAAGCGTTGCATGGCCTGTACAGGAATAACATTTATTAATCAAACAATCATTCTTTTAAGGAAACTAATATTTGTAAATGCTATTTCTTCTCTTCGAGTCAACAAAGAGAACCACTCAATTCTTCAAATTGGATCTACGGAGCATGGCTGATTCACCAGGAAAACAAACCCAATTTTTAGGGTATATTTCGACATAACAGATAATTAGCAGATCTTCCTCACAAAAGCCACGAGACTTTAAATTAGCAGATCATTATTTATAGGGTCCCGGAAGTACAGTCGGATTCGCTCTCGACTAAATCTTTAATTCCGGGTTCGGATTCCGAACGGAAGGGAAATGATTAGCTGCGTTTCCAATTCCATAATTTCCCTGTTCACCTACTGTAAATAGGTTAATCAGCTTGTTGTGGGGCTGCATCCTAGGGAGGGTCGAAGTACCCCCCCCCCCCACCCTTGGGGGGGGGGGACCTCGATATAAGCCTAACATGTATATATACAATGGTTACGTGTCCCCCGACACAATGAATTATTAAATTATAATCTTATTCACTTTGTAATATAAATATATTTCTTTAGTCTATCACAAAATACACTTTCCAAGTGCCAGTAACAGAAAACGAAAACATTTCTTTCAATAGATAACACTTAAATACAACAAATTATTTTTGTTGTTCTGTGTTTGTCTTCTCGAAAACGATTACTCCATGTCTTATTGAAAGAGTTCTCCATTCTTGGATTACTTGGCGCAGAGAAACATTTTTGGGTGACTAATTCTAGCGAGACACAACTGGACGACTTACTTTAGCGAGACACTACTGGATGACTTACCCTCGCGATAAAAGTGAACATTTTTTGCTCAGCAATGCGGCGACCAATACACATCCTGGTACCAGCACCAAAGGGCAGGGTGGCATAGGGATGGATGGGGCCAAGGGGCTTGTGCCTCAACCAACGCTCAGGAATAAACTCCTTTGCCCGCGGGAACAAGGACTCGTCCCAGCCCATCAGCATGCCGAGCATAGCCACCATCCACTGGGCGCCGCCAGAAACGTGTCGAGTTAATGAAACAGATAACACATGCATTATTATACGCTGATGTAAAGTGACCTTTTAGGGCAATGTTTCACAATATTCATATGGAAATGAAGCGAACGTTCACTTTATTACAGTGAAGGCAACACACCCCTTTAGGAATTAAGTAGCCACTTAGTACAAAGTCCTTGTCCAACGTTCTTCCCATTCCAAGTACTATAGGGAAAACCCTGGAAAAAAAGAATATTCAATTACACATGATAATATTATATAATTAAAATCCAGTTCAGCTTTTGCACACCAATGAATTGAATATAAAGAAAACACTAGAGGGGAAAAAATTGCTATTCCGGATGCCTTCAACCTTCTCACAAGGGGTTTCTCTCTCTCTCTCTAAGGTTTCTCACCTTCTGAGGTGAGGCAAGTTCACCTTCGTCCCCCAGCAGCACTGAACTAAGTAAGCAACACACGCTTCTGAAGTTCATGCTGGAAAATCATCATTAAACTTCCACTTGACTCTGTGGAAATAAGTACTCTTACCATCAGATCTGGGGGTCTTAGTGTCTTTACAGCTGACCAAATTGGATTGCCAGCCTTCATAAGAATATCACAATAAAGGAACTGCAGAAGGCGTATTGGCCCTTACAAGGGAACTCCTGGTTATATTCAAATAAAATTATTATCATACATGTCCATCCCTTGCTCAAAGCAATCCAGCGATCCCATGTCAATTATGTGACCTGGTAATTTGTTCCATAATTCTACACCGTTCCTAAACCAATTATTTTTATTGACAGAGACAGAGAGAGAGAGAGACAGACAGAGACAGAGACAGAGACAGAGAGAGAGAGAGACAGACAGAGACAGAGACAGAGAGAGAGAGACAGACAGAGACAGAGACAGAGAGAGAGAGAGACAGACAGAGACAGAGACAGAGAGAGAGAGAGACAGACAGAGACAGAGAGAGAGAGAGAGAGAGAGAGACAGACACAGACAGACACACAGACAGACAGACACAGACAGACAGACACAGACAGACAGACACAGACAGACAGACAGACAGACACAGACAGACAGACAGACAGACAGACAGACAGACACAGACAGACACAGACAGACACAGACAGACACAGACAGACACAGACAGACACAGACAGACACAGACAGACACAGACAGACACAGACAGACACAGACAGACAGACAGACACAGACAGACAGACACAGACAGACAGACACAGACAGACAGACACAGACAGACACAGACAGACAGACAGACACAGACAGACAGACAGACAGACACAGACAGACAGACAGACACAGACAGACAGACACAGACAGACAGACAGACACAGACAGACAGACAGACAGACAGACACAGACACAGACAGACACAGACAGACACAGACAGACAGACAGAGACAGACACAGAGACAGACAGACAATGTGTTTATAATTTACATTTAATCTATTTTTTTTTTCAAGTTAAGTCATATCTAGCTTGTGAGTATCTAAGGTAGTTTGTGGAGTACAGAACAACTACATCTACTCTGACAAATGTTCATATCACAACAATAGAGCCAGTCAACTGGTTTTTTGATTGAGTTCAGATCCTTTTACCTGGGTTTACCTAAAGATAATTTCGAGAATTCTTTTATTCTCAATGACCGGCTTTGGGGCCAGGCTTGTTTGGTGATGAAGAGATGGGTCAGGGAGCTGTTTGCAGCCGTCTGTAGGTCCGATTAAAAAAAAAAAAAAAAAAAAAAAAAAAAAAAAAAAAAAGTAATCTGGCACTTCCTGTAAGACTGTCTAATTGCCTCTTAATAACATCCACTTTTGTTCCGGCAAAATTTCTTATGTTATCTTTCTCGTTTTTTCGTCCAAGTACACTGGAGTGCTGAGAGACTATCCCTGTAATTGATGTGCTGTACCGTATCAACACGTGTAGTATTTATTTTCTGTATATCTCATATTTCAGAAATGTTTCATACCTTGACTTGAGAGAGGAGTATCGAGCAGAACTCAAGGCGGGAAAGCACAAGGGAAAAAGTCTACTGTATTACTTTGAGTTATTACTTTTAACGTACACATTACTAAAAATAATGTTTTGGCACAACTTACTAAAAATTTTGCTACTCGGTTCAAACAACTTTTTTCTAATTCATAAAGTCACATTGCCATTAACACAGATTCAACACTAGATTCAATTATTATATTTATAATATTTCTAGCTTACTATTATTGCCATTTTATCAGAAAACAGGAACTAACTCAAGCTGATGTAATTAGTCCTAAAGATAAAGACAAAATATAACAGTCATATCAAAGATCACAGACAATAACAAAAAAAAACCTCAGAGTGCCCAAAAAGACAATGACATGTAAATACAATACATGTATTTACTGCCTACTGCTCGCACAGTAGACAGACATACTGGAGAAACTAAGGCAGACTCGTAATAACCCACACCCCACTGAATGCATTAACTGTCTCTGAAAGAAAAAATCCATTGTGTGATAATCAATAGTTTGTTTATAAATAAAATATAATTGCTGTTAAAATTCACATATTAGCCCGATAACTCCAGGGAGCCAAAGGGGCTCCCCACAGAAAACCAACATTGAATGTAATGAAACATACCAGCGTTTGTCCATTCTGTACCCAAAACCCTTTACCCTGCAAGTTTGGGTTAGGCTAGCCCAAAGCATCTGGCCTTCAACCTCTGAACAAATAAACAAATAGACATTCTTGTACTATAAATTTGTACCTACAAGAGAAAGTTTGTCAATTCAAGATTATCTATCTTAGCTTACTTGCCATTTTTTCTAGAAACACTCAAATGTGAGTGTCTTACTCCCGCTCTTCATCTCCTCATGGGTTGCTGACGCCATACCGGATACATCTTCCATAGTTTCGACACCCATGAGGTCGATGAAGAGCAATGAGCCTGAAATCAATGAAAAACAATATATATATAGACATGATAGGTAAAACAGAACATATGGATGTGTCTGCCCCTGTTAAGTCTACTTAACATCCTAAAATAATGTGGTGATTATAAGAATTAACTCCAGTGCTGCGCTGCTTTTATTGTGACAAATTGTTGGTGCGCCAAAAATTAAGCGTTTTTTATAAAAAAAATTGGATATTTGTTAAAATCCCTTCCCTGAAAATGTACATGGGAAAAAAAAAAAAAAAAAAAAAAAAAACAGTTTTCAATGTAATGGAAACCCCATTTTCATGGCGAGCCCCAGAGGCTCCCTGAAGCTGTCTAAACTGACATGTGCCGTATTATGTTTGTTGTTGGTGGTGGTGGTGGTTTGACAACACGACTCTGCTGCTCCTCCAATTTTGTCAGGTGCTCTTTGAACCAACAGCTACCCACAGATGATGTAACATCTCCAGAAGGTAGAAAAGTACACAGTGACCCAAATGTGATTGAAACTACCGGCTAGACCAACCCATAATATCCCATTTCAACTTCACTAACGTGTTGCTCCCTGGAGGAAGTGTGCTGCTCGATGCTCATTGTTTCCACCTCCAGGAGTTTTCCCATTTATTCTGCTACCATGCACACCAAAATGAAGTCTGAAGGTCAAGAAGAAAGAAAGCACACCCATCAGGAATAATCCAGGGGTCCCTCTAATTACCCAAGGCTACCCAAAGCCACCCAAAGCTCCTTGACATTATGCTAGTAATGAATAAATGATATATTTACTCATTATAATGTTGGTGCTGAATATAGAACATGGAAAAACATGTTTACTCTGAAAAAAGTATCATTTCATAACAAAATTAGACGAAAATAAGCTGCTGGTGATGCCAAAGTAAGTCGATGGTCCAAGTGAAGATGTTTGTTTTGAGGCGCTCACCTTTCTGGGTGCCTGTCCTGATCGATGGCAGATATAGAATGCTCCAAAATCACATGTGCATATCTGTAGGCCATTGCACCTCGTGCCTCTCTGAGGGGGGCCAGGTTCTGGTCGTGGTCCACGGTAGGCCTAGAACTCCACCTACATCGACTGATATCAAAGTTAGGAATATCCATATCAGCCTGGATAGCTCCGGGGAGAGCCAAAGGGGCTCCCCCCAGAAAATATAAAAAAAGGAATTCTTACCTTGGGCTATGGCGGAGAATTTTTATTCTTGTTACTGTATGGCTTCTTGAGGACTGGGCATTTTGTCTAGTTTCCTCCTTCATTTTTTTTTTAAATTTCTCAATTTTTTAAAAAAAAATCGTCCATGCCATTGATGTCAATTTCCTGAAAAATATTGACAAAAGTTCAGTTAACTAATGATAATAAAGTGCAAAAAACAGCATTTAATGTAATGAGATGTCTATTTCTGAGTGAGCCCAGGTGGTTCCCTGAAGCTATGTTGATATAGTGCCAAATTAATAGGTGCCATTAGTTGCAGAGTTCTTTTTGACTGACGGGGACGACGAGCCAGAACCTGGCCCTTCCAGAGAGGAGGCCAGGTTCCAAGGGGGTCAGAGGCACACGGAGCAGTGGTACTATGATAAAATTTGTGAGTGTTTCATTATTTCTGCAACTACGAGAAGCACCCAGAAAGTCAGCGAGAAAAACCAGACCACTGCTGGCTAGAAATGAGACAGCAGCTTCAAAACTGCCAAAATAAATACAAGAAACGCCTACCAATGAATCATGATCTCTAGGGCCGGGATGGTGTTCTGCCTTTTTTAACCCTTAGACCACGCAATACATATATAGACGATGGGAATAGCTTTACCAAACCTGCACAATACATATATAGACGATTGAGGCTCTAGCACACGATATTAAATGCCCTGTGAGGGATAGGGGCAGCTTTAGTCCAGCCACGACCGATAGTTAACAGACGCCACCTAGAAAAACACTGTGCGCAACATTCCTGGGTGGGAGAGCCTCAGTACTAACTGAGCCGCCAAGGCTAGCGCACGCAGCATGAGCTCTCAACACCCCTGTTCAGCTTGTGACCACAGCAGTGCCTAAAAATGTCAAAATATATATGTACATGCTATTATTTAGCAATGATAGTATTACAGAAGACCCCTGACTGTGACAAAACTGACCAGGATTCTGATAATAGCAGGATTGTGGAGATATTTAGCGCTGTGCTCCATGGTGGGAGGAGTAATGCTGAAAGAGGGAGGGAGGTGGCATCATCTTCTGACTGTGTACTCACCTAGTTCTTGTGGGGGTTGAACTTTGGCTCTTTCGGCCTACCTCTCGACTGTCAATCAGCTGTAACTAATTTTTTTTTTCCCTCCAAACCCCTCCCCCCAGGAAGCAGCTCCATAGCAGCTATTTAACTCCCAGGTACCTATTTACTGCTAGGTAACAGGAGCATCAGGGTGAAAAACTTTGCCCATTTGTTTCTGCTTGGTCCAGGAATCAAACCCGGGCCACAGAATTTAAAAGTATTGCATGCTGTCCGCTCAGCTACCAGACCCCCCACCTGTGTGGCCACCTTTTATTGACTAAACTTACCATACCAGCTTAGTGGTTCGCTATAGTGAACACAAATGTAGATACTTGTATATAACGAGTGTATAGTGTAATAACAACAATAGGAGTATGGTTGGGAGCTGCCATTTTGGTGAGGGAAGGGTGTCATTTACATGACATGTCATGTTGTGTACTGGTGGCCACTATGGTCTTTGGGCACCATACCAGCTTATTTGTACAGGTATGGTGAATAAAACATGTAGATATAAAACATAAATGTGTGTGTATAGTGTAATAACACCACAAACAGTATTGTTGAAGGAGAAATATTAGTGTATCTGGCCTTGAACCAGCGAGGGTGGCAGCCACCAGCTGACTGTGTGAGTAGCTATGTCTCTTATTGCCTGAACTCTCCATACAAGCTTAGATGTACAGTTATGGTGAACAAAACATGTAGATACTTTTATATAATGTCTGTGTATAGTGAATAAAAGCAAAAACAGTATGGTGGGAGGAGCATGTTGGTGAGCGAGGTGAGGGAGTGGCTGATGAATGGTGGCCAATCTTTGCTGCTTTTTGACTCACAATACCAACTTAGTGGTTCGTTATGGTGAAGAAAACATGCAAATACTTGTATATAACATGTGTATATAGTATAATAACAAAACTATTTGTTTATTGTTTTTTTGAACATAATATGAATCACTAAGAAGAAGGATGGGGGAATCAGGCCCATTACCATTGGCAACACCCCTCCAACTAGAGAAAATAGTTTAAAGCCAAATGGATTGAACACTTTGAGTAATGACATAATAATGAAGAGACATAAGGTTTTTAAACAGGAAGATCCTGTGTAACAAATCATCTTACTTTATATGAGAGCCACAGAGATACTACAGGAAAGATGATTGGGTACACTGTGTCTATCTGTACTAAAACAGGTTTTGATAGAATCTCACACAAAAGGCGGTTCTGGAAACTGAAACATGGAGGGGTGACAGGGAGACTTCTGACATGGATGAAATTTTTTTTTTAACTGACAAGACAGATGAGAGCAGTAATCAGAGACAATGTATCTGCCTGGAGGAGTGTTACTAGTGGAGTAACAGGGTTCAGTTCTCACACCAGTCATGTTCATCGTCTACATAAACGATCTACCAGAAGGAATACAGAATTATGTTAACTTGTTTATGGATGATGCCAAGATACTGGTGAAGATAGGAGATACAGACGATTGTAATGCTCTTCAAATTGATCTAGATAAAGTAAGTGCTTGGAGCATCAAGTGGCAAATGGAATTTATGTGAATAAATACCATATTATGCAATGTGGAATCAGAGAAAATAGACCACACACAACTTACAAATTATGTGGAAAGAAATTACAGAACTCTAATAAAGAACGAGACCTAGGGGTGGTTTTGGATAGTAAGCTGTCGCCAGAAGAACACAAAGAACATTGTGAGAGGAGCACATGCATTGCTTGCTTCTAATTACATTTACAGTATCTACATTCATGTTCACCATAACGAACCACTAAGTTAGAATGCCGAGTGGCAGAAGCAGCCAGTGACTGGCTGCCACTCCCTCCCTCCCTCACCTCACTCGCCACCATTCTCCTCCCACCATACTGTTTTTGCTTTTATATACAGATGTTATATATAAGTATCTGCATGTTTTGTTTACCATAGCGAACAACTAAGCTGGTATAGTAAGTCCAGACAGTAAAAGGTGGTCACAAAGTCAGCAGACAATCCTACTTCCCTCCCCACCAAGATTACTCCTCCCACTACAGCACTAATTATCACAACATTCCTGCTATTATAAGAATCATGGTCATTTTTATTACAGTCAGGAGTCTTCTCTAATAATATCGCTAAATAATAGCATGAACATGTATATTATGGCATTTTTAGGTGATGCTGTGGTCACAAACTGACAAAAGATTAAACAATCTATGGCTCACAAATGGCATTCTCAACTCAATCAACAAGAAACATGAATATGAAAAGAAAGTTAGGATTGGCCTAGTTTCAAGGGAAGTAGCTAAAAGGTACTCATCAATGCTTACCAGTATCATAAGAAAGGCAAAACTTGCATATTATGTGAATAGATTCAATGAAGCAAAAGGTAACATGAAAAACACTTGGAAAACTATCTCTAGTATCCTAGGAACTAAACAACACTCACATAACCAAATAAAACTCTACAAGGATGGGGATATACCGTCAACTGATTTAGAAATGGCAAATGAATTTAATAGTTTCTTTTCATCGGTTGGTGCTAATCTTGCCAGTAAAATCCCACAGACTCAGACACATATTAACACATATCTCTCAGGCAGCTATCCAAACTCTCTTCTCCTTTCACCAATCAGCCCGGCAGATGTTGTGTCCATCATACACTCTCTAAAAACCAAGGCAGGGAACACCAGTGAAATTCCGTCCATTGTGTACAAGAGAGCCTCCCATGCCCTTGCCCCACCCATAGCACTACTGTTCAACAAATCTATAGAGTGTCACACCTTCCCTGATATCCTCAAAAAAGCAAGAGTAACGCCAGTCCATAAAGGAGGCAATCCGGCGGACATAAACAATTATAGACCAATATCAAATCTACCCATTCTATCAAAAATATTTGAAAAAATTATTTACAAACAGCTCTATTCCTACCTCGTAAAATTCGACATACTCAGCCCCTGCCAGTTTGGCTTCCGGTCCCAAAAGAGTACCAATGATGCAATCATTAGTCTCCTTGACATTATCTACTCAGCCCTTGACAAAAATGAGTTTCCGATTGGACTCTTCATTGACCTAAGAAAAGCCTTTGATACTGTTAATCACAACTACCTCTTATTTAAACTCCAGCATTATGGAATCCGAGGCCTTGCCCTTGACTACATCCGATCCTATCTTAGTGACAGACACCAATATGTAACCATCAATGATACAACTTCTTCCACTCTACCAATTACCGTTGGAGTGCCACAGGGCAGCATCTTAGGACCTCTTCTATTTCTTATATATATAAACGATCTGCCTAATGTCTCTAATATTCTCAAACCTATATTGTTTGCTGACGATACTACCCTTATCTACTCAAACCTCAACCCACATACACTAAATAATGTTGTGAATAATGAATTAAAAAAAGTCCACTTATGGATGTCAACGAACAAACTAACATTAAACATCGAAAAGACTTACTACATCTTATTTGGAAACAAATCATCAAATGCAATTCAGCTACAGATAGACAACATTAACATCAGTAATAAAAATGATGGCAAGTTTCTTGGCCTATTCCTAGACAAGAGACTCAACTTCAGCACCCACATTCAACACATAACTAAGAAAGTCTCTAAGACAGTTGGTATACTCTCCAAAATCAGATATTATGTTCCTAACTCTGCTCTCCTCTCACTATATTATGCACTAATCTACCCCTATCTTAATTATGGTATCTGTGCATGGGGTTCTACCACTGCAAACCACCTTAAGCCCATCATCACACAGCAAAAATCTGCTATCAGAATAATAACTAACTCTGCTTTCAGACAACACTCAGCTCCCTTGTTTAAATCTCTAAACTTGCTAAATATTAACTCCCTCCACACATTCTCTTGTGTCAACTACATTTACAAAACCCTGTTCTTAAATGCAAACCATGCTCTGAAACTCTCCCTGGACAGATGTAATAGGACCCATTATCACCACACCAGAAATAAATATCTCTTTGATATCCCCAGGGTCAAACTTAATCTGTGTAAACACTCTATGCAAATTAAGGGACCTAGTCTATGGAACTCACTCCCTAGTGAATTGAAAAACTGTAAAACTTTTGCCTTATTTAAAAGCAAAACCAAAAAGTACCTAACTTCATCTATTTAGTTTCCTACACTGAGCTTTAATTTGCTCTGTACCTAGTGGTACCCAATCTCCTAATTTTTATGTAATATCAAACAACCTTATCATTGTGTTCATTGCTGTCTTCTTTTATGTGCTAGCCATATGCTGTATTGTGACTACCAATTTTTGTCAACTACCATTCAAGCTGTCATTGCAATCAATCTTATATTGTTTCTGCTGTATTGTGCCTACCAATTTGTTGTCAACTACCATTTTAAGCTGTCATTGCAATCAATCATAGCTACCTATGTGCTTTAATATACTGTACCTATAATTTTCTCTCATCTTTTTTTTTTTTCATTCCATGTAATCTGTTATCATTTTTTTGTCTATAAATTTTGCAAGTATTTACCTCCTTAAAATTTTCTTAGATTAAGGACCTGCCCGAAACGCTGCGCGTGCTAGTGGCTTTACAAGACTGTAATTACCATAATTGTATCCTCACATTCCTTATGTACATTCTTGTATATGCATAAATAAATAAATAAAAATAAATAAACAAGCTGAATAGCCGTGCTGTGAGCTCATGCTGCGTGCGTCAGGCTTGGTAGCTCACTCAATACTGAGGCCCCTCACACCCGGGAATTTTCCCACGATTTAAAAAAAATAAAACGGCTTCTGTTTACAAGAGCCCTGATGAAGTTGTGGTGAACCCCGTGTATCCGCGGGCCGTTTAAATCTTGCGTAGTACTCCAATACATCATATGATGGGATGCGCAATTTATAGCAAGTCACTCAACCCATCATATGATGTGTTGTGCAACTTAAGGGTTAAAGGTTAGAGTTTATGAAAGTTAGCCTAAAAATCATGAATATCTCATTTAAGAATAGACAGACAAAACAAAAATAAAGAGAACAGAAGCAGAGATAACAAGGGAGAAACAAAGGCAAAGAACAACACGGTAGACTAAGTAAGACCAGGATCAGTGAAATTGGGGTTATGGGGTATAGGCAAAGCAAGCAAAGACAATGGAGTCAAGGAAGCAGGAGGATGGATCAGGTCAACAAATAATGGATCAAGTCAGCAAGCTTTGAATAGGGCTGTTAGTTTGCAACAATATTCCACTCTAGAGACTACAATATGTTTATTAACTACATACCTCATTTGTTTAATTTTTCCTTGAGATGTTGATTCTCATCTATTTCTTTATACTTATTGATTAAGACTGTCGTCATCTTTGTCCCACACTTTCCCTTCAATTGTTATTGAAGGTGCAAGTGTGAGGGCATGTACATGTTCCTCATCTGGTTGATGTGGAACATGTTCATGTTCCACATCAACCAGATGTGGAACATATTCCTTGGTGGTCCTATGGAGAGAGCAAAAGGCCATTAGTGAAACAGATGAATCCGAAATATTTTCTCTTATGCAAAATCTAGATTAAAAAAAAAGTGTTGAATGTAATGAAATTTCAGTTTCTGGATGAGCCCCAGAGGCTCTCTGAAACCATCATACACTGATCAGTGCCATATTACTCAGTGCCATTAGTCAAAGTTCTATTGGTCTACAGAGGGCTACAAGCCAGAACCAGGTCTCAGAGGCAAAAGGAGTGATGGCCTTTGAACACTTCAATGTAAAGTTATTTATACTTGCCACCAACTGGGGAAGGAACCCAGAAAGAGGGAAACCAAAAGACTGCATGGTTAAAACTAAAGACCACAGCCACAAGAAGTTGACATAATAGCACTAGAGATCTGCCATGAGAATGATAAACTAACGACCATAAATGCATACAGTCCACCGCCAAGCAGCACATGGTCAAAGGAGGCGCTAGATAATAAATGGGAAGGTCTCACAATAAGAGAGATTATAGCGAGAGCGGATAACGATAGATCACGACTGTTTATGGTTGGCGATTTCAACTTTAAGTCCATAGACTGGGAAGCATATGAAGCTAAAACAGAAGATTTTCGGACCTGTAGATTTGTAGACATCCTGGAAACATTCTTTTATCAACATGTTAAACAAGCTACGAGGATGAGGGAAGGGGACGTTCCCTCCATGCTAGATTTGATATTTACCAGGAAAGAGGAAGAAATATTTGACATTCAGTACCTTCCTCCCTTGGGTAAAGTGACCATGTCTTTTTGGGAATAAAGTATGCAATGCATTATAATCTGGAAGAATACAAGTAGGTTGAAGCAGTTGAAAAACCTGACTTCAGGAGAGGACATTATGGCGACCTTAACATATGACATATGGGAGCCGGTCCCATAACTAGGACATATGGGAGCCGGTCGGCCGAGCGGACAGCACACTGGACTTGTGATCCTGTGGTCCCGGGTTCGATCCCGGGCGCCGGCGAGAAACAATGGGCAGAGTTTCTTTCACCCTATGCCCCTGTTACCTAGCAGTAAAATAGGTACCTGGGTGTTAGTCAGCTGTCACGGGCTGCTTCCTGGGGGTGGAGGCCTGGTCGAGGACCGGGCCGCGGGGACACTAAAAGCCCCGAAATCATCAAGATTCCCTTAGAATATTTAGAAACTAAATTATTTACAATAAATTCTGAGTAGTTACTTCACGGAAATATTAATTGTATAATTTCAGAATATTTTCAAGAACTCAGTAATTATTCAATTAAGATTTATATCGGACTCGTATTTAGAGACTAGAAATTCTCACTTTAATTCTTTTCAATTGCAGTACAGTCAATAGTGTGTGTTAAAGGAATGTAGTAATAATTTCATTCTATCAAGTTCATTCTAGTATTTTCGGCCATCTAATAATTAATGTGACCTTTTTATTTGGTTTATAATTGCACATGTATTTTATTTGACATTGTATACAGTACAGTATCTTGTTTCACAGTGATAAATGGTAGTCAAGTCAGGTTGTGTATTCTATCTGTCTGCGTATTACTTTTACGAATGAGACGAGGATACAAGACAAAAGAATTTCATTCATTGGTGGAGCGAGATTCTGACGCCGACATCTGTCACCACCTGTCAATAGGTGAAGTGATTGATGGTTCTCACTGGTGCTGTGGAACGCGGTTAAGAAAAAGTATGAATGAAGGATAGTTCCGATATAGATGCTCGAGAATTTTAACGTAAAAGGTTCGGGAATACTTTGAGAGGTTATCGAGAGTGGGCTTAAGTGTCGAGTTAAGAATGCGTTAAAATTTCAAAGGCGATAGCTTGTGATAGCTCCTTGCATACTACACCCAGTAGGGTCAGTTTGTGTGGAATAGCGAGGAAAGTGTGGGTTGTAGGTACACATTTCTCAGAAGTAAAGGCATGGTAGAAAACAACACTACCTGGGAAGGGGGGGGGGGGGCGCGACAAACCCCCAACTGTGGGGGCGGTGCTGGCGTTAGCTCTTTAGAAAACCCAAGCGGGCCCCACAGTGGGGCAAGGTGACCCCATCGGGAGCCCAGGGAGTGCCCAGGCGGGAGTAATGGATCCGGGGGCCAAAGGGGCAGCAGCCCTGGACGATAGCAGGATTTCGTTGAGGGCTCTCGGTCCACGGTATCACGATGATTGGGGTGGCCATTGGGAGTGATGGGGAAGTAGACCCCAACAATGGAACATCTACCCCCGTCCAACAACAGATTCCAGGGGATGATGCAACTGTGGGGCCCCTGGCATTGGTGCAGTCTGGTTCACCGAAAACAGTACTAACTCCATCCTCAATCAGCATAGCAACCACAATCACCAACAAGCACCATACTACCCACAACCACCACCAAACTACCACCACCCACAAGCACAACTACCACTACAACCACCACCACCACTCAACCACACCCACAACAACCACCACAACTGCCACCACACTACCAGCCACAACCACATCACTACATACCACACCAACAACAACCACCATACTATCATCAACACTACCAACCACATGCTCTTCCGTATCAGACCTCCACCCAACCCTCAACAAACCCCTTCCCAGTGTACCCCTCTTCCCCCGGGCCCGGTATTTGTATGTTAATATTTTGGAGGGTGGGGAATGGATTAATTCAGTTTCCTTTATTTCTTATGGGAAAAATCACTTCGACTTACGATATTTCGAGTTACGATCCGTCTCTCGGAACGGATTAGCATCGTAAGTCGAGGCCCCATTGTATATAATTGCTATAATATACTCTACAAGTGAAATCAGGATCAGCTAGCTAATACGGTACAGTATTTTAGTTAAATACTTACAATTTTTTCTTTTATTTTAAGTAGACCTTCAATTGAAGTCACTTGTTGAAGATGATGTTTGTAGTCTATTTTGCTGAAGGTGAAACTTTCATTTGCCGATACTTTTTTCCTGTAATATAATTTAGAAATATATTAGTTAAAAAATCTAGCATTGAATGTAATGAAACGCCAATTTCTAGGCAAGTTCCAGTGGTTTGCTGAAGCTACCATTTCTAATGCGTCATACTATTAGGTGTCAGTTGAATGGTTCTATTGGCCTATAAGGCACCATAAGCCAGAACCTAACCTCAAAGAGGCACTGTAAACGTGGCAAATATGCCTTCAAACAAGACCACAGCCTCAAGAACAGAGGGTTTTATTAGCATGTTAAGGGATTTAAACAAGGGAGCCAAGTGTTGTCTGAAAGCAGAGTTTATTATTTTGATAGCAGATTTTTTGCTAGGTGATGATGGGCTTCAGGTGTTTTGCAGTGGTTGACCCCTATGCATAGATACCATAAGATAGGGATAGATTAGTGCATAATAGGGAGAGGAGAGCAGAGTTAGGAACATAATATCGGATTTTGGAGAGTATACCAACCGTTTTAGAGACTTAGTTGTGTGTTGTATGTGGGTGCTGAAGTTTAGTCTCTTGTCTAGGAATAGGCCAAGAAACTTTCCATCATTTTTATTACTGATGTTGTCTATCTGTAGCTGAATTGCATTCGATGATTTGCTTCCAAGTAAGATGTAGGTTTTTTCTTTAGTAAGTAGTAGATTTTCACATCAACCAGATGAGGAACACGTACACGCCCTCACACTTACACCTTCAATAACAATTGAAGGGAAGGTGTGGGGCAAAGATGACGTCAAAGTCTTAATCAACAAGTACAAAGAAATAGATGAGAACCAACATCTCAAGGAAAAATTAAAAAAATATGAGGTATGTAGTTAATAAACATATTGTAGTCTCTAGAGTGGAATATTGTTGCAAACTAACAGCCCTATTTAAAGCTTACTGACTTGATCCATTATTTGTTGACCCGATCCATCCTCCTGCTTCCTTGACTCCATTGTCTCTGCTTGCTTTGCCTATACCCCGTAACCCCAATTTCACTGATCCTGGTCTTACTTAGTCTACCGTGTTGTTGTTTGCCTTTGTTTCTCCCTTGTTATCTTGAGGTTATCTTGAGATGATTTCAGGGCTTTTATTGTCCCCGCGGCCTGGTCCTCGACCAGGCCTCAACCCCCAGGAAGCAGCCCGTGACAGCTGACTAACACCCAGGTACCTATTTTACTGCTAGGTAACAGGGGCATAGGGTAAAAGAAACTCTGCCCATTGTTTCTCGCTGGCGCCCGGGATCGAACCCAGGACCACAGGATCACAAGTCCAGCATGCTGTCCGCTCGGCCGACCGGCTCCCATTATCTCTGCTTCTGTTCTCTATTTTTGTCTGTATTCTTCAATGATATATTCGTGATTTTTATGCTAACTTTCATAAACAAACCTTTAACCCTTAAGTTGCACAACACATCATATGATGGGTTGAGTGACTTGCTATAAATTGTGCATCCCATCATATGATGTATTGGAGTACTACGCAAGATTTAAAACGGCCCACAGATACACGGGGTTCACCACACCTTCATCAGGGCTCTTGTAAACAGATGCAGTTTTTAAACAAAATCGTGGGCCAAATTCCCGGATGTGAGGGGCCTCAGTATTGAGTGAGCCACCAAGCCTGACGCACGCAGCATGAGCTCACAGTGTAACACTGTAAGGTGTTTGGTTTAGTTGTATTTAAAATACATAGAGAAACACGAGTCACATACAAGGATTTGGGAAGGCGCCAGCTTGGTCGGCCTGAGTTTCACACCTCTAAGAGTTAATGACCCCAAGTGACCTAAGGTCAGATCATGCGAATTTCACCTTACTTCTACTAATCTTATAATTGGAGCCTGGTAGCCTTCAAACATGCCGACGTTTAAAGAGTGGCTTGGTAGAGAGCCGGAGGCTATCTACTTGTGGGCGGAGTTAGCTACTAGGTTCCCCAATTTATACTCTGAGAGCTATCGATTCGAGAGCATTAACAAGACAGACAGAACGGCAGTCAGCAGAGCAGAGAAGACGGCCCTAGCAGGGAGGCTGTCGGCCGGCAGGGCGGGACAATCTCTGCTCTACTATAGATCCCCCCCCCCCTCTATCCAGCTATAGGCAGACACTTGGCGAGTTGAACATTAAGGTGACTTTGTCGTGTTTTACAAGTGTTGTGTGATGATCAGGGGCAGTCAGTTGTAAGTGTTCTCAGATTCTTGGAGGATGACTCTCTTTACATATATAGATCTTGAACATTGCTTAAATTATGATACTTAGTATGTGAAATATAATTGAATTTATTATTTAAATTGCCTTTGTGTCCCCTAGAGTTTGAGTTGAGGTGAGAAAGCCTCTGTGGTTACTGGTTCATGATACTAATGAGTACATGATACAGATGAACCATACTAATAATGACCTTTTGATAACATTTGAGAATATTGTGATACAGGCAAGTTCCATTCCTTGTCTTGTATGTGATGATCTAGAATGGATGGTGGCAGCATTTCGTCTTCTATCTACTCTCCTACTTCTACTATCTACTATTCTACTTCTACCTATCTACACCTCTCCCTCCACCCCTCTCTAAACTCTCACTTTCAACTAATGACCCTCCTCGCTCCTCCCTACCTCTCACCCCAAACCCTCACTAATTACTTCACTTCATTTCTTTCCTTTCGTGTTCTCTTATACGTTTCTGGCAATGAAATGCATTCTAGAGTTCTCTCTAGAGTTTCGGGTAGCGGATCAAGTTACGGCGCCTGGTAGTCTTAGCACCTAGGTAGTCAAATACCTAGGCTACAAGGTGTTGAATGAGAGAGGCTGCCTTAGGAATTCTGGGAGTGCTCTAGAATAGTTAGCTAACTGAGGACGGGATAACGGACTAGAGAGCCGTTTCCCCCAGCCTCGTTAGTTAACTGGGGGATGGAATAATGGACAAGAGAGCTATTTCCCCCACCCCGTTAGAACCGCACTGCTGTTCAGCTTGTGACCACAGCATCACCTAAAAATGCCATAATATACATGTTCATGCTATTATTTAGCAATATTATTACAGAAGATCCCCTGACTGTGATAAATATGACCAGGATTCTGATAACAGCAGGATTGTTGTGATAATTAGCGCTGTAGTGGAGGAGTAATCTTGGTGGGGAGGGAGGTAGCATTGTCTGCTGACTGTGTGACCACCTTTTACTGTCTGGACTCACTATACCAGCTTAGTTGTTCACTATGGTAAACAAAACATGCAGATACTTATATATAACATCGGTATATAAAAGCAAAAACAGTATGGTGGGAGGAGAATGGTGGCGAGTGAGGTGAGGGAGGGAGTGGCAGCCAGTGGCGGGCTGCCACTGGCTGCTACTGCCACTCAGCATACCAACTTAGTGGTTCGTTATGGTGAACACGAATGTAGATACTTATATATAACGTGTATATATAGTGTAATAACAGCAAAAGGAGTGTGGGGAAGAAATTTTGGTGATGGGTGTGGCAACATCTGCATGATTTGTCTTGTAGGGGTGGCCACTATGCTCTTTGGGCATTATATCAGCTTAGTTGAATAGTTATGGTGAACAAAACATGTAGATACTTATATAATGTCTGTATATAGGGTATTAAACACCACAAACAGTATTGTTGGGGGTGAAATTTTAGTGCGTCTGACCTTGAATGTGTGAGGGAAGAAGCCGCCAGCTGACTGGTGCACTCACCATACCACTAAGCTGGTATGGTGAGTGCATTCAATAAAAGGTGGCCACACACAGTCAGAAGATAACGCAACTACCCTCCCCTCCCACAGCATTACTCCTCCCTCCATCGCGCACAGCGCTAAATATCACCACAATCCTGCTATTATCAGAACCCTGGTCAGTTTTATCACAGTCAGGGGTCTTCTGTAATAATATCATCGCTACATAATAGCATGAACAAGAATATTATGGCATTTTTAGGCGATGCTGTGGTCACAGCTGAACAGCAGTGCTGTGAGTTCAAGCTGCGTGCGTCAGGCTTGGTTGCTCACTAAATACTGAGGTCCCTAACACCCGGGAGTTTGGCCCACGATTTAAAAAAAAAAATGGCGTCTGTTTAAAAGAGCCCTGATGAAGGTGTGGTGAACCCCGTGTATCCGTGGGCCGTTTAAATCTTGCGTAGTACTCCAAAGCATCACATGATGCGATGCACAATTTACTGCAAGTCGGTCAAAGCATCATATGATGCGATGGCCAATTTGAAGGGTTAAGGTGCTTGATAAATTATTGATGAGTAATACTAGTACAGTATTAGTTGTCGAGTTGTAAGTCTCGTCCTTATCCAAAACGCTGGTCCTTGTGCTCAACGCCCAAACGCTGTGCGTTCTAGTGGCTTTAGACATATTAACATTATATACTTGCTTTATATAGAAATCCAGCATTCTGTAACTCATTGTGTATGTATGTATTTTCCCTAAATAAAATTATCTTGTGTTATCTTGCTATATACTCAGACCTAGTAGATAAAGCACTCAGGAGAGTGCAGAAGACCTGATGTAAATTCACAAAATACACATTTATGGTTTTCATCCAAATTAATATGCATTTCAATTTTCAGAAAAAAGTGGAACCTTTCCTGTTATTGTCTCCTGCATTACTTCAACATGAGGAAGTAATGCAGTATACAATAAACAAAGAAAATAATTCAAGATGAAGGTAAGTGTCATTCGTTCTGTAAAAGATCACTAATCTGCTCCCAATTAATCCAGTTCTTTGGCCAAAATCAAGTATTTGTCTCCTTAACTTTGCCAAATTTGACAGAAATCCAGGGTATTGGGAGTTTTAACTCATTACTGAATTACATCTGAAGACATATGCTTACATATGCTTGCAAAGGGCAATCAACCAGTGAAGCATTTGCTGGTAATCAAAACTTACCTTGCTAAGCTCATGTACAGAAATTTTAGTGTTAGGTTAATAAATTAATATTAATAAAAAAACAGCATTGAATGTCATGAAACGCCATTTTCTGGGCAAGTCCCCGGAGGCTCCCTGGAGCTATCAGGCTAATATGTGAATCATTAGACCGGGACAGTCTATGGAGTTCAGCATACCAGGGACTAAAAGCCAGATTCTGCCCCCCCCCCCCACCTCAGAGCAATAGCCTATAGAAACCTCCAAGTGGTTGGAAGCACTGTCTGCCAGCTACCAGGTTAGGCACCCATAAAGGTAGGTATCCCAAAAACAGATCCCAACTGGGAAACATTACTACCGAAAACCAAACTGCTAAGCAGAACTCCCCCACTAAAAACAAACAAACAAGCATGACGAACAAATCCCCAAGGACCGTGACGAGGATTCGAACCTGTGTCCGAGAGCATCCCAGACGCTGCCTTAATCGACTGAGCTACGACACAAGAATTGCAACCAGAAATTCAACTGAATTACTGAAGTGTAATGAAGTAAGGGCGAAGAGGTAGAACAGCCTATTGACATAGCTCGTGTGCATGGGGGAAATTGTGTAAAATCCTGGTTTGTGTCTCTGAGAGGCTGCAGGATCCAAGTAAATTCAGTTGAATCTCTGGTTGCAATTCTTATACCATGTCGTATCTCAGTCGATTAAGGCAGCATCTGAGATGCTCTCTGATGCAGGTTTGAATCCTCGTTATGGCCCTTGTGGATTTGTTCATTGATGCATCACGCTATTGTGATTTATACAAATATTTATTCAGGAAAAGTACATACATACAAGGCGAGATACAAAAATGTTGGATTTATAGATATAGCTAGTACATACAATGCCTAAAGCCACCATTACGCAAAGCGTTTCGGGCAGGAAAAACTGCTGATGTGGGCTCACTTTGCAGGTTGTTAATTGTAATCCTCATTTCATGTATCTCCCCCTGAATTCCTCAAAAACTTCTCCAAGGTCAGAAGGTGGAGGAGGCCAAAGCCGTCAGTACTGTAACAGTACTGTAACTAACTGTAAAGTACTGTAATTTGCAGGCTCAAACCCCCTTAAAGTCTAAAGTCTAGTTCTAGCACCCATTCAGGCCACTATTCTCTCCAACCGGAGATCAGGATTCTTTGAGTCACTTCTTTCCAGGCTTTGTCAACGAGTTAAAGCACTACAAATGTTAAAATTGAGTTTTCCAGGACCATTGCTCCCTGTGCCTCTGAGGGGGGCCAGGTTCTGGCTCAGTCACTGGTAGGATGAACTCAGACTATATTGCCCCCGTTTAATGATTCACATATTAGACTGGTAACTCAAGAGAGCCTCCTGTACTCGCCCAGAAAATAACATTTCATTACATTTAACACTTTTTGGATGGGCAGTTTATCTTTAACTATTTAAATCCAAAATTAATATTTGAACAAGTGGTGTATGTAAAGTACTTAGCTGTCTATATATGTAATGAATATTTTTAAGATAAAGAATTTTAATTTGTTTTCAGGGTTCCAGCACATCTTATCGGAACAGCAAACTGACCCATTATTTACATGAGATGAAGAGAACTCCAGCAATGAAGATGTTTTATCAAACCTGCAAAAACATCTACCAGAATAACTCTAGATGTATTAGAGTTCTCAAAAAGATTGCAAAAATAACAAGTTAACACCACATGAATGAATGACCACATGAATGACTTCGTCCAATCAAGACGAGTTGAAGAGTTGAAACCGAAGTTCTACTGAACTTAATGGATCCTGCAGCCTCTCCGAGACACAAACCAGGGTTTTACACAACTCCCCCATGCACTCGAGCTATGTCAATAGGCCGTTTTCCCTCTTCGCATTACTTCATTACAATAGATAAAGGCAGCGTCTGGAATGATCTCCGACGAAGGTCCCTTGGTACAGAAAACAAAGTTAAAATACGGGCAGAGAGAAAGGGGGTGAAGGACGAGAACAACCCCCCCCCCGTGTTACAATGGTAACCCCCCCGTGTTACAATGGTAACACCCCCCGTGTTACAATGGTAACACCCCCCCCGTGTTACAATGGTAACACCCCCCCCGTGTTACAATGGTAACACCCCCCCCCGTGTTACAATGGTAACACCCCCCCCCGTGTTACAATGGTAACACCCCCCCCCCGTGTTACAATGGTAACACCCCCCCCCCGTGTTACAATGGTAACACCCCCCCCCCGTGTTACAATGGTAACACCCCCCCCCCGTGTTACAATGGTAACACCCCCCCCCGTGTTACAATGGTAACACCCCCCCCCGTGTTACAATGGTAACACCCCCCCCCCGTGTTACAATGGTAACACCCCCCCCCCCCGTGTTACCATGGTAACCCCCCCGTGTTACCATGGTAACACCCCCCGTGTTACCATGGTAACACCCCCCCGTGTTACAATGGTAACACCCCCCCCCCGTGTTACAATGGAAACCCCCCCCCCTTTTTTTTTTTTAAAGAACACTTCATTTATGGCACACCACCAGTTTGTCACAATAAAAGCAGAGCAGCACTGGAGTTAATTCTTATAATCGCCACATTATTTTAGGATCTTAAGCAGGCTTAACAGAGGCTGACACATCCATATGTTCTGTTTTACCTAACATGTCTATATATATATATTTTTTTTCATTGATTTCAGGCTCATTGCTCTTCATCGACCTCATGGGTGTCGAAACAATGGAAGATGTATCCGGTATGGCGTCAGCAACCCATGAGGAGATGAAGAGCGGGAGCAAGACACTCACATTTGAGTGTGTTTCTTGAAGATAAGGCAAGATAAATCATCTTGAATTGACAAACATTCTTGTACTATAAATTTGTACCTACAAGAATGTCTGTTTATTTGTTCAGAGGTTGAAGGCCAGATTCTTTGGGCTAGTCTAACCCAAACTTGCAGGGTAAAGGGTTTGGGGTACAGAATGGACAAACGCTGGTATTTGTTTCATTACATTCAATGTTGGTTTTCTGTGGGGAGCCCCTTTGGCTCCCTGGAGCTATAGATGTATTAGAGTTCAACTTAGTAAACAAGGTTTACTAAGTTGCTTGTGCAGGAAGGGGGGGGGGGGGTTTGTAACAAACTAGCTGTTGTAGGAATGATCTAGAATGTTTTATCCGACATGGGAAAATGGGAAGCTGGACCCACGTGGGGACCTGACCCAGCAAGATCGCATCCCCTGGGGGATTGGCGGTGAAAATAACTGGCGCCTTTGTTCACAGTTTCGTATAATGAATCATTTTATAGTATTCACTTATTTAGAGAAATTAGTCTTCATTCAAATTCTATAACATTACTGATTATAATATCAAGAGTACCCTAATAGTCAGGATAATGAGTTCAGTCACCATCAGTGACGTCACGAGCCAGGACTAGGCTGTAGCGCGGAGTGACCTCGGCGACCTGGCGGTCACAGGTCAGCACAGGTTCCTCATTAAGTAATTCTCAAAGGTCAAATAGTCATTTTGTAAGTGGGAATAGCTCTTCCCCAAGATGCTTGTGTAATTAACTTCAGTTAAAATAATTCAACCAATCTGGATCATTCAGTGCAACAGAGGTTAGTTGTTGAACTTAAGCCTCGCAAGTAACTTAGACTAGGCGGAAGCATACAATGCTCAGGTCTGGGTAGACAAGCATGTGGGAAGGACAGTGTGGTATCAGGAGCAACCCGGGACAGGTGTCCACTCCACCTCTCCCTAAGACATTAGCACAAACATCTAGCTGGTTGCCAAAAAGATAAAGTTTGCTCAGAGTTGTTATAGGGAATAGGTCAACTCATTGCCAATATGCTAAAGTCAGGGAGTGTCCAGGTCAGGGAGTGTTCAAGTTAGGGAGTGAAGTTTAGATTTTGTTTTAGATTTTAAATAAATTAATTAGTTAGTAATTTGCATTTTCATTATTTCCATTTTTGTGTAATTTATGTGAATTTGTCCGGGACCACGTGGGCAGTGTGGCTTATTCTGAGTTGGGCAGATTCTAACACCTAATCAGAATTCATTATTCCCTTTGATTGTAAATTAATTCCACGCTTAACGTAA
>NC_091186.1:9300782-9410782 GCF_040958095.1 Procambarus clarkii
ATTAGAGAGATTACCTAAAGCTGATTCACTATGTAGCCTGAATGAAAGTTTCTTGGTTTCTGGTGGTGATGTCAATGTTTGCTACGAGGAAAGTAGGATAGTGGTCAGTTGTTCTGTCATAAATTACTCCAGATGTAAGGGGAGCCGTTATATTAGTCCATAGGTGATCCAGGGTAGTGGCAGATGTTTGAGTGACTCGGGTGGGCTTGGTGATTGTGGGGATTAGCATACAGGAGTGCATGCCGTTACGGAAATAGTCAACTTGAGGGTTGTTTTGAATTATTATGCATTATTATTATTATTATTGTTATATACATATTATTATGTATTATTAACAGGCTTAGGTATACACAACACTATACGGCTGCTGCTCTATTCTATCTTTAGGATTGCAAAATGTAAATAAAAAACTAACTACAAATGTGCCTTTTTTTGTTATTAAGGCCGATACGATAGTTTACCGAGAAAGTATACTTTACCCCTGAGCATAATTCAGGTCTGCATCAGTTTAGTGTCAGTATAAAGTGTAAGTTTGAGCATTATTACAGATGGTTTACCTCGTAGTAATCTGTAATTTTTTCACAAAAGTTATTTGTTAGCCAAAATATTTGTATTTGTGTGTATTTTAAATAAAATACAAATTTTTTATTTTTGCTAATTATGAAGAAAGACTTAGTGCTCTTTTTTGAAAAAAAAAGACTAATTCAATTATCCATTTTATTGAAGAAAAATATAACAAGAGACAATATCAATACTAAAGTCATAATGCCTTAATACAACATACCCAAAATTATTAATGCAGAGTATGATTTGAATCCCTGGACTAGGAATTCCCTCTCACCCACAGTACCAATTGCTTCCAGGCCAAAGTAGGCCTATGAGAGGCGTTGACAGGACTAGTTAGACGCGGGTCTCTGGAGGCTCTCTAGTAACACTAAAGAGGAACGCTGGCATCTCAGGAACACTCAACTTTCACTTCTTCACAAGACATTTACAAGTTCTCTGTGGCTCTCCTCCTCCGGCCGAACGTGTGACTGAAACCAACTCCAAAACTGTTGGACCTGATTGAAATAAAGTTTTGTTGTAACATATAAATGAGAAATAATAATTAATGAAGGTTCCTCACAAGACAAACTCTGAGCTGCGATGAAAATATCAAATATAATCTTACGAGGAAACGCAGACTTTATAACACTTATAAAGTGTATGTAAATACATGACAATCTATAGTAATGACACTGGCGGATGTTGTAATGGGGCAAATTGCACATGTTTACAGTGAAGGGTGTAGCACATGTTTAGACTGAAGGGTGTAACAGGTGTTAACAGCGAAATGTGACGAGAACAGCTGGAAGAGAGGCCTACCTGCGGCCTCCACCACGGGAGTGTTGAAAACCAGCGGTGATGGAGGTCCGTTTGTTGGGCTTTAACTCGTAACCCAAATTGGCTCCCACGTTCCTCTCGCTCCCAAGGCTGCATCATGGTATACAGATTACTACATTATCTGTGCTACTGTATAATTTATTGTACTGAATCTTTGTTTATGATCTATATATAGATAAATATTTATCAAAATATAAAAACTGCTATATTAACGAATCTTAATTTGTACATTTTACTGTTTATATATTTCAACTTTGAGTTAAAATACTGAGCCAAAGTGTACCAACAGTTTACAATAACAATGATAAACAGTGGAATATGGTTGTCTTACCCGGGAACTTTGGTGCGGTCAGCATTGAGGCCGCCTTGGATTGTGTGTTTGTCGAAGGTGTGACCCAAGTTGATGCTAGCGCTGTCTCGCCGAACCCTGCAACACATGCAACACTTCATACGTCATAGTCCCCAGACCCTTTCAACACACTACATGTCAATTCCCAGACCCATGCAATACAGAGAACACTACATGTTATAGTCCCTCTGAGCCTTGCAACACATAGAACACTACACACGTTAGTCCTATATTACACACCTCTGCCTTTTTTATAACATTTACACAACTCTTCCTCCATTGATTTTATTAGCAATTCGTTACACAAGTATAATATATTAAGCTGTGAGGAGAGTCCACTTACCCACCACCCAGGTGTTCAGTGTTGGCGGATCCGGATACTGTGGTCTGTCGCTTTCTTCGTTCATGACTCAAACCATCTTCACCAGAGTTTAGGGACGGTTCTCGTCCCTCGTCTAGCACCAAATATTGATCAAGCTCCACGTCCGACGTGTAAATTGGCGCCAGATTGGTATTTTGTGTCGGTGTGTTGATGAGCTGCAGTGACGAGCCCTGGAGGGGGCTGCCTGTCACCACTGCTAGGAGCAGGGCGCTCACTGAGTGTTGTCTGCATGTTAGACTCTTGCCGAGGACAGTGGTGACGGACTCTCGGCTCCAGGAGGTTATATAGATCAGGATAACCAATGGGAATCTCCCGCACCCACCGACAGCATATATAACCATTTCAGAATTACGGGAACTTGCCGTTGATCTCACACAATGCTTCACCGGGCACTCCGGAACCAGTTTTCCGAGAACTCCGAGTTCATGCCGCTAGTAAAATATATTTACACAATAATTGGATCCCTTGCTTATGCGTCAGCATTTTTTCTTTTTCTTTTTTGTAGATAATAATATATTTGATCTTTTTCGTGTGTGTCACCGGTTGGTAGGTGTGGAGGCTGTGTGCAAGGTTCTAGGTTTGGGATTGTGAGCCATAGGGTAGCCAGAGCCCACTTGGAGGTTATTTTACTACAGCATGACCTTGAGTTTTAAGGAATTCACATTGTTGAATATATATTATCGTGTGTCTTATGCAAATAAATTTGTGTCTTTGTACTAGGCTGTTTTCCATACTCCTTAATTTCCCCTAGGCTCCAGTAACCATATGGAATTGGGAATAGATGTTATCTAGGGAAATAGATAAATTCCCCTAGACAACATTTAAAGGTCCACCACCGCCAAATTCTTGACAGACCTCTGAGACACAGGAGTGATAAAATTCTTTGACAAACCATGACACTGCACATGATTTTTTTTAAATGGCATCTGTTTACAAGAGCCCTGAGGAAGCTGCTATAAAACCCATGTAGCTCCAGGAGTTTTGAATCATACGCTATACCTATAAGATCCCTGAAACGCGTTGCGCACCACCCATCAAACGCCTACTGGCACGTTGCACAGTTCAGTGGTTAAAACTAATTTAGATCAAAGCATAAATTGAATTGAAAAAGGGAAAAAAAAGAATGATTATATGATGGATGGAACAGCAGAAATTTAAACAGAACAGTATTAGTAATTTTAACTGAATAAACAGAAGACCACAATTAAATTTGACATGATTGGGAAGGTCATTCCACATTCTGGGAACCTTGATTTGCAGAGGGATCTTGTCTACCAGACAAATTAACCTTGAACGGATTAAATGCATAAACGAAGGTACAGTACCAGTGTACAGTGGCACCTCGACTTACGATTGCCCCTACTTACAATAATTTTGAGTTACGATGTAAATTTCATCGAAAAATGCGACTCTACATCCGATGGTGTTGTCGACTTCCGATATTTGTTGGTACACATTCGGGTCGACCGAGCGCGTGGTTCCCGGTCACGCGGTCAGACCTGCCTCAGTTTACTACAGCTGCCCGCTTAGTGACGATCGCCCCTATAAGAAATTCCTCGTTTGTGGTGATTTTTTGCATTTTGAACATTAAAGTAATTATTATATATCACACCATTAGTCCCAGGAAAGTCAGTGGTAAGGCTCAACATATGAAAACCCATGTAAGGATGACCATAGAGCAGAAACAAGAGTACAGAATGTCTCTTCCTCAACAATTAAGAAAATGTGTGCAGCATGGGGAGAATTGAAAACCTTTGCCGAGACGACTCACCCAAATCAAGCTGCAGTAGGTTGTTGCCTTAACCTATTCAATGACACTGCGATGCATCATTACAGACATATTAAAACGAATGGAAAAACAAATGTCTCTTGACAAATTTGTAGCGAGACAAACAAGCACTGAACCACAACCAGGTCCTAGTGGTATTCAGGCAAACGTAGGAGAGAGAGAGAGTACACCAGAGAAAACATCACTGCCTGATGTGATAATGGAAGGGGACTCTCCTCCCCCCTCCCCCCATCACCATCTTCTATATGCCCTCAAGAGCCCTCCATAAAGGTAAGATCAACTTAGGAACTATATTGCAGTTAGAAAAAAACATTGTATTCAGTATAAAATGTATTTGTATGTTAATATTTTGGAAGGTGGGGAACGGATTATTTCAAATCCCTTTATTTCTAATGGAAAAAATCACTTCGACTTACAATATTTCAAGTTACGATCCATCTTTGGGAACAGATTAGCATCGTAAGTCGAGGCCCCATTGTATATAATTGTTATAATATACTCTCTAAAAGTGAAATCGGGATTAGCTAGCTAATACGGTACAGTATTTAAGAAAAACTTAGTTTTTTCTTTTATTTTCAGCAGCCCTTCAATTTTTCTTTTCGGCATGTGTTCAAGTGTTTTTCCAGCACCACTCTGGCCATACGCTAAAATTATAGTATGCTTCCCATACTGTATATCTTCAATGATATTTTTCGTATCATGCTTTAATATTTCTATCGATTTGTAAATTTTCTCGAACTGGAAACTCTTTCCCAGTTCATATTGTGTTCCTGTAAAACAATTTAGAAAAATATATTAATCACAGTTAAAAAATCCAGCATTGAATGTAATGAAACACCAATTTCTAGGTGAGCTCCAGTGGTTTGCTGAAGCTACTATTTCTAATGTGTCATACTATTAGGTGTTGTCATTTGCATGGTTCTATTAGCCTATAAGGGACCATAAGCCAGAACCTTGCCTCCTTGAAGAGGCACAGTAAACATGGCAAATATGCCTTCAAACAAGACCACAGCCTCAAGAACCGAGAGTTTTATTAGCATGTTAAGGGATTTAAACAAGGGAGCCGAGTGTTGTTTGAAAGCAGAGTTTGTTATTATTGTGATGGCAGATTTTTTGCTAGGTAATTATGGGCTTGAGGTGGTTTGCAGTGGTTGACCCCCCACGCACAGATACCATAATTAAGATAGCGAAAGATTAATGCATAATATAGTGAGAGGAGAGCAGAGTTAGAAACATAATATCTGATTTTGGAGAGTATACCAACTGTTTTAGAGACTTTCTTAGTTATGTGTTGAATGTGGGTGCTGAAGTTGAGTCTCTTGTTAAGTGGACTTTTTTTTAATTCATTATTCAAAACATTTAGTGTATGTGGGGTTGGGGTCTGAATAGATGAGGGTAGTATCATCAGCAAACAATATAGGTTTAAGAATATTAGAAACATTAGGCAGATCATTGATATATACAAGAAATAGAAGAGGTTCCAAGATGCTGCCCTGTGGCACTCCAAATGTTATTGGTAGAGTGGAAGAGGTTGTATCATTGGTGTATGTCACTAAGTTGGGATCGGATATAGTCCAGGGCAAGGCCTCGGATTCCATAATGCTGGAGTTTAAGTAAGAGGTAGTTGTGATTAACAGTATCTTCTGATATCATGGTTGTTGTATTGAGTAATTATCCTGCTGCATTATTCCTCGAAATGATCCTCTTATTTTGCTTCAGTGAACCAATGTGTAACCCTGGAATGTTGTCCTAATGTACCTAGTAATCCTTTCATTGTTGTGTATTGTTATTATTGTGTATTATTCTTATGTACTTTTGTGTCAAAAGTTCTTGCAATGCTTCTGTAAACATTTTTGATGGTTTGCTGTAATTATTCCACTTAAAATTATCTGTACCTGTATAGTAAGGCTGAAATGTACCAGTAAAATTTTTTTTTTTCAATTTTGCTGTGAATTGTCTAAAGTAAGTAAGTAATTATCAAAAGAAGGCACCAAACCGGGAAGGCTATGTAGCACCATCAAATACGCAAAATAATCAGAGGGCGCTAAATATCACCAAGGATGCCAATACGAGAACAAAAACGCATAAGGCGAACGATATCAAAAGTATCCGAGTCACCAAGTAAGTAAGTAATTATCAAAAGAAGGCACCAAACCGGGAAGGCTATGTAGCACCATCAAATACGCAAAATAATCAGAGGGCGCTAAATATCACCAAGGATGCCAATACGAGAACAAAAACGCATAAGGCGAACGATATCAAAAGTATCCGAGTCACCAAGAATTCTATCGAGGGACAGGTGACCGCGAGGGAAGGTCGGAAAGCAAGACACACGCTCGTCCTGGAAGTCAGGACATTCAAGAAGGACATGCACGACCGTAAGAGGGACAATGCAACTAGGACAATAAGGAGCAGGGCGGCGCTCCATCAAGTGACCATGGGTTAAGCGAGTATGGCCAATACGCAACCTCGCCAGAGCTGTTTCCCATCGCCGGTTACGGTGGAAGGAGGACGGCCACGAGGAAACACAACATTTAAGAGTACGTAGCTTGTTACCAGTAACAGACAACCAAGAAGCCTGCCAACGGGTAAGGACTGAGGAATGGATAACCGGGTAAAAGTCGGAATACGGAATGCCTTTACGAGAGATGGGACAAGAGCGGACAGCTTCCTTAGCGGCAGCATCCGCACGCTCATTTAAAGACACGCCAATATGGCTGGGAACCCAACAAAACTCAACCGACTTAAATTTACTGTGAACGAGAAACAGCCAATGCTGGATCTCGACAACTACTGGATGAACTGGATTAAAGCACCCGAGAGCCATGAGGGCACTACGAGAGTCAACAACAACCTCAAAGGAAGACTGACAACGAGAAAGCAGGAGACGAAGAGCATAGAGAATAGCATAAAGTTCCGCCGTAAAGATGCTAGTCTCCGGAGGCAAGCGACACATATAAGTGCGATCAGGAAAAACAACAGAGTAGCCAACACCGTCCGCTGACTTAGACCCATCGGTGAAGACAGAAACGGAGCGGGAGTGAGAAGAAAAGTGCTCGAGGAAAAGGCGTTTTAGAACCGTAGGAGGGGTAAAAGCTTTAGTGATACGAGTCAAGGATGTACAAAACCGCGGAAGAGGGACCCTCCACGGGGGCAAAGAGGGAACAACACGAGGAGAAACATCAGAAATACGAACGGAAAGAGAATCCTGTAGGCGAGATAACCGGACAGAAAGAGGGAGGTGGCGAAGAGGAACAGGAACCGCAGGAGGGGTAAAAGTTAAAGCACGACAGAGGCGAGAGGAAGGATGTTGCAAGGACCGCGCAAGATAGCGAAGACAGTAGCGATCACGGCGGTCCTGGAGAGACATGAAGCCAGTGTCAACATACAAGCTAAGGACGGGAGTCGAACGAAAGGCACCAGAACTGAGGCGCAACCCAGTATGGTGCAAAGCATCAAGACGGCGAAGAGTAGAAGGAGAAGCAGACGAGTAAGCAGGGCAACCATAATCGAGCTTAGACAGGACGAGAGAGGAATGTAAAGCAAGGAGAGTGCGCCTATCTGCCCCCCAAGAAGTATGGGACAAGACCCGAAGGAGGGTAAGGGCCTTAGAGCACTCAACACGGAGGTAAGAGATATGGGGAGACCAAGACAAACGAGTGTCAAGGAATAACCCCAAAAGCTTCGCGGAATCTTTGTATTCAAGGGGATGACCATAAAGTGACAAAGAGGGACGAAGAACAACCCGTTTCCGCGTAAAAGTCATGGCACAAGTCTTAGAAGTAGAGAACTTGAAGCCATGACCTGTGGCCCAAGACGACACGGCATCAATTGCAAGTTGAAGCCGGCGTTGAAGGAGAGGCGAATCATCACCCTGACAACAAAGGGTAAGATCATCGACATAGAGAGCGGAGAAGACACCAGAAGGAAGAGAGGAAAGAAGACCATTGAGGGCAACAAGAAAAAGAGTAGTGCTCAGAACACTACCCTGGGGCACACCTTCGTATTGCTGAAAAGAGGGAGAGAGAGCGGTACCAAGGCGCACCCGAAAGGAACGACGAGAGAGGAAGCTGCGGAGAAAGAGAGGGAGATGACCACGAAGGCCAAAAGAATGAAGTTGAGATAGGATATGATAACGCCAAGTGGTGTCGTAAGCCTTTTCTAGGTCAAAAAGGACGGCAACAACGGAGGTCTTCGCAGCAAAAGCAGTACGAATATAGACCTCCAAGTTCACCAGGACATCTGTCGTGCTGCGGCACTTGCGGAAACCAAATTGAGAAGGGGAGAGGAGGTGATGGTGTTCCAGGAACCACATCAGACGAACGTTAACCATACGTTCAAAGAGTTTGCAGACACAACTTGTGAGAGCAATAGGGCGAAAGTCCTTAGGGGAAGTACCCAGAGACCCCGGTTTGCGAACAGGGAGGACAACGGCATCGAGCCAGTCCTCAGGGACTGACGACGACTCCCAGATCCGATTATACAGACTCAGTAAATACTGAGACGTGCTCGGAGGGAGATGGCGAAGCATCTCATAATGAATACCATCGGAGCCCGCCGCCGTAGAACCGCAGAGGGCCAGGGCAGAACGAAGTTCAGAGAGAGAGAAGGGATCATTATAGGGAAGCTGAAGATGAGTGCAGAAATCTAAAGGACGAGACTCAAGGACAGGTTTACGAAGAAGGAAAGATTGGGGAAGATGAAGACCAGAGCTAACAGAAGAAAAGTGGGAACCCAGTTCGGAAGCGACCTGCAACGGGTCCGCCACAAGAGTATCATGGAGGTGAAGGACCGGTGAAACATCGGGAACGAACTTACCCGCTATCTTGCGGATACGCTTCCAGATCTGGGCCAGAGGGGTTTCGGACGTAATTGTCGAGACATAAGATGCCCAACATTCACGTTTAGCCGTACGGATGGGCCTACGGGCCACCGCACTCGCTTTCCGAAAGAAAAGAAAAGAATCGGTCGTCTGCCTACGGCGGTGCTTCTTCCAGGCTGCACGCTTACAGCGGACAGCCCGAGCACAGTCCGCATTCCACCAGGGAACGCACTTCCGTGGACCCCGAGAGGAAGAGCGAGGAATAGAGCGGAGGGCAGCGTCGAAGACAGTGTCATGAAAAAGGAGGAGAGCGCGAGAGAGGGGCAGAAGGGAGAGGTCAGAGAGAGTAGCACTGAGGGAAAATAGGGTCCAGTCTGCCTTAGCAAACTGCCACCTAGGGAAAGAGAGGGAAGGGCGAAAAGAGAAAAAGGAAACAAGGATGGGGAAATGATCACTTCCATGGAGGTCATCAAGAACCTGCCACGTGAAATCTAAGTAAAGAGAAGAAGAGCAGAGAGAAAGATCAAGACAAGAAAGGGTGCGAGTTCGAGAGTCCAAATGAGTGGGCTCACCAGAATTCAGAAGAGACAGGGAAGAAGAGAGGAGAAACGGCTCAAGGAGGCGACCCCGGGTATTCGTCAGAACGTCACCCCAAAGAGAATGACGACAATTGAAGTCACCCAGCAGGAGCACAGGCTCCGGCAAGGAGTCTAGGAGGTGTTTCAAATCAGGAAGAGAGAGCGGGACACTCGGGGGGAGATAAATGGAACAAACTGTGTACCATTTCCCCACAAAGATACGAGCAGCAGAACAATGGAGAGGCGAAGGAAAAAGTAAAGGAACAAAGGGAACATCAGCCCGAATCAAGAGAGCAGAAGAATTAGAAGCCCCAGCAATGGCTGGGGGGGGGGAGAGAAAGGAATAGCCACGAAAACGACCAGGACGAGCACCAAGCATTGGCTCCTGGAGACAGACACAAAGGGGCGAAAACCGCGAAACCAGAAGTTGGAGTTCGAGGAAATTGGCGTAATAACCTCGAACGTTCCATTGAAGAATGGACAACGACGAGAAGAGAAAGGACAAAAACAGAGAACAAGGAAGAAACAAAGGCGAAAGACCAACAGAGCACGTTAAAGAATATCAGGGTCGGGATCAGGGTCAGCAAAGTCAGGGTTAGGGGGCATGGGTAAACTGAGCAAAGACGGAGGGAAGGAAACGGGAGAACAGATCAGAGGTGGGCGGGCAGGGTCCGGAGGAGGAGGAGGAAGAGGAGGAGACAACGGAGAGGAGCAGTCAAGGACAGCAGCAGGAAGAGGGGGAGTAGAAAGAGGGGAGCGCACCCCAGCAAGAGCAGCAACCGAAAGGGAAGCAGGGGCCAAAGAAACCTCCATAGCAGGAACAGGGGGCGCAAGCACCGAAACGGGAGGGGAAGGAGCAACAGAGCCAGAAGGAGGAGCTGAGGAAGAAAGCGAAGCCTTCTTACCCGCCGGGGAAGAGGAAGGAGAGGAGCCAGGCTTACGCTTCTGACTTAAAGAGACCGGTGTCCCAGCAACTACGTACCGGGCAACGGATTCCAGTGTCTCAACCGGAGAAGCCGAACGAGAGCACACACGACGGCCGTTAGGAGAGCGATGGACATCCGCCTGCACCGACAGGCGGCGGGGAGAGCCGATAGATGGAGGAAGAGGATGGGAAGGAGGATCGGAGGGGGACGAGGAAGAAGACACAGGAGACATGACAGACCGGGTTGAAAGAAGGGGAACCCCAGACAGAGGACCAGGAGGGGGACCCCTCGGGAAAGAACTCAAAGGAACAGAGGAGGGGGCAGTGGGAGTATCAGGGTCCAAGGCCCGGAAACGGTTGAGAGTCTGAGGAAGGGGGGAAGGACGAGGAGAGGAAGAGCGCAACACGCGAGCATAAGAGATGTTAGTATAAGGCGGGAGCCGGCGAACCTGGCGCCTCGCCTCAGGAAAAGACAAACGCTCCCGGTGCTTCAGGTTAAGGACGGCCGCCTCAAGCTTGAAATGTACACAGGCACGGGAGAACGTAGGATGGGCCTCACCGCAGTTGAGGCAGCGAGCTTGGGGAGAAGTGCACTCCGACTTAGAGTGACCTTCACTCCCACACAAAGGACAGAGAGAGACAGTCCCAGAGCAGCGGAGGGCACCATGCCCAAACCTCCAGCACTTATTACAAAGTCGAGGAGAAGGAATATACTCCTGGACAGAGCACCTAGCACCCGCAAGAATGACAGAGGATGGAAGGGTCCTACCATCAAAGGTAATCTTCACAACGCGAAGGGGTTGACGGCGACGACCACGAGGGGGACGAGTAAACGAGTCGACCTGGAGGACAGAATGGCCTTGGGCATCAAGGATATGCCGAATATCATCGTGGCAATCCTGCAGATTCCGAACACCGGTTGCAACATGGGGTGGGAGGAGAATAGTGCCAACACTGGAATTCATCTGAACGTTCTTGGAGACCCGAACAGGGATCTCGCCAAGGCAAGATAAGGCAGCCAAGCGGGAAGCCGCATCCTGAGAAGGAGCAGCAACAACACGTGTACCGAGACGAGTGGGGTTGAAAGTAACACACGCATCCACGGAATCTACAAGATGCCGATGGAGGGAGAAATCGTCAGGAGGCGCAGAATCAAGAGGGAGGAGATCAAAGTATTTGGCCCATGAAGCAGGACCAAACAAGGCCTGATACGCATCAGCACGGGAAGGAATCGAGCGAGTGCGGTTGGGGCGCGAACGGCGTTGAGAACCCCTAGAGAGAGAGGGGTCAAAAGGCGCAGTAGTCACAACGAAAGACTTAGCCACACCAGGGGACGAAGTGGTCACCACCGGGGGCTGGAGGCTCGACCCAACCTCAGAGGAGGGAGGGGAGCTGGGGGAAGAAGTCAGGACGGGCAAAGGAGGAGCAAGGTCGGGGCCCAACGCAGCGGGAGCTACAGAGCCTGGTCTTCCAATACAGGCCGACTCGGGGGCTTGGTCGCCCACCCCACGAGCCTGAGAGGGTACAACGGAAACATTCAACGACATAGAGACGAAAAGTGAAAAATTCATCCACGAATGTGCCCCCATACCCACCATGGAGCCACAATTAGAGGCAGGACACCCAACAGGAAGCTATCGCCGATCATGCCGGGGCCCCCTAGGGGTGCATCGTGAGTATACGCCCCACAAACGCCACCTTAAGAACCGTCAGTCCGTCGAGATCGGGTTCAGCGACGAAAGGGGGATTGACAATAAAAGGTTCCCCTCGCTCGAGACGTCGGGTACTACAGTTCTACGGGTGCAAGAGTATGCCTTCTCAAGCACCCGGGCGTCAAAATAGAAGAAGTCCAAAGAAATAATCCAAAACAAGCAAAAGGTCGGCAGGAAACGACAAGCAGATAGGAGAAGAGGGGGAGAAAAACGAAACATAAGGAAAAGGAAAAGCGATCCGGCACAATTGGAGAAGACAGCAGCAGGAGTGCAAGGCCAGAAAAGGACAGAGGACTGCCCAACGGAGCATCACACTCCGGCAGCCGTCCACCAAGCCCCCTCACGACGCCAACGGGCCGGAAGGGGAGGGGGTGAATTGTCTAAAATTACCTGTTAGTTTAGGGATTTGCCTGAAACAATGCGTGCTAGTGGCTTTACAAAAATGTGTGTATGAAAACTTTAATGCTCTGTACTCTCATAAACCCAATGTACCTTCTTGTATATAAATAAAATAAAACATAAATAAATAAACGTTCCGGGTCTCAAATTCTTCCCTATCAATTTTATCGATTCCTGTTACAGTACTATTTTGTACGTAGTGATTATATCGCCCCTTTTTTTTCTATCTTCTAGTTTTTGCACATTTAATGCCTAACTTCTCATAGCTCTTGTCCTTCAGTTCTGGGAGCCATTTAGTGATATGTCTTTGCACCTTTTCCAGTTTGTTAATATGCTTCTTAAGATATGGGTACCTACCTACCTTGCGGTTACCTTGAGGTGCTTCTGGGGCTTAGCGTCCCCGCGGCCCGGTCGTCGACCAGGCCTCCTGGTTGCTGGACTCATCAACCAGGCTCTTTGACGCGGCTGCTCGCAGCCTGACGTACGAGTCACACCCTGGTTGATCAGGTATCCTTTGGAGGTACTTTTTGTACCGTTGCAGGGTACCATACAACCGCTGCATATTGTAAGAGTGACCCTTGTGTAGGTAGAAATACCAGTGTTAAATGTTGAGAAACAGTCTGGAAATCATCATCTTTGCAATACATGCAGTTTGCATGAAGGTATATCCTCCCGATGACTGCACGAGTGGGAATGTAGAAAGATGTGTATATGACAATGCACAACATCACCACCAACAGTCACAACGTGCCCGAATCAAGAAGATAACGACACCATCAAGACGGGCAAGGATAAAGGCAAAATAAACAAGAGAAAAGGAACGTAGGCTGGGAATCAAGAAAACAGAAGGTGAATGCAAAGCGTCACTGCAGTAAAGAAAGCGAGGGACAGAGGCAAGAGATGAAGGCGGGGGCAAAGGATGTGAAAGAGGCAAGGGCGAATGTGCAGAAGGGGAGCGGAAGTCAAGATGGGAGAGGCGAGGTTAGGCCAGGGCAATGTACGTTGACAACATCTGGAGCCTCACGACTGGGACGCTAACGCATTGGACTCCACAGAAGCACCAGCAGAACAACGGGAGGAAGACCTATGAAGGGCGCTAGGGCAAGTCGTGGGAGAACGCTATATAACAGGCCCATCAGGCAAGGTGGCAGGGCGCTTGGAAATCTGGACGACTGAGGAGTGTTACCGCTTAGTATCGGGGGCAGAGATGTGTGGCAAGGCAGCCTGGGGGAGAAAGACAGGGAAAGCTCGCCAGGGAGTTCTGAAGGGCATTGTCCAACATCGATTCAAACGCATTGGAGATATCAGAGGCAGCTGCTGGAGGATGGACATCAACCTAAGAAGAAGTGGAGGAGAGGAGCGACGGGTCAGCCTCAGAAATGGGAAGGATGGATTGCGGAAAGAATTTAGTGATGAGGCGGACCAGCACCGTCTTGAGTGCATCCACAACACGAGCGACAATGGCGTCAACATGATCTGGACTGTTCAATGGCGGGTGGGAGAGAAGAAGCCTCAGGGGCAAGAAGAACGTCGGTGACAAACGGGTCAGGCACAAGCAAAGGCAGTGGCGGGTGACAAGGAACCGGGGCAGGAGGCAGCAAAGGACGACTGGAGGGCGGAGTGATGACGGGAAGAACCTTAGTGAGCTCCACAACTTGGTAAGGACACTGCTTGAAAGTGATGTCATGATCACCACCATAGTTGGGGCAACAGAGCTTTTCGGACTCACAGTCATGAGTGAAATGGGAACCCAGAGCATTTGCCACAATGGACGTCATTGGTGCAACCATGGGAGGTATGGTGAAAACCCTTACAACGAAACCACTGAGTGGGACGGGGAGCATACACCTCCAATTTATGGAGGAAGCCATTAATCCAAACCCAATCAGGGGGGAGGGAGTCAAGAAAAGTAAGGAGGGCAGTGCTGGTATCACACAGTCGCCATCAATTCTATGCATAAATTTGAAGAGTATAACCATTGTGATGGGATCCCTGGATTTTAAAGTTCTTGTAATTCATCCTATATTTTTCTGACTCACAGTATTTGCTTGGTTATGCTCCCTAAACCTTAGGTCATCAGACATCATTATTCACAAATCCTTTACATGTTTTTGTACTATGTGCAAATTTGACTGTTTTGCACCCTGTATTATGTTTAAGGGATTGCTGTGTGCATGCATGCCTGTATTAATTATTGTCTGACCCTTGGGGTCAGCTGGGGTTTTCTTAGCCGCCGTTTGACCTTGGGTAGGAGGTAGTATCGTTGCTGGGAGGGGCACAAGGTACTGTGCAGCTTGTCTGCTATTATCATAGTTCACCCTCTGTTATTCTGGTGGTCCCACACTAGGCCCCCGTGCTTGTACACATTGCAGGGTTTCAGCTTAAACTGTTCTCTTGGTAATTTTGGTCAACCGTTTAGCAGTACCTTGCCTGGGCTTCCCTTAGCAGTCTGCCTAAAGACCCTGGAAACCCCCACTTGGGCTCATTGGTCCAATAGATGCTTCCTCTGGGTCCCATCTCGCTTCATGCGAGTTCGAAGGTTGCTCTGTCCCTTTGTCTCAGGGCAACACTCGCCATTTTTGCCTCAGTTATGCTTCCTGTTGGGTCGATGACACCTTTGACCTTAAGTCCTGGAAGTCATGTTTCTTACTGGTTTTCCAATTCACCCAGGCCGACAATACTGTTGATAGGGTGCACCTCGACCTTGAAGTTACCTTGAAGTGTTTCCAGGGTTTAGCGTCTCCGCGGCCCGGTCATCAACCAGGCCTCCTCGTTGCTGGACTGGTCAACCAGCTGTGTGACGTGGCTGCTCACAGCCTAACGTATTAATCACAGCCTGGTTGATCAGGTATCCTTAGGAGGTGCTTATCGAGTTCTCTTGAACACTGTGAAAGGTTGGCCAGTTATGCCCCTTATGCACAGTCTCCGTGGTGTAGTGGTAAGACACTCGCCTGGCGTTCTGCGAGCGCTGTCATAGGTTCGTATCCTGGTTGGGGAGGAGTTACTGGGTGCATATCCTCAACTGTAGCCTCTGTTTAACTCAACAGTAAAATGGGTACTTGCTTGTAAAAACGATTCTTCGTGGGGGTTGTATTCCAGGGATCTGCCCGAAATGCTGCACATACTAGTGGCTGTACAAGAATGTAACAACTCTTGTATATATCTCAAAAAATGTGCAGTGGAAGCGTGTTGAACAGTCTCGGGCCTCTGATGTTGATAGAGTTCACTCTCAGAGTATCTGTTGCACCTCTGCTTTTCAACAGGGGTATTCTGCACATCCTGCCATGCCTCCTGGTCTCGTGTAATTACCTAAGTGTAATTACCTAAGTGTAGTTACAGGATGAGAGCTACACTCATAGTGTCCCATCTACCCAGCACACTGTCATATAATGCTTTGAAATTACTGACGGTTTTGGCCTCCACCACCTTCTCACTTAACTTGTTCCAACCGTCTACCACTCTGTTTACAAAAGTGAATTTTCGTATATTTCTCCGGCATCTTTGTTTCGTTAGTTTAAATCTTTGACCTCTTGTTCTTGAAGTTCTGGATCTCAAGAATTCTGCCCTATCAATTTTATCGATTCCTGTTACTATTTTGAACGTAGTGATCATATCGCCTCTTTTTCGTCTATCTTCTAGTTTTTGCATATTTAATGCTTCTAACCTCTCCTCGTAGCTCTTGTCCTTCATTTCTGGGAGCCACTTAGTGGCATGTTGTTGCACCTTTTCCAGTTTGTTGATGTGTTTCTTAAGATATGGGCACCATACAACCGCCGCATATTCCAGCTTTGTTCTAATAAAAGTTGTGAACAATTTCTTTAGTATTTCTCCATCCATGTATTTAAAAGCAATTCTGAGGTTAGAAAGTGTAGCATAGGTTTCTCGCACAATGTTCTTAATGTGGTCCTCAGGTGACAGTTTTCTATCTAGAACCACCCCTAGATCCATTTCTTTGTCAGAATTCTTTAAAGATTTCTCACATAATTTATAGGTTGTGTGGGGGCTATGTTCTCCAATTCCACATTCCATAACATGGCATTTATTCACATTAAATTCCATTTGCCAAGTGTTGCTCCATATACTTATTTTGTCCAGGTCTTCTTTAAGGGCATGACAATCATCTAGGTTTCTTATCTTCCCTATTATCTTAGCATCAGCAGCAAACATGTTCATGTAATTCTGTATTCCCACTGGCAGATCGTTTATGTAGACAACGATCATTACCGGTGCAAGAACTGAACCCTGTGGTACTCCACACGTGACATTCCTCCAATCCGATACCTTGCCTCTGATTACTGCCCTCATTTTTCTGTCAGTTAGGAAATTTTTCATCCATGTTAGTAGTTTACCTGTCACTCTTCCAATATGTTCCAGTTTCCAGAACAACCTCTTATGGGGAACTCTGTCAAAAGCCTTTTTTAGGTCCAGATAGATGCAGTCAACCCAACCATCTCTTTCCTGTAATATCTCTGTGGCTCGATCATAAAAACTGAGTAAGTTTGTTACACAGGATCTTCCAGATCAAAAACCCATACTGTGTCTGATATTATATTGTTTTCCTCCAGATGTTCTACCCATTTAGTTTTAATTATTTTTTCCAATATTTTGACTATTACACTTGTCAATGATACAGGTCTATAATTAAGGGGGTCTTCCCTGCTTCCACTTTTGCAGATTGGAACTATGTTAGCCTTTTTCCACACATCAGCTACAACTCCTGTACACAGGGATGCCTGAAAAATCAGTTGAAGTGGAATGCTGAGCTCAGGTGCAGATTCTCTCAGAACCCATGGTGAAACTCCATCTGGACCAACTGCTTTGTTCTTACTTAGCTCCTTGAGCATTTTTTCCACTTCGTCTCTAGACAACTATGTGCTCTATGTTGTTCTCTGGTGGTTCTCTAAAGATTTCATTTTGTACACACACACATTGGAATTTTTCGTTTAGTGTTTCACACAGTTCCTTTTCATTTTCCGTGAATCTATTTCCCATTTTCATCCTCTGAATATTTTCCTTTACCTGCAATTTGTTGTTTATGAATTTATAGAATAGACCTGGTTCTGTTTTACATTTGTCTGCAATCCCTTTTTCAAAATTTCTTTCTGCCTCTCTCCTCGCTGCCGCGTAGTTGTTTCTCACATCTTTGTATTGCTGGCATGTTTGGGGGTTTGGCCTCTTCCTGTATTGATTCCATTGTTGTGTGTTTTGGTCTCTGGCCCTCTCGCAATTTCTATTGAACCAATCCTGTTTCCTAGTTCTGCATCTCTGTTTTGGTATAATTTTTTTTGTGCCTTTATCATATATTTCACAAAACTTGACATACATTTCATTCACTTCCTTGCCTAGCATCAAGTCTGGGCCAATTATACTCACTAAAAAAAATTCTAAGATCGCCATAATATTCTCTCCTGAAGTCAGGTTTTTCAACTGCTTCAACCTCCTTATTTTCTTCCAGATTATAATGCATTGCATATTTTATTCCCAAAAGGACATGGTCACTTTTACCCAAGGAAGGAAGGTACTGAATGTCAAATATCTCTTCCTCCTTCCTGGTAAATATCAAATCTAGCATGGAGGGAACATCCCCCTTCCCTCATCCTTGTAGCTTGTTTAACATGTTGATACAAGAATGTTTACAGGATGAGGTCTACAAATCTATAGGTCCAAAAATCTTCTATTTTAGCTTTATATGCTTCCCAGTCTATGGATTTCAAGTTGAAGTCACTGACTATCAACAGTCGTGATCTATCGTTATCCGCTCTCGCTATAATCTCTCTCATTATTGTTATAAGACCTTCTCGTTTACTATCTAGCTCCTCCTTTGACCATGTGCTGCTTGGCGGTGGACTATATGCACTTATGATATTAGTTTATCTTCATGGCAGATCTCTAGTGCTATTATGTCAACTTCTTGTGGATTGGCAGTCATTATGTCCTTCACCTTTAGGTGTTCTTTCACCAGCACAGTGTGAGTGCAACAATGTCTGGTGTCTGCAGCTGTATTACATCACTTATCTTTAGTGATGTAATACAGAGATCCAGTATCTTTGATCTCGCTCCATCTATGTTGGTGTATGCAATCTTCAGGAACTTGTTCCCCCTCTCCTTATTCTTCACTTCCCCTCTCTCTATTGATTTTGTTGGTTTGCCTTTATGTACCACTTTACTGGTCTAGGGTCTGGCCCTAGCTTCGGTGCGGGGCAGACGTGTTGCATCGGCGCTCCAGCAGTTTGGTGTTGTTTGCCCGTTTCGGCCGGTTGGGGGCGGGTGTGTGTCTGCTCGTGGCTGTTACGATGGGGGTCCCTCTACCCCCAGTCGTCCGGACTCAGTCTGTGGGACTAGAGTTCTCTGTGCGGGCTGGTTACCCGGAGATTGCCCTGGCTTGTGAACTGCTCTCTGTCCCTGTGTTTGCGATTTATGGGGTCGAGTTGGTAACGGCCCGTAGGGCCATTGTGAAGTTTGCCGAGGAGGCGGCGTATCGCGATTTTCTCCGGCGATACGAGGGGCGGACACTGCCTCTGCCGGATGGTGCGGGCACTGTCACCCTCTCGGATAGAAGTGGTGCACTTACTTACATCAGTGTGCATGGGGCTCCCTTGGAGTTTCCAGAGGCTCTGCTACGGCGGTATTTCGGGCGGTTTGGCGCAGTTATTAGTGTGAGAGTGAACGTGGTGTCTTCTAGTCCTCTTAAGGGTGTGAGGTCTAACATTCGCACCCTGGGCATGAGACTCCGGGCGGATATTCCGTCCTCTGTGCGCCTTATGGGGTACAACGTTCGGGTGTTTTACGCCCGTCAGCCGCGGACGTGTTATCGTTGTGGTCTTTTGGGCCATCAGGCTGCTGACTGTTCTGCGCCTCCTGTTGCACCAGTGAACCTCTTCAGTGAGGAGGATTTTCCGCCCCTTCCTGTGGGGGATGATTCGGTGGGTATGGACGTCTCTTCGGCTGAGGAGGTGCCCTCTGTAGCAGCTGTTGCTCCGCCTGTTGTGCCCCCTGTTGTTGCCGCATCTCTTCCAGAGGTTGGGTCCTCGCCGAGTGCTCCGGCTGATGTCCCTGCGCCTCTTCCGCCTGCCGTTTGCTCAGACCCCTCGTCTTCCAGTTCTTCCTCTGCTGTGTCTGTCCCGGTCCCTGCACCCTCGCCGTCTGTCCCGGCTGTGCTGGGAGATGAGGTGGATCCGGAATTCCCTCCTGTGCCTGGCCTGGTGCCCCGTGTGGTTGAGGAGGCTGCCGTGCTGCGGCGTGCGTCGGTTCGCTCGGTTGGTGCTGCGCGGGTCGCTGAGTCTGCCTCCGGGTCTGATGATGTGCGGCCCGAGCCTAAGCGTTCCCGGCGTTCTTCTGTGTGGGCTGATGTTGGCGAATTCGACGAGTGTCGTCCTTCCGTTGACGGTGGCGTGGCTCCGGATGTGGTGCACACTACGGTGGTGGCGGAGGTACACTTGCCTGAGGATGCCGGTGCCGGCGTTTCGGCCTCCACTTCTGGTCCGGTGTCCGAGGGTCCTGCTTCAGGTGCGTTGCCTGCGTCGGATGGCTCCGGTTCTTCGTGGGTGGTGGTTCCCCCTGCTGTAGTTGGTGGTGAGCGGGGTGGCCTGGTGGTGATGTTGAGAAAGGATGCTCGCTCTGGATGTTCTGTGGCCCCTTCCTCGTTACCCGTTTCCTCGGCAGAGGTCTTGCCGCCTCTTCCGTTTCCTGCAGTCCCTTCCGTGTCTCCTGCGGTATCCGTGGAGGTGCTCTCGTCTCAGCGTCCGACACCTGCTCCGATGGCGAAGGCGTGGCAGGCTCGGCGTCCCTCGTCCGCTTCTCCGGTGTCATCTGCTTCCTTGAAGGGCGTGGTTGGCGCTCCCCAGCCTCGTTATGCGACTTGCGTCAGTGACCTTAGGCATTGGCCGATGCCGCCAGATATAGATGTTCCTGAGTTTATGTTACCCGCTCGAGCGCGGGGGGTCGAAAACCCTACCGACCTTGAAGATCTAGTCTGGGAAGCTTACAAGGCGAAATATCCTTATGATCTTTTCCCGGAGAAGTACATTTCTCACGAGGTTCCTCGCAAGTGATTTCTATGTATTTTGTGTTGCCTGGTTGTGGGGTGTGTATGTGAGTGGGTGGGGTGGGTATTGTTTTCCGGTTCCTGCGTGCTCCGGTTTGTATTGTGGGTTTTCTTGTATGGCTAGTGGGGGGGGGGGGGGTGCGGTTCCTGTACGTTTGTGTGTTCGGTTGTGGATGTCGTGTGCGCTTGTTTGTCATCTTGTGTGCCCTTCAGGCTGTTGGGGTGTGCTCTTTGTTATGTGTGCATTATGTGTTTGAGGTGTTAGCAGACTTGTTTTGTATGTCTCTCGCCTCTCTGTTTCCCTTATGTTTGTATTACGCTGTGTTTATATTTGTGTTATGTTTGTATATGCATTTTTGTTTTGTGGTCAGCCCTTCTGGCTGGTCTTCTTCTTGATTTGTTCCTTTGTCATTGTTCATGTGTGTGCTTTGTACTTTTGTTCTGTTATATTTGTTCTGTTTTTATTGTACATTATACGCATGCTTGCATGTAAAAATAAAAAAAAAAAAAAAAAAAAAAAAAAAAACTTTACTAGTCTGCCTACCCCTAACACTTTGTAGAAAAAATTGATTTCTTCTTCATTCCTGCTCTCATTTAAACGTTTTGCCTCGGCGAGGTTCAGTTTCAGCTTCTCTGTCTTCTTTTGAAAGAAAGATCTCGTCTTAACGACCACACTTTCCCATCCTCATCACTTTGTAATTTTCTAGCATTCCTTAGTACTTCTTCCATCTGTTTGGCACCGTTTAGGGTGATCCTCGAAGGTCGATCTTTCCCATTTACGTATCTGCCTATTCTCCTGTAGTCGCACACATTCTCTATGGTAGCAAGACCTTCTACGAGGCCAACAATTTTATCTACTACTTTCGCTTTTTCTACAGCTCTTTCTGACCTATATGTTATCTCCTTTTCTTTGCAGCCAAAAATTATCAGGGACTTACTCCGATCAACTGAGTTTTGCACCAACTTCGGATTAGATGCCAATTCCTTTCTCACTTCCAGCCTAATGTTTGTTTTATCTTGGTTGCTGCAGTGTTTGGCTTCCTTTACTGCTGCTTCAATTTTTTCCTTCTCCTTGGCCACTTGTGCATAGGTGAGTTGCATATCTTTCTTGCACTGTTCTATTCCCTGTGTAACTTCCTCCATCTGTGCTGACAAAAGCTGTTTCTCCTGTTGAATTTCCTTACCTAATCTATTGTAGTCATTTATGTTTAAATTTACTTTAACTTCTTCCAAAGTCATTTTTAAGAGTTTATTTTCTTCTTCCATGGCTTTGCAATTTGTTTCCAATTGATTCTTATCCTTGCGCAAGTCTTTTACTAAACCCTCAAGACATAAAACTTTGCTATTCAAATGGTCATTACTTTCTTTCAATTTACTAATTATTTCTACATGAGAGTTCACTATAGTATCTAATTTTACCAACTTGTTGTGTAGACTGCTAATATCAATGCTTTCTTCATTGAATCCTGCAAAATCAAGCTCTGTTTTGTTTTTCCTCTTGCCGATGGCCATTTTGAATGTTCTTCTCTGCACTGGAAACACTAGGGCAACTTTTTCTCATCCGATTTTTCACTTCCCTTAGCACATTCCTGTTATCTCACCTATTTTTCAAAAGCACTATACCTTTATGTTTTTTGGGACACCATTCACTATCATCAACATGTACTACAATACTTAGGATTATTGAAATATGCTGGAGCTCCTCTGATGCAAGTGTTGACCCTTGGGGTGTCACCTTTTTCATGTGATATTTCTGTGTGCAGGTTTGGGACCAGCCCCTCTAATATTTTCCACGTATAAATTATTATGTATCTCTCCCGCCTGCGCTCAAGAGAACACAGATTTAGGCTCTTTAGTCGGTCCCAGTAGTTTAGATGTTTTACTGAGTGGATTCTAGCAGTAAAGGATCTCTGCACACTCTCCAGGTCAGCAATTTCCCCAGCTTTGAAAGGGGTTGTCATTGTGCAGCAGTACTCAACTCTAGAGAGCACTAGAGTCTTGAAACATATCATCGGTATAGCATCTCTAGCATCTCATCTCACCTCACATGCTCATGCAGGCAGCATGCGTTGCATCCGACGTTCAGGCTGCTGCAACGCACTCGGTTGGTTGCCTTTTCAGATGCTCTGTGGCTGCCCCACTTTGGTTATAGGCACCCGGACTTGGGGTGTTAGTCTTCAACTTTGATTTCATCCACACTCCCTAGTCCTTTCCTCATTTGTCCTGGGGGGGGGAGGGGGGGGGGAACTGCTGCTGGCTCCAAAACGTCTGAGGGTTTCGAAGTCGTTATAGGGTTTAGCTGCTGGTGAGACCGGCAGTTTCAGTGCTGTCCCATGCCGGGCTGCCCAGAATTCGAGCTGGATCCTCCTGCCAGGGCTTCTGGGTCTGACCAGTGAGCCCCTTCTTCCCAGCCTTTCCGGTGGACTCTGCCTTTTCTTCAGGGCCAGAGGGTTTGGAGGACAGCTCTGCTTCGAGTCCTGACATGGAGGATGGTTGTGGAGGAGTTGACTTGGGGAGGCTTGGGCCCCGTTTGACTCCACTTGGGTTATCTTGAGATGATTTCGGGGCTCGGCGTCCCCACGGCCCGGTCCTCGACCAGGCCTCCTTTTTGTTACACATCTCCAGGAAGCAGCCCGTAGCAGCTGTCTAACTACTAGATACCTACTTACTGCTAGGTAACAGGGGCATCAGGGCGAAAGAAACATTTTTGCCCATTTGTCTCGGCCTCTACTGGGGATTGAACCCAGAACCTCAGGTCTACGAATTTGAGGCTTTGTCCACTCAGCTGTCATGCGTCAGGCGCCCCTGGGTGTTGGTACCCTCGGCACAGGGTTTGTTGTTACAGAGGGAGGGGTTTTCTTATCCCCTCCCCCCCCCCCTGTACGAATTTGATATGGGTTCAGCTCCTCCCCGGGTTCCCTCGTGTTCTTCGGTCCCTTCCTTCCAGAGGCCATTGTAGCTTACTTCCTGCATAATCCAGATTTTGCCTTGATAATGGACCCTTCCTTGTTTTAGAACGGTGCGACTTTTCCTTATTGGGTGTGTTACAAGGTGCTGGAGTCATCCTGGTTGGCAGACTGACCTTTCTTTTTGTTGGGTGCATGGCATACATTGTCGAACCCGCATGCTTTAATGGTGGGAAACGTCTATGGTTGTTCAGGTTTACCTAGGGGGCGAGTTTGAGTGCCTCACTGTGTGCTTGTTCGCTTCTGTTCTTCCTAAGGCTGTCAGCCAGGTGCAGTTTCACATGCAGGTTCCTACCCTTTTGGCATCTCTGGTAGCCAAGAATTTGCGCGCCCGTGGGTATTTGGCTTCGGTCTTGCATTTCTTTTCCCTTGAGCTGTCTTCAAACTGGCTTGAGAAGGATGTGAAGGCAATGCATGCCGGGCCTGCGTCCAGCGTGCTTGCCCTGGTGGCTTGGGGTCGGCTGCCTTGTTGAAGTTGTTTGTGGAAGTCCCATGATTTGAGGGCATTTTGGGTCGTTTCCTCTGACCTGCAGTGGCACTGGGTGGCTCCTCCTCCTATGGAAGGTTCGGGGTTCTCAGCAGGCCTCTTCTACTGCGCTCTGCCAGATCATCTTTGAGTGGGTGAACATGGGCGTGGTTGAAACAACGACGTCTCTCAGATGGGTTTCCCGTCTGTCCTCAATCTCGAAACGGGATTGTGCAGATCCGAGATTCATTCTGGACGTGTCTCATCTGAACCCCTGGGTCTTTTGCCCCTCCTTTCGGATGACCACTTTCTCCCAGGTCCGGTTTCTTTTCTTTTGGAGGTGGATGCTTGGATGTCTCTGGACCTCTGGGATATGTATTGACATGTCCTGATTCATCCGGGGTACTGGCTCGGTTTTGTTGTGGGGTGTCAAGCTTACCGATTTTGTTGCCTTCCATTCGGCTTAAATTTCGCACCTCACATTTTCACACTCCTCTCCCAGGTCGTGGTAACCCGATTGGGTCTGTTACGGGTTCGGGTTCTGGCCTACCTCGACCAATGACTGGTGTGGGCTCCCAGCCAGTCCGCGTTTCTGCTTGACAAGGGTTTGGTTCTTTCCCAGCTCACCGGGTTCGGGTTCTTGGTGATCTGGCAGAAGTCCCATCTGGTTCCCTCTCAGGTTCGGTCATGGCTGAGTCTTGTGTGGGACTCTCAGACTGCTTCCTTGTCTCTCCCTCCGGAGTCGTTGCTGCGCCTGTGGTTCTGCCTTCGGCTGTTTCTAAGGAGCTCCTAGGTCACTCATTCATTGCAAGCAGCTGTGTGGGAGTCTGAACTTTGCCATGTTGGTTCTGGCTTCATAATCTGTTCTGGTTCCTTCAGAGACGTTCCTTCTGCCATTCTCGCGATCGCCGAGTTCGGTCACTGTGGGGGACTTGTGTCAGCTGCTGCGTTGCCAGCTTCCTCTTCGGGTTTTTTGGGGTTCAGTGCCATGGCGCCTATTCGAGTCCTCGCTCAATGTGTTCACGGATGCCTCATCTCTCGGTTAGGGCTTTGTGACCAGTGCTCACCAGGCCAGCCAGGGTTGCTGGGGTATGTCCTTGCGTCAGGCTCACATCGTGGTGCAGGAGTTTGCAGCAGTGTGGCAGTCACTTCGGAGAGTTTGTGTTGCTCGTGGATCAATGGTTTGGCTCCATTTGGACTGCGTTCCGGTTGTTCATTGCCAAAGGGGTTTGATGCAGTTCATGCCTCTTTGGGGCTGGTCGCTTCGGGTGACTCGTCTGCCGAGTTCTTGAGGTTTGGCCCTCTTGGCAGTTCATATCTAGGGAGTGTCCAACGTCCTTCCTGGCAGACGGCCTGTCTCGGTTCATTCCCGTCCACGAAATGAACAGTCAATGCCAACTTGTTCAGTTGGCTCTGCCGGATGTACAGGTGCCCGAAGGTGGACCTCTTCGCATTGGCATGGTCGAGGCATCTCCCAGTATATGTGGCGCCCTTCCCCGACTGCAAAGCCATTAGGGTCGATGCCTTTTGGCAGGACTGGTCGAGGTGGGGTTACCTGTACCTCTTCTCCCCAGTCCAGCTGTTGCTTCGGGTTCTGGCTCGTTTGGAGACTTAACATGGAAGAGTAGTCCTGTTGGCCCCTTGTGGCTGGCACAGTCTGGGTGTCATGCGTTGCTTGCTCGTTGTCTGAACCCGGGGACTTTCCTGTGACTGCCGCTTTCAGCAGATCTAGCCAGTCCAGTACATGGCTTATTCAATCTTCTCCTTCAGTCTAAAAAAGCAGTATGAGGACATGTATAGCACTCCGATACACAGCATGAAGGTGGAAGATTCGGACAATTTCTTTATGATTGATATCCAAACACCGGTAAATATAACTGATATCAACACGAGCGTAGCAGATTTTGAAAAAAAAAATTGACAATATGCCCATGCACACAGCCCCGGGTCCAGACTCATGGAATTCAATATTTATAAAGAAATGCAAAGTGCCAGTAGCACAGGCACTCAGTATAGTGTGTAGGAAGAGCTTGAACATGGGAGATACCAGATGCGCTTAAAGCAGCAGACATAGCCCCTCTACACAAGGGAGGTAGCAAAGCATTGGCAAAGAATTATAGACCAGTTGCACTAACGTCCCACATAATAAAAGCATTTGAGAGAGCAATCAGGAGTCAGGTCACTAGAGTCATGGAAACCAATGACCTCCACAATCCAGGCCAACATGGATTTAGAGCAGGAAGATCATGCCTCTCACAGCTACTTGACCATTATGACAATCACTGAGGCATGAGAAGAAAAACATAATGCAGAAGTTGTATACACAGATTTTGCAAAGGCATTCAACAAATGTGACCATGGAGTGATTACACACAAAATGAGGTCAATGGGTATAACTGGTGAAGTAGGAAGCTGGATACTCAATTTCCTGCCAAACAGAACACAAAGAGTAACAGTCAGTCAAGTAAAATCGAGTCCGAGCACAGTTAAAAGCTCTGTACCTCACGGTACAGTCCTTGCACCACTGCTGTTCCTTATTCTCATATCAGATATAGACAAAAATACAAGTCACTGCTTCGTGTCATCCTTTGCAGATGATACAAAAATCAACATGAAAATTACCTCAGATGAAGACATTGAAAAACTAGACAGACAGACATTAACAAAGTTTTCGATTGGGCAGCAGAAAATAACACGATGTTTAACGGTGACAAATTCCAGGTACTCAGAATAGCAAAAATGAGGCTCAAACATAATTCAAGGTACAAACCACAATCGAATCTGCCCATAGTAGGAAAACAGCTTGTCAAGGATTTGGGAATAATGATGTCCAACGACCTAACGTTAAGGGAGCATAACCAAGCAAGTATTGCGTCAGCCAGAAAAAGGATAGGATGGATTACGAGAACCTTCAAGTCCAGAGATCCCATCACAATGTTTGTTCTGTACTCTTCAAATCACTTGTGTTGTCCCGTCTTGAGTACTGCTCAGTACTCACTTTCCCCTTCAGAGCAGGAGAAATTGCTGAAATAGAGGGAATACAGAACATATACGACACGCATAGACGAGACAAAGCACCTAAATTATTGGGATCGTCTAAAAGCTCTCCAAATGTACTCACTAGAAAGGAGACGAGAGAGATACCAAATAATATACACATGAAAAATACTGGAGGGACAGGTCCCAAATCTGCACAGTAAAATAACAACATACTGGAGTGAACGACATGGAAGAAAATGCAGAATAGAACCAGTGAAGAGCAGAGGTGCCATAGGCACAATCAGAGAACACTGTATGAACATCAGGGGTCCGCGGTTGTTCAACACCCTCCCAGCGAGCATCAGAAATATTGCCGGAACAACCGTGGACATCTTCAAGAGGAAACTAGATTGTTTTCTTCCAGGAGTGCCGGACCAGCCAAGCTGTGGTGGGTATGTGGGCCTGAGGGCCGCTCCAAGCAACAGCCTGGTGGACCAAACTCTCACAAGTCAAGTCTGGCCTCGGGCTGGGCTTGGGGAGTAGAAGAACTCCCAGAACCCCATCAAGCAGGCATCAGTCTATGCAACTGGTCTTTCTGATGTGGGTTTATCACCACTTATATGGTGATCAGGTGGGTCTATGTGGGTTGTGTCTGGTTTCGGGTTGAGTTCTTTTGTCCTTTCTCTCTCTTGACTGTTTCAGGACTTTCGTCTTATGTCGAATACTGTTGCCTTGTATCGTACAGCGCTGGCAGACACACTCCTGCTTGCGTTTGGGGTTTATATTACTTCTGCTCTGTTTCACAAGCTGTCTTGTGCGTTGTTTCACCTCCGGCCTGCTCATGCGCCGACTGAGCTGCCCTGGTCGTTGCACCGGGTGCTCTGATTTCTCTCTTCTCCTCGGTTTGTGGTGGCCCCATTGGTTCAGAATTGTTTTGATAAGCCTCTTTTCTTGTTGGCATTGGCCACTGGAGGTAGATCTGGACGCTTCATTCTCTCCTCCGGTTCAGGGGTTTCTGTTTTTTCGATCCTGGTGGTAGGTTTGTTTGTTTGCAGCCATATCCCTCTCTTCTGGCAAAGAACGTGACGGCCGCTTTCCAGAGACTTCCTTGGGTTGTTGATGCTTCGTTCATTCAGCCTGGGGTGCATTGTGCATTATGTCTGGTTACAGCTCTTTGCCGTTATTTGTGCACTACGGCCTCGGTGGCTGGGACGCCCTTTGGGTTGCCCAATTTCCCTTCTTCCTTGTTCCAGGGCTCGGGTCTCCCAGGTCCTCCCCGCAGGGTTATTCGGTCCAGCCAACCTGCGGTCTATCCTATGTCCAAGATGTTCGCAAGTTTGCTGCTTTAGCTGTCTTTTTAGTAATATGTCTTGGGCTGATATTTGGGCATAGGGATTTTGGAGGTCGAAAAGGGTCCTGGCCCTAGTTGGGCGAGTGTTGCTTTGGGTCGCAGGTTGCAGCCAGTTGTCTCTACTTGGAGTTGAGGTGCAAGTGGTGGCTGCCACCCAGGTAAGTCCCTCTTCTCCTTTTACTGTGGATAGATAGCTTCAGGGAGCCGGAAGGGCTCTCCACAGAAACCCAGCATTGAATGTAATGAAATGCCATTTTCTGGCCAAATCCCAGAAACTCCCTCTGCATCCCTCCCACTCTCCACTGCACGGTTTCTATAGGCTATTGCTCTGAGGAGGGGGGGCCAGGTTCTGGCTTTTAGTCCCTGGTATGCTGAACTCCTCAGACTATAATGCCCTGGTCTAATGATTCACATATTAGCCTGATAGCTCCAGGGAGCCTCCGGGGACTTGCCCAGAAAATGGCGTTTCATGACATTCAATGCCGTTTTTTTTATTAATATTAATTTATTAACCTAACACAACACTAAAATTTCTGTACATGAGCTTAGCAAGGTAAGTTTTGATTACCAGCAAATGCTTCACTGGTTGATTGCCCTTTGCATTCTAGTAAGCATGTGTCTTCAGATGTAATTCAGTAATGAAGTTAAAACTCCCAATAACCTGGATTTCTGTCAAATTTGGCAAAGTTAAGGAGACAAATACTTACTTGATTTTGGCCAGACTACTCAAAGAACTGGATTAATTGGGAGCAGATTAGTGATCTTTTACAGAACGAATGACACTTACCTTCATTTGGAAATGATATTTTTTCCTTATCTATTGTATACTGCAGTACTTCCTTAGGTTGAGGAAGTAATGCAGGAAGCAAAACCAAAAAAGGTTCCACTTTTTTCTGAAAATAGAGATACATATTAATTTGCATGAAAACCATAAATATTTGTGTATTTTGTGAAAATTTACATCAGGTCTTCTGCACTCTCCTGAGTGCTTTATCTACTAGGTCTGAGTATATAGCAAGATAATTTTATTTAGGGAAAATACATATACACAATGAGTTACAGAATGCTGGATTTCTATATAAAGCAAGTATATAATGTAATATGTCTAAAGCCACTAGAACGCACAGCGTTTTGGGTGTTGAGCACAAGGACCAGCGTTTTGGATAAGGACGAGACTTACAACTCGACAACTAATACTGTACTAGTATTACTCATCAATAATTTATCAAGCACCTTAACCCTTCAATTGAGCATCACATCATATGATGCTTTGACCGACTTGCAGTAAATTGCGCATCGCATTATGTGATGCTTTGGAGTACTACGCAAGATTTAAACGGCCCGCGGATACACGGGGTTCACCACACCTTCATCAGGGCTCTTTTAAACAATCGCCATTTTTTTTTTAAATCGTGGGCCAAACTCCCGGGTGTTAGGGACCTCAGTATTGAGTGAGCAACCAAGCCTGACGCACGCAGCTTTAACTCACAGCACTGCTGTTCAGCTTGTGACCACAGCATCACCTAAAAATGCCATAATATTCTTGTTCATGCTATTATGTAGCGATGACATTATTACAGAAGACCCCTGACTGTGATAAAACTGACCAGGGTTCTGATAATAGCAGGATTGTGGTGATATTTAGCGCTGTGCGCCATGGAGGGAGGAATAATGCTGTGGGAGGGAGGAGTAATGCTGTGGGAGGGGAGGGTAGTGGCATTATCTTCTGACCGTGTGTGGCCACCTTTTATTGAATGCACTCACCATACCAGCTTAGTGGTATGGTGAGTGCACACAGTCAGCTGGCGGCTTCTTCCCTCACACATTCAAGGTCAGACGCACTAAAAATTTCACCCCCAACAATACTGTTTGTGGTGTTATTACCCTATATACAGACATTATATATAAGTATCTACATGTTTTGTTCACCATAACTGTTCAACTAAGCTGATATAATGCCCAAAGAGAATAGTGGCCACCCCTACCAACATAAATCATGCAGATGTTGCCACAACCATCACCAAAATGACTTCTCACCCACACTCCTTTTGCTGTTATTACACTATATATATACACGTTATATAAAAGTATCTACATTCGTGTTCACCATAACGAACCACTAAGTTGGAATGCTGAGTGGCAGTGGCAGCTAGTGGCAGCCCGCCACTGGCTGCCACTCCCTACCTCACCTCACTCGCCACCATTCTCCTCCCACCATACTGTTTTTGCTTTTATATACAGATGTTATATATAAGTATCTGCATGTTTTGTTTATCATAGTGAACAACTAAGCTGGTATAGTGAGTCCAGACAGTAAAAGGTGGTCACACAGAGTCGGCAGACAATGCTACCTCCCTCCCCACCAAGATTACTCCTCCCACTACAGCGCTAATTATCACAACAATCCTGCTGTTATCAGAATCCTGGTCATTTTTATCACAGTCAGGGGTCTTCTGTAATAATAATATTGCTAAATAATAGCATGAACATGTACATTATGGCATTTTTAGGTGATGCTGTGGTCACAAGCTGAACAGCAGTGCTGTGAGCTCATGCTGCGTGCATCAGGCTTGGTGGCTCACTCAATACTGAGGCCCCTCACACCCGGGAATTTGGCCCACGATTTTGTTTAAAAATTGTCTGTTTACAAGAGCCCTGATGAAAGTGTGGTGAACACCGTGTATCTGCGGGTCGTTTTAAATCTTGCGTAGTACTCCAATACATCATATGATGGGATGCACAATTTATACCAAGTCACTCAACCCATCATATGATGTGTTGTGCAACTTAAGGGTTAAAGGTTAGTTTATGAAAGTTAGCATAAAAATCATGAATATCTCATTGAAGAATGGACAGACAAAAATAGAGAACAGAAGCAGAGATAACAAGGGAGAAACAAAGGCAAAGAACAACACAGTAGACTAAGTAAGATCAGGATCAGTGAAATTGGGGTTACGGGGTATAGGCAAAGCAAGCAAGACAGTGGAGTCAAGGGAGCAGGAGGATGAATCATGTCAGCAATTACTCCAGCTTTAAATAGGGTTGTTAGTTTGCAACAATATTCTACTCTAGAGACTACAATATGTTTAATAACTACATACCTCACATTTCCTTAATCTTTCCTGAAAACGACGTATGCGTCTTTGGCTTTCCTCTTCTGTCTCCTGCAAAAGGGTTCTTAATCTTTGATCAGTGAATTGGGGCTATGGGGTATAGGCAAAGCATGCAGAGACAATGGAGACAAGGGAGTGGGAGGACGGACCAGGTCGGCAATTACTTCAGCTTTGAAAAGGGTTGCTATTTTGCAACAATATTCAACTCTAGAGACTACAATATGTTTATTAACTACTTCTCATATTTAAATTTTTCTTTTAGATCTTCATTTTCCTTCTCTAGTTGTTTATATTTACTTAATAAGGCTGTGATATCGTCTTTGAGCCACACCTTTTCTTCAATTATTATTGAAGGTGTGATGTGGATGTGGTTGATGTGGAACATGTTCCACATCTGGTTGATGTGGAACATGAACATCATCTTTGGTGGTACTATGGAGAGAGCAAAAGGCCATTATTGAAACAGATGAATCCGAAATATTTTCTCCTATGCAAAATCTAGATTAAAAAAGTGTTGAATGTAATGAAATTTCAGTTTCTGGATGAGCCCCAGAGGCTCTCTGAAACTCTCATACACTGATCAGTGCCATATTACTCGGTGCCATTAGTCGCAAAGTTCTATTGGTCTACAGAGGGCTACAAGCCAGAACCAGGTCTCAGAGGCAAAAGGAGTGATGGCCTTTGAACACTTCAAATGTAAAGTTATTTATACTTGCCACCAACTGGGGAAGGAACCCAGAAAGAGGCAAACCAAAAGACTGCATTGTTAAAACTAAAGACCACAGCCACAAGAAGTTGACATAATAGCACTAGAGATCTGCCATGAGAATGATAAACTAACGACCATAAATGCATACAGTCCACCGCCAAGCAGCACATGGTCAAAGGAGGCGCTAGATAATAAATGGGAAGGTCTCAGAGATTATAGCGAGAGCGGATAACGATAGATCACGACTGTTTATAGTTGGCGATTTCAACTTTAAATCCATAGACTGGGAAGCATATGAAGCTAAAACAGAAGATTTTTGGACCTGTAGATTTGTAGACATCCTGGAAACATTCTTGTATCAACATGTTAAACAAGCTACGAGGATGAGGGAAGGGGACGTTCCCTCCATGCTAGATTTGATATTTACCAGGAAAGAGGAAGAAATATTTGACATTCAGTACCTTCCTCCCTTGGGTAAAAGTGACCATGTCTTTTTGGGAATAAAGTATGCAATGCGTTATAATCTGGAAAAATACAAGTAGGTTGAAGCAGTTGAAAAACCTGACTTCAGGAAAGGACATTATGGCGACCTTAGAAAATTTAGAAACTTAAATTATTTACAATAAATTCTGAGTAGTTACTTCACGGAAATATTAATTGTATAATTTCAGAATATTTTCAAGAATTCGGTAATTATTCAATTAAGATTTATATCGGACTCGTATTTAGAGACTAGAAATTCTCACTTTAATTCTTTTCAATTGCAGTACAGTCAATAGTGTGTGTTAAAGGAATGTAGTAATAATAATTTCATTCTATCAAGTTCATTCTAGTATTTTCGGTCATCTAATAATTAATGTGACCTTTTTATTTGGTTTATAATTGCACATGTATTTTATTTGACATTGTATACAGTACAGTATCTTGTTTCACAGTGATAAATGGTAGTCAAGTCAGGTTGTGTATTCTATCTGTCTGCCTATTACTTTTACGAATGAGAGACGAGGATACAAGACAAAAGAATTTCATTCATTGGTGGAGCGAGATTCTGACGCCAACATCTGTCACCACCTGTCAATAGGCGAAGTGATTGATGGTTCTCACTGGTGCTGTGGAACGCAGTTAAGAAAAAGTATGAAGGAAAGATAGTTCCGATATAGATGCTCGAGAATTTTAACGTAAAAGGTTCACGAATACTTTGAGTGGTTATCGAGAGTGGGCTTAATTGTCGAGTTAGGAATGCGTTAAAATTTCAAAGGCGATAGCTTGTGATAGCTCCTTGCATACTACACCCAGTAGGGTCAGTTTGTGTGGAATAGCGAGAAAAGTGCGGGTTGTAGGTACACATTTCTCAGAAGTAAAGGCATGGTAGAAAACAAGACTACCTGGGGTGGGGGGGCGCGACAAACCCCCAACTGTGGGGGCGGTGCAGGCGTTAGCTCTTTAGAAAACCCAAGCAGGCCCCACAGTGGGGCAAGGTGACCCCATCGGGAGCCCAGGGAGTGCCCAGGCGGGAGTAACGGATCCGGGGGCCAAAGGGGCAGCAGCCCTGGACGATAGCAGGATTTCGTTGAGGGCTCTCGGTCCACGGATATCACGATGATTGGGGGAGGCCATAGGGAGTGATGGGGAAGTAGACCCCAACAATGGAACATCTACCCCCGTCCAACAACAGACTCCAGGGGATGATGCAACTGTGGGGCCCCTGGGATTGGTGCAGTCTGGTTCACCAAAAACAGTACTAACTCCATCCTCAATCAGCACAGCAACCACAATCACCAACAACCACCATACTACCCACAACCACCACCAAACTACCAACACCCAGCATATTACCCACAACACCACCACCACCCACAAGCATCACTACCACTACAAGCACAACAACCACCACCACCACCACACACAACCACACCCACAACAACCACCACAACAACTGCCACCACACTACCAGCCACAACCACATCACTACATACCACACCAACAACAACCACCATACTATCAACAACACTACCAACCACATGCTCTTCTGTATCAGACCTCCACCCAACCCTCAACAAACCCCTCCCCAGTGTACCCCTCTTCCCCGGGCCCGGTATTTGTATGTTAATATTTTGGAGGGTGGGGAACGGATTAATTCAGTTCCCTTTATTTCTTATGGGAAAAATCACTTCGACTTACGATATTTCGAGTTACGATCCGTCTCTCGGAACGGATTAGCATCGTAAGTCGAGGCCCCATTGTATATAATTGCTATAATATACTCTACAAGTGAAATCAGGATCAGCTAGCTAATACGGTACAGTATTTTAGGAAAATACTTACAATTTTTTCTTCTTTTATTTTAAGTAGACCTTCAATTGAAGTCACTTGTTGAAGATGATGATGTTTGTAGTCTATTTTGCTGAAGGTGAAACTTTTTCATTTGCTGATACTTTTTTCCTGTAATATAATTTAGAAATATATTAGTTAAAAAATCCAGCATTGAATGTAATGAAACACCAATTTCTAAGCGAGCTCCAGTGGTTTGCTGAAGCTACTATTTCTAATGTGTCATACTATTAGGTTTTGTCAGTTGAATGGTTCTATTGGCCTATAAGGGACCATAAGCCAGAACCTGGCCTCCTCAAAGAGGCACAGTGAACGGTGGCAAATATGCCTTCAAACAAGACCACAGCCTCAAGAACAGAGGGTTTTATTAGCATGTTAAGGGATTTAAACAAGGGAGCCGAGTGTTGTCTGAAAGCAGAGTTTGTTATTATTTTGATAGCAGATTTTTTGCTAGGTGATGATGGGCTTCAGGTGTTTTGCAGTGGTTGACCCCCACGCATAGATACCATAAGTAAGATAGGGATAGATTAGTGCATAATAGAGAGAGGAGAGCAGAGTTAGGAACATAATATCTGATTTTGGGGAGTATACCAACTGTTTTAGAGACTTGGTTATGTGTTGAATGTGGGTGCTGAAGTTGAGTCTTGTCTAGGAATAGGCCAAGAAACTTTCCATCATTTTTATTACTGATGATGTCTATCTGTAGCTGAATTGCATTCGATGATTTGCTTCCAAGTAAGATGTAGGTCTTTTCTATGTTTAGTGTTAGTTTTTTAGTAGACATCCATAAGTGGACTTTTTTTTTAATTCATTATTCAAAACATTATTTAGTTTGTGGGGGTTGGCGTCTGAATAGACGAGGGTAGTATCACCAGCAAACAATATAGGTTTGAGAATATTAGAAACATTAGGCAGATCATTGATATATATAAGAAATAGAAGAGGTTCCAAGATGCTGCCCTGTGGCACTCCAACTGTTATTGGTAGAGTGGAAGAGGTCGTATCATTGATGGCTACACATTGGTGTATGTCACTAAGTTGGGATCGGATATAGTCCAGGGCAAGGCTTTGGATTCCATAATGCTGGAGTTTAAGTAAGAGGTAGTTGTGATTAACAGTATCATCTGATATCATGGTTGTTGTATTGAGTAATTATCCTGCTGCATTATTCCTTGAAATGATCCTCATTTTGCTTCAGTGAACCAATGTGTAACCCTGGAATGTTGTCCTAATGTACCTAGTAATCCTTTCATTATTGTGCATTCTAACCTGCTTTTGTGTCAAAAGTTCTTGCAATGTTCCTGTAAACATTTTTGACGGTTTGCTGTAATTATTCCACTTAAAATTATCTGTACCTGTATAGTAAGGCTGAAATGTACCTGTAAACATTTGTTAATTTTGCTGTGAATTGTCTAAAATTACCTGTTAGTTTAGGGATTTGCATGAAACTATGCATGCTAGTGGCTTTACAAGAATGTATATATGAAAAACTTTAATGCTCTGTACTCTCAAACCCAATGTACCTTCTTGAATATAAGTAAATTAAATAAATAAATAACGTTCCGGGTCTTAGAAATTCTTCCCTATCAATTTTATCGATTCCTGTTACTATTTTGTAAGTAGTGATTATATCGCCTTTTTTCTATCTTCTAGTTTTTGCACATTTAATGCTTCACTTAATGCCGTGGCTCCTACCCGAGCCCTCGCTCAAAGTGTTTACGGATGCCTTGTCTCTTGGCTGGGGCTTTGTGACCAGTGCTCACCAGGCCGGCCAGGAGCAGTGGGCTCCGTCCTTCAGTAGGGCTCACAACACAGTTCGCGCCTGTTTGGCTGTCACTTCAGAGGGTGCGGGTCGCTCGGGTTTCGATCAGGCTCCATTTGGACTGCACTCCGGTGGTTCCTTGCCTGACCCGTGTGGGTTCTCTTCGGTCCTTGGCTCTTTGGGGCTGGTCTCTTAGCGACTTCTGGCTCTTTTAGAGCCGTCCCAGAGAGTAGTAGTACTGTTGGCCCCTTGGTGGCTGACCCAGCTTTGGTTTCAGGCGCAGCTTGTTCAGTGTTCGAACCCGCGAAGTTTCCTGCAGTTCCACCTCTTTCAGCAGATTGGACCAGTATGGTACGTGGCTGGTTCGGTGGTCTCCTCTGCTCTGTCTTTCTGACCTGGTTTATCACCACTTGCATGGTGATCAGGTGGCTTCACAGATGGTGTCCCACTTGCGAGTTTCGTCTCGGCGACAGTATGAAGTTTCCTGGTGTTCTTTCTGTCGGGTTCTCTCCCTTCGTAGATTGTCATCTATTTCGGATCTGGTTGTTTTGTCCTTTCTCTCTTGACTTTTTCAGAAACCGTCTTTTGATGCTGAATACTGTTGCCTCAAATCGTGTGGTGTTGGCAGAGCCGCTTTTGCTTGCATTCTGAGGGTTGTTACTTCCGCTCCGTTCCGCAAGCATTATGCACTGTGCACCTTCGGCCTGCTCATGCACCATCCGAGTTGTCCTGGTCTTTGGACTGGGTGCTCTCTTTTCTCCTTGGTTTGTTGTGGCTCCTTCAGTTCTGGATTGTTTTTCTCAGGCTCTTTTTCCTGTTGGCATTAGCTTCTGGGGGTCAGGTTGGGAAGCTTCATGCTCTCTTCCCGTGCACGGTTTTCTGCTCTTTGTCCTGGTGGTAGGTTTGATCATTTTCAGCCGTCTCCCTCTTTTCTGGCGAAGAATGGAATGGTGGCTTTCCGTAAGGGCTGTTGGGTTGATGCTTGGTTGGTTTGGCCACGGAGTGCACCATGTTTTGTGTCCGGTTGCGGCTCTTCACCATTATTCGTGCACCATAGCCTCTGTGGCCGGGGATGTGCTACGAGTTCTCTGTTTTCCTCCACTGTTTGTGGGTTCGGGTCTCCCAGGTCGTCCGCAGGGTTATTCATTCCAGCCAGCCTGCGGTCCATCCTCGAATCCATGACGTTCGCTAATTTGCGACTCTAGCTGCTGCTTTTTGGGCAATATGTCTTGAGTTGACATTTGGGCGCGAGGATTTTGGAGGTCGGACAGGGTCCTGGCCGCCCGTTACCTCGTTCATGTTCCTGGTCCTAGTCAGGCGTGTGTCGCTATGGGTCGCAGGTTGCAGCCAGTGGTCTCAACTTCGAGTTGGTGTGAATGGCGGCACCCTCCCAGGTACGTCCCTCTTTTCATTTTCTGTGGTTAGGTAGCTCCAGGGAGCCAGATGAGCTATCCACAGAAAACTAGCGTTCAATGTAATTAAACGCCATTTTCTGGGCGAATCCTGGAGGTTCTTCGGCAATCTTCCAGTTGGCGATATTCACGTTTTTTATATTCAACCTCTGAACTAGGGTGGCATGACCGACATGGGGGTCTGGGGCTCCCCCTTCCCCCTCATGGGGAGGGGGGGGGGAGCTGCACAGACAACGACAGTAATGATGTCATGCTTGTTTGCTCATTTTCAGATTGGGGAGTTCCGCTTGATAGTTTGGCTTTCGGTAGCAATTTTTAACCAGGTTTCTTTTGGGACGCCTACCTTTCTGGGTGCCTAACCCGGTCATTGGCACACATGGAATGCCTCTAACCACATGGCGGTTTCTATAGGCCATTGCTCCTCGTGCCTCTCTGAGGGGGCTCGGTTCTTGCTCGTGGTCCCTGATACACAAGAACTTCAATGAAAATGGTCTAGAAACATATCAGTCCAGTAAGCTACGAGGAGCCTCCGGGACTTGCCCAGAAAATGGCATTTCATTACATTCAACGCTGGTTCATTTTGGCAATTTTCAGGCTGTGGTCTTTAGTTTTAACCATGCAGTTTTTTGGTTTGCCTCTTTCTGGGTTTCTTCCCCAGTTGGTGGCAAGTATAAATAACTTTACATTGAAGTGTTCAAAGGCCATCACTCCTTTTGCCTCCGAGACCTGGTTCTGGCTTGTAGCCCTCTCTAGACCAATAGAACTTTGCGACTAATGGCACCGAGAAATATGGCATTAATCAGTGTATGATAGTTTCAGGGAGCCTCTGGGGCTCATCCAGAAACTGGCATTTCATTACATTCAACACTTTTTTAATCTAGATTTTGCATAAGAGAAAATATTTCGGATTCATCTCTGTTTCACTAATGGCCTTTTGCTCTCTCCATAGGACCACCGGAGATATTTCAGATACTGGTTCCTCGAATCAGGAACATGTACACTCCCTTACACCTTCACCTTCAATAACAATTGAAGGGAAGGTGTGGGGTAGAGAAGAGATCTCTATGGTTATAAATGAGAATAGAGATCTTATAAATGAGAATAGAGATCTTATAAATGAGAATGAAGAATATAAAGCTGAGATCGAAGATCTCAAGAAAAAATTAAACAAAAGTGAGGTATGTAGTTAATAAACATATTGTAGTCTCTAGAGTGGAATATTATTGCAAACTAACAGCCCTATTCAAAGCTTGCTGACTTGATCCATTATTTGTTGACCCGATCCATCCTCCTGCTTCCTTGTCTCCATTGTCTCTGCATGCTTTGCCAATACCCCATAACCCCAATTCACTGATCAAAGATTAAGAACCCTTTTGCAGGAGACAGAGGAGGAAAACCAGAGGCTTATACATAGTCTAAAGGAAAGACTGAAGAAATGTGAAGTATGTAATTATTAAACATATTGTAGTCTCTAGAGTGGAATATTGTTGCAAACAACCCTATTTAAAGCTGGAGTAATTGCTGACATGATTCATCCTCCTGCTCCCTTTACTCCATTGTCTTGCTTGCTTTGCCTATACCCCGTAACCCCAATTTCACTGATCCTGGTCTTACTTAGTCTACTGTGTTGTTGTTTGCCTTTGTTTCTCCCTTGTTATCTCTGCTTCTGTTCTCTATTTTTGTCTGTCTATTCTTCAATGAGATATTCGTGATTTTTATGCTAACTTTCATAAACTCTAACCTTTAACCCTTAAGTTGCACAACACATCATATGATGGGTTGAGTGACTTGCTATAAATTGTGCATCCCATCATATGATGTATTGGAGTACTACGCAAGATTTAAAACGACCCGCAGATACACGGTGTTCACCACACCTTCATCAGGGCTCTTGTAAACAGACACTTTTTAAACAAAATCATGGGCCAAATTCCCGGGTGTGAGGGGCCTCAGTATTGAGTGAGCCACCAAGCCTGATGCACGCAGCATGAGCTCACAGCACTGCTGTTCAGCTTGTGGCCACAGCATTGCCTAAAAATGCCATAATATTCTTGTTCATGCTATTATGTAGCGATGATAATATTACAGAAGACCCCTGACTGTGATAAAAATGACCAGGATTCTGATAACAGCAGGATTGTTGTGATAATTAGCGCTGTAGTGGGAGGAGTAATCTTGGTGGGGAGGGAGGTAGCATTGTCTGCCGACTCTGTGTGACCACCTTTTACTGTCTGGACTCACTATACCAGCTTAGTTGTTCACTATGGTAAACAAAACATGCAGATACTTATATATAACATCTGTATATAAAAGCAAAAACAGTATGGTGCGAGGAGAATGGTGGCGAGTGAGGTGAGGGAGGGAGTGGCAGCCAGTGGCGGGCTGCCACTGGCTGCCACTGCCACTCAGCATACCAACTTAGTGGTTCGTTATGGTGAACACGAATGTAGATACTTATATGTAACGTGTATATATAGTGTAATAACAGCAAAATGAGTGTGGGGGAAGAAATTTTGGTGATGGGTGTGGCAACATTTGCATGATTTGTCATGTTGGTAGGGGTGGCCACTATTCTCTTTGGGCATTATATCAGCTTGGTTGAACAGTTATGGTGAACAAAACATGTAGATACTTATATATAATGTCTGTATATAGGGAAATAACACCACAAACAGTATTGTTGGGGGTGAAATTTTAGTGCGTCTGACCTTGAATGTGTGAGGGAAGAAGCCGCCAGCTGACTGTGTGCACTCACCATACCACTAAGCTGGTATGGTGAGTGCATTCAATAAAAGGTGGCCACACACGGTCAGAAGATAATGCCACTACCCTCCCCTCCCACAGCATTACTCCTCCCTCCATGGCGCACAGCGCTAAATATCACCACAATCCTGCTATTATCAGAACCCTGGTCAGTTTTATCACAGTCAGGGGTCTTCTGTAATAATATCATCGCTACATAATAGCATGAACAAGAATATTATGGCATTTTTAGGCGATGCTGTGGTCACAAGCTGAACAGCAGTGCTGTGAGTTCAAGCTGCGTGCGTCAGGCTTGGTTGCTCACTAAATACTGAGGCCCCTAACACCCGGGAGTTTGGCCCACGATTTAAAAAAAAAATGGCGTCTGTTTAAGAGCCCTGATGAAGGTGTGGTGAACCCCGTGTATCCGCGGGCGGTTTAAATCTTGCGTAGTACTCCAAAGCATCACATGATGCGATGCGCAATTTACTGCAAGTCGGTCAAAGCATCATATGATGCGATGGGCAATTGAAGGTTTAAGGTGCTTGATAAATTATTGATGAATAATACCAGTACAGTATTAGTTATCGTTTTAAGTCTCGTCCTTATCCAAAACGCTGGTCCTTGTGCTCAACGCCCAAAACGCTGTGCGTACTAGTGGCTTTAGACATTACATTATATACTTGCTTTATATAGAAATCCAGCATTCTGTAACTCATTGTGTATGTATGTATTTTCCCTAAATAAAATTATCTTGTGTTATCTTGCTATATACTCAGACCTAGTAGATAAAGCACTCGGGAGAGTGCAGGAGACCTGATGTAAATTTTCACAAAATACACAAATATTTATGGTTTTCATCCAAATTAATATGCATTTCTATTTTCAGAAAAAAGTGGAACCTTTCCTGATATTGTCTCCTACATTACTTCAACATGAGGAAGTAATGCAGTATACAATAAACAAAAGCAGGATAATTCAAAATGAAGGCGTCATTCGTTCTGTAAAAGATCACTAATCTGCTCCCAATTAATCCAGTTAGTTGGGTAGTCTGGCCAAAATCAAGTAAGTATTTGTCTCCTTAACTTTGCCAAATTTGACAAATCCAGGTTATTGGGAGTTTTAACTTCATTACTGAATTACATCTGAAGACATATGCTTACTAGAATGCAAAGGGCAATCAACCAGTGAAGCATTTGCTGGTAATCAAAACTTACCTTGCTAAGCTCATGTACAGAAATTTTAGTGTTGTGTTAGGTTAATAAATTAATATTAATAAAAAAACAGCATTGAATGTCATGAAACCCCATTTTCTGGGCAAGTCCCCGGAGGCTCCCTGGAGCTATCAGGCTAATATGTGAATCATTAAACCAGGACAGTCTAAGGAGTTCAGCATACCAGGGACTGAAAGCCAGAACCTGGGCCCCCCCCCCCCCCACCTCAGAGCAATAGCCTATAGAAACCTCCAAGTGGTTGGAAGCACTGTCTGCCAGCTACCAGGTTAGGCACCCATAAAGGTAGGCATCCCAAAAACAGATCCCAACTGGGAAACATTACTACCGAAAACCAAACTGCTAAGCAGAACTCTCCCACTCTAAAAACAAGCAAACAAGCATGACGAACAAATCCCCAAGGGCCGTGACGAGGATTCGAACCTGTGTCCGAGAGCATCCCAGACGCTGCCTTAATCGACTGAGCTACGACATAAGAATTGCAACCAGAAATTCACAAACCACCACATCCATATGTTCTGTTCTACCTATCATGTCTATATTGTGATGCATTGATTTCAGGCTCATTGGTCTTCATAGATTTAATGGGAATTGAAACCATGGTAGATGTCTCTGGATCTAGAAGTTGAAATGGGATATTATGGGTTGGTCTAGTCGTTAGTTTCAATCACATTTGGGTCACTGTACTTTTCTACCTTCTGGAGATGTTACATCATCTGTGGGTAGCTGTTGGCTCAAGGAGCAGCCGACAAAATTGGAGGAGCAGCAGAGTCATGTCATTAAACCACCACCACCACCAACATAATACGGCACATGTCAGTTTGACATAGTTTCAGGGAGCCTCTGGGGCTCGCCAAGAAAATGGGGTTTCCATTACATTGAACACTTTTTTACATGTGCATGTTCAGGGAAGGGATTTTAACAAATATCCAATTTTAAAAAAAAAAAACACTTCAATTGTGGCACACCACCAATTTGTCACAATAAAAGCAGCGCAGCACTGGAGTTAATTCTTATAATCGCCACATTATTTTAGGATCTTAAGCAGGCTTAACAGAGGCAGACACATCCATATGTTCTGTTTTACCTATCATGTCTATATATATATTGTTTTTCATTGATTTCAGGCTCATTGCTCTTCATCGACCTCATGGGTGTCGAAACAATGGAAGATGTATCCGGTATGGCGTCAGCAACCCATGAGGAGATGAAGAGCGGGAGCAAGACACTCACATTTGAGTGTGTTTCTTGAAGATATGGCAAGTAAGGCAAGATAAATCATCTTGAATTGACAAACATTCTCTTGTACTATAAATTTGTACCTACAAGAATGTCTATTTGTTTATTTGTTCAGAGGTTGAAGGCCAGATTCTTTGGGCTAGCCTAACCCAAACTTGCAGGGTAAAGGGTTTGGGGTACAGAATGGACAAACGCTGGCATTTGTTTCATTACATTCAATGTTGGTTTTCTGTGGGGAGCCCCTTTGGCTCCCTGGAGCTATAGATGTATTAGAGTTCACAAAAAGATTGCAAAAATAACAAGTTAACACCACCTACCCCCCCCCCCCCCATATGATTTGCCTATTAGCCTGGTAACTCAAGGGAGCCTCCTGGACTCGCCCAGAAAATAACATTTCATTACATTTAACACTTTTTAGAGGGGCAGTTTATCATTAACTTTATTTAAATCCAAAATTAATATCTGAATAAGTGGTGTATGAAAAGTACTTGGCTTTCTATGTAATAAATATTTTTTAGATAGAGAATTATTTTAATTTGTTTTCAGGGTTCCAGCACATCTTATCGGAACAGCAAACTGACCCATTATGTACATGAAGAGATGAAGAGAGAAAATTTATATGAAACTCTCCTGCAAACATACCTAGAAAAAGGTCCTTTCAAGAATGTTAAACATTTCTACAACATCGCAAAAGATACCTACGCAGGAATAACCAAGGCATACATCGAGGAATTCACAAAATCCTACAAACTCTACTCTGAAACGTAAATACAGTACAGTATTGAGTTTTTAGGGAGCCCTCTGTAGTAACGTGAAGCTATGTGGTTACCATCTACTGGGTCACATTAGCCACAGAGTTCTAGTGGTCTACATGGGATCAGAATCAGAACTCTACCTCCTCACAGATGCAGGGAGCAGTAACATTTATTCAACTTTCCCAGCCACCTCACTGAGAAAGGCCCTCGGTGGCTGTTCCTTACACTGTGGTAATTACCAAAGTGTAGTTACACACTTTAAACAGGATGGAGTTGAGAAGTGGAGAAATATATGGGCGCTGAGTGAGTAGGCACTTGGGGACTCTGGACCCCACCACTCTGTGGGGCGGCAGTTTCCGCCAGTTTTCATAATTATTTCAATGTCATTCGTTTCTTGTGTTTTTTTGCTGTAATTATTATTATTATTATTATTATTCAAAAGGGTGCAATTGGTTGAATTTATATAATTCAATGTATGGAACATTGCTATGCTCAAAATTAGGGAGCTCATATGGTGACATTAACAAATCCACAAGGGTCGTGACGAGGATTCGAACCTACGTCCGAGATCATCCCAGACACTGCCTTTATCGACGGAGCTACGACATGGTCAAAAGAGTTGAAACCGACGTTCTAGTGAACTTACTGGATCCTGCAGCCTCTCAGACACAAACCAGGGTTTTACACAACTCCCCCATGCACTCGAGCTATGTCAATAGGCCGTTTTCCCTCTTCGCCCTTACTTCATTACAATAGATAAAGGCAGCGTCTGGAATGATCTCTGACGTAGGTCCCTTGGTACAGAGAACAAAGTTAAAATACGGGCAGAGAGAAAAAGGGGGTGAAGGATGAGAACAAGAACCCCCCCCCCCACGTGTTACAATGGTAACCCCCCCCATGTTACAATGGTAACCCCCCCCCCCCCCCAGTTAATTCTTATAATCTCCACCACAACCATATGTTCTGTTCTACCTATCGTGTCTATATTGTGATTCATTGATTTCAGGCTCATTGGTCTTCATAGATTTAATGGGAATTGAAACCATGGTAGATGTGTGTGGCACAGAAGCAGCCACCCAAGAAGAGATGAAAAGCGGGAGCAAGACATTCACATTTGAGCATTTCTAGAAGACTTGTCAAGTAAGATAAATCATCTTGAATTGATACACTCTTGTAGCATAAATTTGTACTTATGCAATGATCTGGTGCTCAGATCATGCTTCTCCCCTCTCTCCTCCCTTTCTCCCCCTCCCCTTGCCCGTCATTCGTCTCCCCCTCCCTTTGGTCATCCCTCCCATTTGTCAGTGACCCTCATGGTCAAACAGTTTGAAGTCACTTGTTCCCCCCCCCCTCTCCCGTCCATCTTTCCAGTGATTAATTGGAAATACCTCAGGGCCAACAAACTTGTGCTCTCAAATTACACATGGGTGCCCAGCAAACCACTGGAGCTCACCAAGAAATTGGTGTTTCATTACATTCAATGCTGGATTTTTTAACTGATTAATATATTTCTAAATTATATTACAGGAAAAAAGTATCAGCAAATGAAAAAATGTTTCACCTTCAGCAAAATATACTACAAACAACATCTTCAAGAAGTCAATTTTGATGCTAAACAAATGATTGATGATGCACTGTATGGGACGCATACAATCATTTTGGCCTACGGGCAAAGTGGAACTGGGAAAACAACCACTTTGAAAATTTACAAGTAATTTCAATTGAAGGTCTACTTAAATAAAGAAAAAAATTTATTTTTCTAAAATACTGTACCGTATTAGCTAGCTAATCCTGATTTCACTTTTAGAGAGTATATTATAATTATATACAATGGGGCCTCGACTTTCAATGCTAATCCGTTCCAAGACAAAGAATTTACTTTAGTAAAATCTACTCTAAAGTAGTTATCTGGTCTGTAGACCAGATAAAGTTCGATGCCAAAGAAATGATTCAATATGCATTCTATAGAAAAACAATCATTTTGGCGTATTGCCAGTGGCGTTGGAAAAACCAGCACTTTAAAATTTGCAAGCGACTTCAGTTGAAGGTCAAACGGGGTGACGATGTGTTGCACTTAGTTGTCGACAGTCATTCCGCATTCTAGTCTGTCTACCTGTAGCAGCGTATTTGTAGTGTTGCAATCTGATGTGTATCCGTTGCCCCAAATACAGGAGATTAGATTAATTTGGTGCTTCAAAGTATTTCTCAACTCGACGCGAAATCGGCGTATTGGGCGATTCCGGTGACAAAACAGGATAGGGATAAAACAGCATTCTCAGATGGTAGGCACACTTATCAATTCCGTAGGATGCCGTTTGGTTTAAAGACAGCGCCTTCGTCATTTCAGAGGGGCATAAACTTCATACTCGGTCCGGTCCTGGGTAGGCATTCTTTAGCGTACCTGGATGATGTGATATTCCAGGACGTTTCAGGAACACCTACAAGACTTGACAGACTGACGTTGTTAGATCAGGCAGGGTTCAAGCTAAGCGTTCAGAAGTGCACCCTGGTGGCCCAGAAATTCCAGGTGTGCCCAGACAGTATCCGACCTGACCCAGACTCTTGCCGTGCCATTGCTGACATGCCTACTCCAAGGAAGGCAAAAGACATGCGTAGGTTTTTGGGGGCGGCCGGATATTTTCCTCGTCATATTGAAGGTTTCGCTGGCATTTCAGCACCCCTGACTGATCTGAAAGAAAAATGCGAAGTTTATGTGGAAATCTGAGCATGACGAAGCCTATCGCAAACTGATTGACCAACTAATTACGACACCAGTATTGGCGATTCCCGATTTTGACAGTGGGAGGTGCACACTGACGCCAGCAGTATAGCTATTGGCGGGTGCTTAATTCAGCGAGATGCGGATAATTTACCCCATCCGGTAGCCTATTTCAGTAGAAAGGTCAAAGGACCTGAAGTTCGTTATTCAGCTACGGATCAGGAGGCACTGGCAGTAGTAGAATCAGGTATTTCGAGCCTTACCTATTTCAGCGGCACTTTGTAATTTACACGGACCATCGAGCATTGACACCTTTAAAAAGCGAACAAAATGCCCACAAATGTCACACTGGTCTCACGAACTTTCGGCCCACTCATTCCAGATTTTGTACAAGCCTGGTCCAGCACATGTTGTGCCAGATACGTTAAGTAGAAACATAGCGTTAGTTAAAGTTAACGAAAATATTGAAACAATTCTATCAGATAAAATGAGAATACCAGTTGAGCGAGCCTAGATGGAAAGAAATTTTTGAGTATTTAGAAGGAGGAAAATACCAAAAAGAAAAAATTTACCTATTCATGATTTTGAGATGAAACAGGGCGTCCTGTATTACGTTAATAGCCAGAATGGTAGGGCAGTATTTCAACTAGTTATTCCGGACATCAGCTTTAAAGCTTGCGTACGCATCTAAAATTGCAGGGCATCCGGGGATCTTTAAAACCCACTTAAGGGCAAAGTATTTTATTTCCCAGGATTATTTTCTAAAGTAATCAAATACGTGAAGTCATGCAAGCGGTGCCAGGAGGAGGAAAGGCACCCTTAGGGTACAAGCCCCACTTCAGGAATTTCCTAAAATTTGTGAACCTTTAGATCGTGTGAGGGCCGATTTGATTGATTTACATCAGTCATTCAGGGAATAGATACGTGTTGGTGCTAGTTGACCATCTATCTAGGTACACTACACTAGTTGCATTACCTCAGAAGGATTCTCGTACAGTTGCAGATGCATTCTTGCGTAGGTTCGTTACTGTATTTGGACCTAAAGTTTTAGTCTTTGACCGGGGTCAAGACTTCAATGGCAATATATTTAGGGAAGTTTGTAAGATTTTAGAGACAACTTTGGCTTTTACAACAGCCTTCCACACATAAGCAATCTGAATGACGGAACGGACTAATCTTTCAGTCAAGGATATGCTTGCAATCCCTGCTGAACATGACGCAAACTCTTGGGATGACCACCTACCCTATGTTCAATTAGCCTTGAATACTGCCATCCACCAATTGATAAACACCCAACACCTTCATTTGTTTACTGGTAATTCATGCAATTTCCCCTCAGGTCTGCTTAAGACAATATTGCATACAGGGAGGACTATCCTTCAGAGGTCCTTGGAAAAATGAGAAATGCATGGAATATTGCAGCTGAAGCGTCCAAGAAGGCACGGACTCGGTATGCTCATTTTTATGACAAGAAAGTGGGCCCTCTTGAGTTGAAGGAAGGAAGCCGCGTATTGAGAGAATGAGGCTGCGCCCGCCAATCAGAGCAGGAAACTAGCTCCGAGGTGGCGAGGTCCGTATAGAGTAGTTAAAAGGGCGGGACCGGTTAATCTTGTTATAAAAGGAGTATCCGAGGACCAGGTGGAAAGGACAATTCATGTAAATGAATTGAAACTATCATGCTAGAGAGGAAATAGAACTGTCTTCAGCGGGTCTAGTTCCTGACTCGGCAGCGCTGACTTGTCGCTTCACCGACGAGTCAGGGGATGAGGATGACCCTCCGTCATCGCTCGTCAGTAGTCAGGTGCAGTCTCATAACTATGGTGACGAGATCTCGCGCTATACAGTAAAGTAACTTCCCTAGTTAGTATAATTTAGTATTCATTACATTTTCCTGTAGAGGCAATGAGGTGAACTATTACTATACTTAACTCGGGTATCAGCTTTTACCGTGCTCTGGGGTTCCATCTCCACCAAACCCAGAGTATATCTATGCTTCCGCTGTACTGTGTGTGTGTTCCCAGGTCTGATTGGTACACCGACCCAGTTGTTCCAGCCACACGTGAACCCTTGTCTGTAAAGACCGAGGGGGGAGGCACCTTACACAAAGCCCTCTCCTCACCTGACCCAGTAACCCATACATCAGTTACTTTGGGGATGAGTGACTGTCCAAGAGTCACCCGGCCGACGCCTCACGTCACTAACGAGGTTGTCAGGGCCAGCGAGCTGTCCACATACAGCAGTCACCGGATGTGCCATACAATGCCGGGGTAGCCGTCTCGAGATCACCACTACCCACCTGCTGCGTCATCAAGACCGCAGCCATTCCAGCAGTGTTGGAGGAGAGGTCAAGAAAATGGAAAGCCAGTAGCAGTACTCAAGAGTTTCACCGGAAGATTAATGATTACGTCATCTGAAGCAACAGGAACGCGGAACTAAGGCGGTCACAGGTGGAAGGCACGGTTTCCCTACAGAGTGCCGGGACTCGCCAATAGAAGGTCGCAAAATTGCCTTTGGCCTAAAGTCGGCGGTACGAGGGTATACACAGTTGGTGTTTACGGCCTAGTAACCTGATGACATTAATTAACGCCTGAGATGTCGTGAGCTATGATGGAAGACGAGATTCACCTGTTCTGCAAACAAGCAACCCGCCTCTACGACCCTCTGACACCACTCCTGTTACCAGACACTGTTGGTACATCCAGTCCTACTCTGCTGTGGTCATCTGCGCCGTCAAGTTTAACATCAAGACTGCCGTGTGAACTGTGATTGATATGAAGGCGTGTGGACCGTCGGGAGCAAGATCAATGGCCGAAGTAACAGTATTCTACAGCTGTCACTTGGCACTCCGCTCTACTACACTGTCATTCAAGAGTACCGGATGGGAGTACAAGAGGACCAGGTATCTATGTCTACGCATGGGAGAAGCAAGATCGACAAAATCATCGTTCAGCAACTACATTCAGCGTCCATCAGCATAATTTTTTTTTTACTCAATATAAACAGTTGGTACAAAAGACAAAGTTGGCTCTGAACATCTGTATAAAGAATATCTGGACTTTTGTTTAAATGTTGAAAAACAGTTTTAGAATCACATGACTATAAATGTTGGAAAACAGATTTAATATTATTCTGGTATATAGTGATATGAAAATTTCACTAAATTGGTCAGTGATTAAAATCGAAGCCCCTGTGTAATTGTCTAAGCCCTGAACAAACGGTTATGGAAAATTGTGTTTTTTTTTTCAGAATGTTTGAACACAGGAGAGGCGGACCAATATAAACATTGACACTCTTACAGTGAGTGCAAACACTTGGCTGTACAGTCAGCTGAAATAACTTGGCTAGTGAAGAGCCAAGAGATTTTAATAGCTAGTCTTTGCTGTTAGAGTAGGAACATGTTATTCAGCTATGTCAGTAAGAGTAGGATGTATGTTTCCTGATGTTGGAGGATTGCTGTCAGTTGACAGCCGAGACATTTATGAATTTGAACATGTTTATTTTGATGTTGTTGGACAATCTAATGATTGTCAAATTTTCTTAGTTAGGTTAGCTTTTGTTTGTGGCATGAGTTTGTGGGTTTGGATACTAAACCTCTTTAGTTTGTACAAATTAACAAGGTTTACTAAGTTGCTTGTGCAGGGGGGGGGGTTGTAACAAACTAGCTGTTGTAGGAATGATCTAGAATGTTTTATGTCAGACATGGGAAAATGGGAAGCTGGACCCACGTGGGGACCTGACCCAGCAAGATCGCATCCCCTGGGGGATTGGCGGTGAAAATAACTGGCGCCTTTGTTCACAGTTTCGTATAATGAATCATTCTATAGTATTCACTTATTTAGAGAAATTAGTCTTCATTCAAATTCCATAATATTACTGGTTATAATATCAAGAGTACCCTAATTGTCAGGATAATGAGTTAAGTCACCATCAGTGACGTCACGAGCCAGGACTAGGCTGTAGCGCGGAGTGACCTCGGCGACCTGGCGGTCACAGGTCAGCAGAGGTTCCACATTAAGTAATTCTCAAAGGTCAAATAGTCATTTTGTAAGTGGGAATAGCTCTTCCCTAAAATGCTTGTGTAATTAACTTCAGTTAAAATAATTCAACCAATCTGGATCATTCAGTGCAACAGAGGTTAGTTGTTGAACTTCAGCCTCGCAAGTAACTTAGACTAGGCGGAAGCATACAATGCTCTGGTCTGGGTAGACAAGCATGTGGGAAGGACAGTGTGGTATCAGGAGCAACCCGGGACAGGTGTCCACTCCACCTCTCCAAGACATTAGCATAAACATCTAGCTGGTTGCCAAAAAGATAAAGTTTGCTCAGAGTTGTTATAAGGTATAGGTCAACTCATTGCCAATATGCTAAAGTCAGGGAGTGTTCAGGTTAGGGAGTGAAGTTATTTAGATTTTGTTTTAGATTTTAAATAAATTAATTAGTTAGTAATTTGCATTTTCATTATTTCCATTTTTGTGTAATTTATGTGAATTTGTCCGGGACCACGTGGGCAGTGTGGCTTATTCTGAGTTGGGCAGATTCTAACACCTAATCAGAATTCATTATTCCCTTTGATTGTAAATTAATTCCACGCTTAACGTAAAAAGATAAACCTCCCATATATTACTAGTGGGGACCAAGCCCCAAAGTTATTGATTGGCATGATCGATCCAGACCTCGGTCATTGCTCAGTATTACTGGTCTGGTGGTGGCGGCGAAAAGGCGACCCTAGGGTTTTGCTAGAAGCCTATGTCACGTCATACGGGTTGTAGAATCTTAAGTCGGTCAATCGTCTTAAGACCACGTGGCGTGGAGTCGGCTCTAGTAAAAGTCTGGAGTCCCTTGGTAGAGATCTAAAGTAGAATACGGGTAAAGAGGGGTAGAGAGAACGACGTTACGAAGAGAAAGTAAAGAACGAATACTACCCCCCCACCCCATGTTACACAGATGCAGGGAGCAGTAACATTTATTCATGCCACCTCACTGGGAAAGGCCCTTGGTGGCTGTTCCTTACACTGGTAATTACCAAAGTGTAGTTACACACTTTAAACAGTGAGTTGAGAAGTGGAGCAATATATGGGCGCTGAGTGAGTAGGCACTTGGTGACTCTGGACCCCACCACTCTGTGGGGTGGCAGTTTCCGCCAGTTTTCATAATTATTTCAATGTCTCGTTCGTTTCTTCTCTGGTCTTTTGCTGTATTATTCAAAAGGGTGTAATTGGTGGAATTCATATAATTCAATGTATGGAACATTGCTATGCTCAAAATTATGGAGCTCATATGGTGACATGAAAAAAAATCCACAAGGGTTGTGACGAGGATCATCCCAGACGCTGCCTTTATCGACTGAGCTACGACATGGTCAAAGTTGAAACTGAAGTTCTATTGAACTTACTGGATCTTGCAGCCTCTCCAAGAGACAAACCAAGGTTTTACATAACTCCCCCACGCACTCGAGCTATGTCAATAGGCCATTTTTCTTCTTCGCCCTTACTTCTTTACAATAGATAAAGGCAGCGTCTGAGATGATCTCTGACGTAGGTTTGAATCCTCGTCACGGCCCTTGTGGATTTGTTCATTTGATGCATCACGTTAGTGTGATCTGTGTAATAACTGCTGTTATCACCGTCACAAAATCCTAAATATGAATCCATTTCAACAGGATTATATTGTGAAGGAACATGAGATCGTTTCACGAGGCATAAATGTAGGAAACAATGACTGGGTGCTATCTATACCTCATGCTGTGAATATCATAACTAGCATTGTATTTGCTGATATATTAACATTGTACATAAGCTTTATCACAATCAGGATCTTTGACTATACAAATTAATTTCAATTACTGTACCTATTTTACTCAATTACTAAGGGGTGCTGTAGTGCCTAGCTGCACAGCGGTGCTGTCAGCTGCTCCTGTATGCACCAGCCTTGGTCACTCTCAGTACTGAGGATCTCTGCCATTTTTTTCCAGATGAGGTCCATTTACTGGAATCCTAAGGCACAGGATGCGAGTCCCGTGTACCCACGGGAGTTTTGAATCACTCCCTATACCCTAAACACCAAATGGTGCTTTTAGGTATAGGGAGATTGTATAGGTATATACAATCTACACACCCCTGATTGGGTGCTTTAAGGCACTCTGCAGTGCAGTAGTTAATGGCAAATTTTCATCTGCCTCCTTACATGGCAACTTGGGGATCCAGGGTACTTTAGTTCCTAGTAAATCCACACAGGCCTTAGATGCTCATGCCATTTGCTACCATTATTTAACATTAATTCCTGTAATTCACTAGCTATTAGTTATAGGGGTGCCAATTTTCCTCCCTGACAGCTCATTTTCTATAGTTTGGTTCATGGGTTGCCCCCATGGCCAGGGTGCTGGGGGCGTGGCTGACTCAGGTTGTCACGCTTTATCCCATGATTTGTGGGCAGGTCTGGTTATGTCCTCCGGCTTGTGGTAGTGCTGGGCAAGCCACCCAACTACTTTGGGGTATTCGGTGCTCGCGGGGTTTGCTGCTTCCACTTCATTCCGTCGGGTTTTCTTGTTTCAGTCCAGCAATGGGTCTGTACGGTTCTTTGGTTCATTCTGGTTTTGTCCAGTCTGTACCGCTGGCTTCCATATGGATAACTTAACTGTCCCAAGTCTGGTTTCTTTTAGGGCCAGGTTGTTGAGTGGTGTGACCAACGGGCCGTGTGTTGGCATAAACCTGCTTCTTCTGGGGTTCAGGGACTGGTTATGGTCGTGGTGGGACGTCCTGTTTCTCGTCTTCCTTGTCTTTCCTTTGGCTGGTCTATGGCAACTTGCATTATCAGCATATTGCTCTGTTTGTGGTGGCCCATCTTCATGTACTAGGTTTTGGGTGTTGGCCTACCCCGACGACTGGTTGGTGTGCGCTCCCAGCCAGTCAGTCTGCTCGCCGCAGGGGTGGATCTTTACCGTTCACCGAGTTCGGGTTCCTGGTGCTTTGGGAACGTACCATCTGGTTCCATCCTGGGTTTGGACTGACTGCTTCCTTGTCGCTTCCTCTGGAATTGTTGCTGTGGCTGCAGTCCCGCCTTTGTTTCTAGAGGGCTCCCGGGTCCCTCAGTTGTTGCTTGAACAGCTATGCGGGCGTAATTACCAATGTAATTACCCAAGTAGTTACAGGATGAGCTACGCTCGTGGTGTCCCGTCTTCCCAGCACTCATAACGCTCTGAAATTACTGACAGTTTTGGCCTCCACCACCACCTCACCTAACTTGTTCCAACCGTTTACCTCTGTTTGCAAAAGAGAATTTTCTTGTATTTCTCCAGCAAATTTGTTTCGTTAGTTTAAATCTATAACCTTGTTCTTTGAGTTCTGGGTCTCACGAATTCTTCCCTATCAATTTTATCAATTCCTGTTACTATTTTCTATGTAGTGAACATATTTCTTCTAGTTTTGACATTTAATGCCTTTAACCTCTCCTCATAGCTCTTGCCCCTTCAGTTCTGGGAGCCACTTAGTAGCATGTTTTTGCACCTTTTCCAGTTTGTGCGCTTTAGATATGGGCACCATACAACCGCTGCATATTCCAGCTTTGGTCTAACAAAAGTTGAACAATTTTTTTAGTATTTTGCCATCCATGTATTTAAAAGCAATTCTGAAGTTAGAAAGTGTAGCATAGGCTCCTCACACAATGTTCTTAACGTGGTTCTCAGGTGACAGTTTTCTATCTCGAACCACCCCTAGATCCCTCTGTCAGAATTCTTTAAAGATTCCTCACATAATTTATAGGTTGTGGGGGGTCTATGCTCTTATTCCACATTACATAACATGGCATTTATTCACATTAAATTCCATTTGCCAAGTGGTGCTCCATACACTTATTTTGTCCAGTCTTCTTGAAGGGCATGACAATCTTTTAGGTTTCTTATCTTTCCTATTATCTTATCAGCAAACGTGTTCATATAATTCTGTATTCCATCTGGTAGATCATTTATGTAGACAATGAACATTGCCAGTGCAAGAACTGAACCCTGTGGTACTCCACTTGACATTCCTCCAATCCGATACGTTGCCTCCGATTACTGCCCTCATTTTTCTATCAGTCCGAAAATTTTTCATCCATGTTAGAAGCTTACCTGTCACCCCTCCAATATGTTCCAGTTTCCAGAACAACCTCTTATGTGGAACTGTCAAAGGCCTTTTTTAGGTCCAGATAGATGCAGTCATGCCAACCATCTCTTTCCTGTAAAATATCTGTGGCTCGATCATAAAAACTGAGTAATTTCATTACAGAGGATCTTCCAGATCTAAAACCATACTGTCTGTGATATATCTTTTCCTCCAGGTGTTCTACCCATTTAGTTTTAATTATTTTTTCCAATATTTTGACTTACACTTGTCAATGATACAGGTCTATAATTGAAGGGGGTCTTCCCTGCTGCCATTTTTGTAGATTGGGACAATGTTAACCATTTTCCCCATATCAGCTACAACTCTTAGACAGGGATGCCTGAAAAATCAGTTTAAGTGGAATGCCGAGCTCAGGTGCACATTCTCTCGGGACCCATGGTGAAACTCCATCTGGACCAACTGCTTTGTTCTTGGCTCCTTGAGAATTTTTTCCACTTTGTCTCTAGACACCTCTATGTGCTCTATGTTCTCTGGAATTCTCATTGTGTCTGGTTCTCTGAAGATTTTATTTTGTACACACTTTGGAACTTTTTGTTTAATGTTTTCCACATTTCCTTTTCATTTTCCGTTAATCTATTCCCCATTTTCAACCTCTGAATATTATCTTTAACCTGCAATTTGTTATTTATAAATTTATAGAATAGACCTGGTTGTTTTAAATTTGTCCACGATCCCTTTTTCAAAAATTTTCTGCCGCTCTCCTCACTGCCGTGTAGCTTCTCGCATCTTTGTATCGCTGGTATGTTCGGGTTTTGGCCTCTTCCTATATCTATTCCATTTTTGTGTCTTTTGGTCTCTGGCCCTTTTACAATTTCTGTTGAACCAATCTTTTTTTCCTAGTTCTGCATCTCTGTTTAGGTATAGATTGTTTTTGTGCCTTTATCATATATTTCACAAAATATGACATGCATCTCATTTACTTCATGTCCTAACAGCAAGTCTTTCCAGTTAAATTCCTTAAAGAAATGTCCAAGATCCCCCATAATGACTTCTCCTGAAATCAGGTTTTTCAACTCCTTCAACCTCCTTTTCTTCCAGATTATAACATTGCATACTTTATTCTTAAAAAGACATGGTCACTTTTCCCCAAGGGAGGTACTGAATGTCAAATCATCATCTCTTTCCTGGTATCAAATCTAGCATAGAGGGAACATCCCCTTCCCTCATCCTTGTAGCTTGTTTAACATGTTGATACATTAAAGTTTCCATGATGAGGTTCATGAATCTACAAGTCCAAAAATCCTGTTCTAGCTTCATATGCCTCCCAGTCTATGGATTTCAAGTTGAAGTCGCCGTCTACCAACAGTCATGATATCTATCAGCTCTCGCTATAATCTCATTGTTATAAGCCCCTCTCGTTTATTATCCAGCTCCTTTGACCATGTGTTGCATGGCGGTGAACTATATGCATTTATGATAGTTTATTATCCTGATTGCAGATCTCTAGTGCTATTATGTCAACTTCTCATGGATTGGCAATCATTTCATTTACATTCAGGAGTTCTTTCACCAGCACAGCAATGCCACCGCCTTTCCTAATTTTTCTGTCCCATCTCCAAACAGACTAGCCAGTTGGGAATATGACTATTTACAATATCAAGTTTTGTCTCCATGAGTGCAACAATGTCTGGTGTCTGCAGCTGTATTACATCACATAACTCCAGTAGCTATGATCTCATTCCATCTATTCTGATGTATGCAATTTTCAGGAACATGTTTACCTCTCCTTATTCTTCACTACCCCTTTCTCTAGTGGTTTTTTTGGTTTGCCTTTTTCTACCATTTTACTGGTCTGCCTACCCCTATCACTTTGTAGAAAAAAAATGGAGGGGAAAAAGGGGGTGTGGATTTATTGTGATGAGGGAAAGCCTTCCCCTCCACACAATTGAGATTGTGTGGAAGGGAAGAAGAGTGCGGGGTCGACACCCCCGGGTGGTAGGTTCCCGACACTTGACGGACAGCAGCAGGTTGAACAGAAACCCGCCATCTGGCCCCATGGTGCACTTGGTGGTTGGCAGATGGAGTATTTTGTAGCTAGCTGCTACGAACACAATGTCCAGATGGCTCTGCACAAGGATTAGGGCCAGAGACCCTTGTGTAGGGAGAAATAAGTGTTAAATGTTGAAAAACAGTCTGGAACCGACCCCTTTCAGATGTACAGAGCACCATCTCAACAGGAAAATAATCTAAAAACCAATGTAAACAAAGGGGATATAATGGTTAAAAAAAGCAAATTCAATGCAAGAAAAGAGAAAGTGTTAAATGTAGAAAAACAGTCTAGAATATTATAAGACAAATGAACTATTGGGAAATGTGTATGACATGTATAGGGACGAGACATTATTGGAACCCAAAAGCACGACTTGCGCGTCTTTGTGAAGGGTCCAGCTTTTCCAAACATACAGGTTTCCCTTGCAGGACTTTTTCTAAGTAATTTGCAGTCTGTTGGTCTTGTGGCATTATTAATTCTCCTTTCAGGTTGACTATGATGAAAGTTTAAGTTCTGGTTCCCTTTCCATTGCCGTTACTACTAATGTTGTAGGAAAGTGGTCTGACTGCACGTCTTGAATTTTGGAAAATGTCCAGAGTCTGACTGTCGGGTGTAAGACTGACTGTTCTCTCCTGTCTCATACTGTTGTCCTGTGACTGGGCTGTGGTGAGGTACATTGACACTGGCTGGTGTGTGACTGGTACTGTGCTCTAGGTCCGTTATTTCTGCCGTCTTGCTGGTAGAAGCACGTGGTGAAGCCTCGATAGCAGTTTTCTTCGGTGCCTGCTGCACCTCGGTCCACTGTCCCTCCGTCTGAAAGCTGCCTCCATTGCCTCTTTCTGAGACTTCCCCATGTCTCGGCATAGTGAGGGCCGATTCACTGCCCTACCTAATGCCCGAGATACTCGTAGGCCTGAAGAAATTAATTCCCCTCCAACGGAGGTCGTAGAATGATTCCCCCAGGTGGAATCAGGGACACCCAACAAGCCATTTGGTCTACCTTTCCCTGAAAAGGCTCAGTACACCTATGGTGCTCCCTTGTGGCAATGCCCGCAGGAAATCATCTCGCCCTTCAGGGCAGGACTAAGTGACCTGGTCATTGATACAGTATAAAAAATCATGGACATCGCGAGTGCGGTACAAGAGTTTGGGTTGCCTGCATACTGGGTTGCACAGAATACCAGTCAGCTGGACAGCAGGTAATCAACATTGTTTCTCCAATTGTAGACGAAATCTAAATTATTTCCTTCCAAACAAGATATTGCCTGGGTCTGAGTATTTATGTATTCTTCCTCACAAAACTGCAATGATTTCAGCTGATGGGTGCTCAGAATCTAAAGTTTTTCTGGGAAGAAATCCATGTGCGGCCAGCCAGCAATGGTGCCGGCACCGAGTCCTTTTTCCAGATGGCATCCATTTACTGGAGTCCCGAGCCACAGGATGTGAACCCCATGTAGCCACAGGAATTTTGAATCATTCCCTTTAACTAAAAATGCCATATGGTACTCTGCGATTGTGCGCCTTAAAGGGGGCTCTGCAGTTCAGTGGTTAATTATGACAGTACCATTTTTTCCTTTGTTTTGCCTGGTGGGGGTCTGCCCCCCCCCCCTCGGTCATTGTCCTCCCTCTATTCTGATGGTCCCCTACTAGGCCCCCATGATTGTACACATCGCAGGGATTCAGCTTTAGACACAGTCTGGGCAAACCGGTTAGCAATACCTTGCCAGGATATTGCTAAATAATAAAAATAAAGGGGGAACATGGCATTAAAATGGCAAATATACAATTTGGTCAACAAACGGTATTGTTTAAAATAGACATGGGTTGACATTTAGGGGTCGAGTAGGTTACAGGGAGTTAAATTAGGTAGTGCTTAGTTTTTATCTTAAACAGGTTGGGAGAGGTACAGTAACATAATTGGCAAGGTCATTCCACCTTCTGGGTCCCTTGATTTGTAGAGCATTTCTAGTTTGATTAAGTCGTACTCTTTGAATATCAAATAGGTATTTGTTTCTGGTGTGGTGCTCATGGGTTCTGTTGCAGCCTTCTAGGAAGCTTTTAAAATCAGGATTGACATTACAGTTCAGCATTTTACACACAGAGGATGTGCAGTGACTTTATATCTAACATTCAGAGATTTGAGTAGGGGTACCAAGTGATGTCTGGGGCCAGAGTTGGATATAGTCCTAATTAGCCGCTTTGTGGTGAGTAAGATGATTTAAATCATTTTGGGTAGTAGAACCCCAAGCACAAATACCATAGTTGAGATAAGGATAGATGAGGGAGTAATAGAGCATCACCCGGGCAGGGTGAGGTACATAATATCTGATCTTAGAAAGAATAACAGTTTTTAAAACTGATATATTTAGAATGTGTCCCTGGAAATTCAACTTGTGGTCAATGAGAATGCCAAGGAATTTGCCATCTTTGTTACAAATTTGGGTATTGTTTATCCTGAGATTTATGGGATTTGAGAATTTATTGCCAAAAAAATAGAAAGTTTTGTCAATGTTGAGGGTGAGTTTGTTGGCAGTTAGCCAAAGACACTATTTAGCTCGGTATTCACCGACATTTAGAGCAAAAGGGGGGGGGGGGGGGTCAGGACTGGAGTAAATGAAGGTTGTGTCGTCAGCAAATAGAATTAGTTTGAGGTGTTGGGAGGCATTTGGAAGGTCATTAATGTAGATGAGAGGAGAGGAGAGGGCCAAGTATGCTGCCCTGAGGAACACCAATGTTGATGGGTAGGGTGGGAGAAATTGAATTATTATTCACAAACATACTGGAGCCTGTCAGTAAGGTAAGATTTAAGGTATTGCAGGGGAGTGTCCTCTGACTCCATAATGATGTAATTTAAGAAGGTTTTGGTGGTTGACAGTGTCAAAAGCCTTATGCAGGTCCACAAATAACCCAACAGAACTCATTTTTATCAAGAGCTGAATGTATCAAGTTAATCATACTAATAAGTGCATAGTGAGTGAGTTTTTTTGGTCTGAAGCCATATTGACAAGAGCCAAGTATATTGTGTTTGGCTAGATAAGAGTAAAGCTGCTTGTAGATTAGTTTTTCAAACATTTGACAAGATTGATATAGGTGTAGTCAACATCAGTGAGATCACCACATTTGTGGACAGGGGTTACTCTCACTTTAGAATATCTAAAAAAGTTTGGCATTCAAGTGACTTGTTTAAGAGCAATGCAATGTCGTAGCTCAGTCAATTAAGGCAGTGTCTAGGATGATCTCTGACGTAGGTTCGAATCCTCGTCACGGCCCTTGTGGATTTGTTCATGCATCACATTGTGATTTCTGTGTGTAATTATGTTTGTAATTCTTTGCCTATGTATGTACTGTTACCCGAATAAAAATGAATTTTTTGAATTTTGAATTTAAATTTTAGTCCCTAAGCCCATTATGTGCCTCTAACCCTTTCTACTACTACCCACAAGATGGGTATGGGGTGCAGATGAGCTAGTTTCAAGCAGTCTTCATCGACCTAGCAGCAGCTTCTGATACAAACAAAAAAATCATACTAGAACAGCTTACTGAGCTTGGAATACAAGGAAAATTACTGAAATCAATGGAGGGCTTTTTGTCATCAAACAGCATATTAAAGCTGTTTAATGGCACAGAGAGCAAACACTTTGAACCGAGAATGCCACAAGAGGGATCCTCAGTCCCTTGTAGTTTAACGTTCTAATGCATAAACTACTAATAAAGACACGATCATCTGTTATGCCGATATAGTGTATGTTTACAGGCTGCCTCCGCGCCTAGAATGCAAGGTCTGCTCGATGATTTTGCTATTAGGGCCGAGGAATGTGCCCTTATCTCCATACAGAAAACTCGTGCCCTCATTCGATGTGGTATTTCCACCACCCACTACATTTTTATATGGGATTAATAGAACAGGAACCCGGCAATGTGATTTTATAGTGGCCAGAATACGCCTGGGATATAAACGTATCTGGCAGCTTTCTCAAAACCCAATTGTCGAGTACTGTACACAATGTGTCAACTTTGTGAAAGAAAACATGCACTCTTGAACATTATATTGTAAAATGTCCCAAATTGACCAACTTTCGCCCTCCTGGGCTAAGGTATGCTCAACTGTGTAATTACTATACGAGTACTGGAACACCGTTATATTGGACTTGTACCCAAGATTAACCATGTAATGTATCAATTATACAATGTATGTGATGTAACTATATAACCTGAGCTTGTAAAAGCACCTTAATCACCTTAAGTGATTAAATGCCTAATTGCACACTAGTTTATCAGCTATCTCACCCTGTCAGTAAAAGAAATGTGAATGCATCTGTGTATATGTACGTATGTGTGTATATAGTATATATGGAAGCTGAATTACATTTCACCTTTGTAAATGCACATTAATGACACTATATAAAAGACACATCGAGCCCTATGTAGGGCATACGTAAATCTGTATCTATGTATTTACGTATGTAGGTTAGCTTAGCATTTTAAAAGCACCAAATCATCTGTGGTTGAGGTTAGCTTAGCATTTTAAAAAGCACTGAATCATCTGTGGTCGATTGTTCACCTTAACTACATGTTTAACACATCTCTAACCCTGTCCATGGAGGACAGAAGAAAATGTATATATGCTGGTTAGCATTGTAAATGTGTGGCCACATCTGTGGTAGAAAAAAAAAACTTAAGAATGGCAGTGGACTTACTTACTGTGACTCGCAGAGTGCACTCCTGGCACTGAACAGTACAGTAGTACGACCCAGAAAATAGTGATATACAATGAATGTTTTAGCTGCTAATGAAATGACCACTGCTTTTTGCACAAAAAGCAGCGATATTTCTGAGGGGGGGGGGGGAGAAGTGCACTGCGCAATCCGTAGGCGCAGTGTGGGGGGTACTGGGTGGCATATACTGTAAATAGCCGGGAGAAGCGCGGACCTGCCCTCACTGTTCCTGCCCCGGTCCGCTGCACTAAACTCCAGCCCGCCTCCCCTTCCTGCAAGGGTCTGCTTTCCCTGTCATGCATTACGCCAGTTGTCTCTCCTGTTTTTACTCCCGCTGCAAAAAGGGGAGGGGGGGGGGTGCAGCGCCAGTCCCCAAGTGTTCCGCTGTTTGCAGCTAATACTTTGCCTTTACAGCCAGTCTACGTGCTAGTAAGCCCTACCTTTAAGTCAGGAAATACTTCTCCTTTCCTTGGCGGCACGGCCTCACACCCTGGGGTTAAATTTATCATCCATTGTCATATCAGGTTTTTCCCCAGTCTAGGTATTTTCTGCACGCCTGATTAATTTCCGTTTAATTCAGCTAGGATTTACCATTATGTCTTTCAGGCCTCTTGGTCGGGCTTCATTAAGTGTTATGTGGTTTAATCACTTTATATTTACTCTGTCCTGCCTGTTATACATAGTGTTACCTCAAGGGATGACACTGATATGCTAGCATAGACAGCCCTGTAGAAAACCACTAGTAGAAATTGATATGGGGTTTCATTACGTAACACTACTTTAATCTGTCAATTGTCAATATATATGGAACTAATTGAACAAGAACTCAGCAATGTCATGTTATAGTGACCAGACTACACCTGGGATACACACACATCTGGGAGATTTCTCAAAGCCTAAATGTGGAATACACCATGTATCAATGTCCATACATGCAACATACATGCAACATGCATGGACAGGACCTTGTGTGCGGCACCTGAATTTACCAGAGGGATACTACTATCTAGGACAAATTAGCAGGGTTATGAAACCTAACTGCATCCCCCACCATTTGTCCTAATTTGAGACCGATATCTATGTAGCTTATTAAAAACATTTTTGAGTCCCGGCAGTACAGCCGGGTTCGTCCTAGACTTACAGTCTGGAATTTTGGGTTCGAATCCCGACCAGGTAGGGGCGGCTGACAGCTGCGTGGACAGCACTTCAGATTCATAGTCCTGAGGTTCCAGGTTCGATCCCCGGTGTAGGCAGAGACAAATGGCCAAAATGTTTCTTTCACCCTGACGCCCCTGTTACCTAGCAGTAAATAGTTACCTGGGAGTTAGACAGCTGCTACGGGCTACTTCCTGGTGGGTGGAGGCCTGGTCGAGGACCGGGCCGCGGGGACACTAAGCCCCGAAATCATCGGCTGTGTATTCATATCACTTAATTGGCCTGTTCATCTACCAGTAAACAGGCACCTTGTTGTGGGGAATGAATGACATACATATATACACTGGACCTAACCTTAGGTGTCACGGGCTCACCATAGCCCGTTCAGTAGCTAAATCTGATACCACAACAACCTTAGGTCTTATACATTTAGACCTAACCCCCTAAACACAGTGAAGTATTAAAAAAAAAAATCAAAGTCAAACTAGTAGGTACAGAGGTACCTACCGGCAATCAGGGAGCTCCAACGGGCAGCGTGTTACGCGGACCGCGGCCAGGAGGCGTCTGCTGGGGCGCCGAGGCGCGCCTCGTTCACGGCCGAGGGATAACAACCCAACGAGCCTCTTAATGAAGGAAGCATTTCTCTAATATTTATTCAAATTCAAAATGCAATACATATATATATTGTGACAATAATCTCCTTCAAGAGATTGAGCCTGCTCTTCCCTCTACAAATACGTCGCAACAAACTATATAAAACTACTAGGGAAGAAATGTCCAACAACGACAACAACACCAGCAAGGTTTGCCAGCGAGCAAAACGTATGCAGCCAGAGACACCTGTTCAGACTCAAACCGCCAAACTACCTGTTGATCGCTACCGGCTCCGCTGATTGGTCGCCGGTCTGGCTGCAACTGCACTCGCCCCCCCCCCCATACTACTTGATGTCTGGGGTCGCCACGACCTCAGACCTCAGAATATTCTGTGCTTTCGCAGTTACCACTCCTCCCGGCTAGACGTTAGCGTATACTGAGAGAGGTGGTAGCTTAAAGCCAATATTCCAGCACCTTACCTTTATTTTTGTATTGCACTTCTTGTTATTTTGTCTTAACGTAACTTTTCATTGTCATTTAATTATTCTTATTATTTTGATTGATTGATTTTATTATACAAATTTGTTTGTCCATTTTTTCATGTTTTGATTTATTTAACGTAATTAAAATTTCATTGTTAAAGTTTACTTGTGTTTTGTGTGTCTTCTCCTTACCTTACCACAGACGAAGTTCCAGTTTTTCTATTTTTTTTTTATAACCATGTGACGAGGCCATACCCCTAGCCTTAGACAGCCGAACACCAACGCGTTACCGTCACAAGTTATATGGGGGCCTGTCCAAGGAGCTTCACTCAGGTACTGGTGCCAAGTGGTAATTTATGGTAAGCGTATTTAACTTTGTTAACGTAGCTTTACTATTTTTCATATTCAATTTCATTTTTTATAAGGTGCGGTGTATTGTGCATTACGAGAGTAACATATGGTGAAGGTGAGACAACTTTGGATTACGTGGTGACTGTAGGCCGCAGTCATACTCTTAATTGGGCATCTCTCCCTCCGTGTTATTACTCGTGTTTACCATCTATGTCCCTTGAATATTTCTCATTTTGACAGATCATCATATTGGTACCCTGGTACTGTGGTCTGCCCCGGGTCAAGAGTACCCAATCTTCTGCAATCTGACTGTAGGAGGACAAAGAGGGCCATAGTTCCTCTAGCTCGAACTTTAGTTGCTGAATTGGGACCTCAGCAGCAGTTCTCGTCACCAGTTGACACCTCGCACCCCTACACGTCAGTCAGAGATGATGATACATACAACGGTAGGGAATTAGCTTACTTTTCAGAGCACAAAAGTTCGATAATTCTGTAAGTATCATACTAAATTCAGTAGGAAAAACTTGCTTTATGTCCTATAGAGACTTGGCAAGGTATGCCTACATCCTTGGACTACCAATTTTACTTTTGAGGCAATTTACTGTTTCATTTGTTTTCGAAACTCTGTTTCATTTGTTAGTAGGATTTTCTTGCCCTTATCCTCTTACATGAGTACCGGGTACAAGATTTCCTGCGCCCTTGATTTAATTTAATCATTTAACATCTTTTACTTAACTTTAATAGTTAAAGATCTCACAGGATAGGTACCAGTTGCCACGTTGTCCTGTTTCTGACATTCACTATTGAATATTCGTGTACCTTTATTTGCTAATTTCACCATGTTTCGTCTCCAAGCTTTCCGTACAAATCCAGCAGGTGAAATAGGGACTTTAAGTCGTGCCAAGAAGACTGAATTACAAACTCTTGCACATGAGTATCAACTAGAAGTTCCCTACCAAGCCAACAAAAATGACCTACACAACCTGTTGCTGGATTACTATTTAGAGCAAGGTAAGATAGACTCTGAAACTCATGAAACTTACTATATTGCAGAAAAAACTGATTTGGCAACGCTGAAACTCAAACTAGAGCTGGCCAAGATTGAACGTGAGCAGCAAAGAGAAGCAGCTGCCATACGTAGGGAAGAACAAGAACGAGAAATCACCCTCAGAGAACGTGAAACTGTTTTGAGGAGAGACGAACAAGAACGCGAGGCCGCTTTGAGGAGAGAAGAACACGAACGTGAGGTCGCATTACTCCGTGAACGTGAACGAGTACAGCTTGAAACCAAACAACGCGAGTTGGAGATACAACGTGAACATGACAAGCAACAAGCGACTCTGGCTCTTGAGTGTCGTCAACGAGAATACACGTTGGAAACTTCACACCTCGCTCAACGCCAGCAAGCTACTGCCAATCTTCCCGTCAGTTTTAATATATCACATGCAAGTAAGTTAATGCCATCCTTTGTAGAAGCAGAAGTTGATGTGTTTTTCACCACCTTTGAAACTCTTGCTAATCAACTCAGTTGGCCTGTCGACCAATGGGCCACACTTCTCAGAGTCCATCTTACAGGTAGAGCTGCAGTCACACTCAGTACTTTGGCGTCTGAGAATGACTACCACACTTTGAAACAAGCAGTGTTGGACGCCTACCTACTTTCCACCGAAAGTTATAGAAGGAAATTCCGTGACCACCTGAAGGCAAGTACCACTACCTTCCTTGAGATTGCTAACACGAAACGGAGGTATTTCATGAAATGGCTGGAAGCAGCACATGTCTCTACTTTTGCAGAACTCGTCAACCTGATGCTTGTTGAAGAATTCTTGAGACGTGTGCCGCCTCCTGTCCGCCTCTACTTAGCAGATAAAGAAGAAACCGACTACCTGAAGTGTGCTAAGTCGGCTGACACTTACAGCCTCATCCACCGGCTGACACCCGAACCATCCTCCAGTAAGAAGTCGTGGTACAGTTACGAGAAGGTGAGCCCCGATCAAGCTGGTTCACAACTGTACTGCAAGTATTGTAGACTCTATGGACATACCATAGACAAGTGTGGTAAGTCTCAATACAAGGGAATCACTGACCAACAAAGACCCAAACCAACTCCTCCTAAGTCCGGTAAGCCTGAGATGAATGTTGGTGTTGATGTTAATGATCTTTCTCTTTTCAGTAACCACCTGTATACTGGAACTGTCTCTGCCAACGGTTCAAATCCGGAGGGACGTTTCAAATTGAAGATCTTGAGGGACACAGCGGCTCTACAATCGATCATCTTGAAGTCGGCTGTGCCCAACATCACCTACACCGGAGAAACTGTCTTCATCACTGACCTCACTGCTACCACTCCATACCCTCTCGCCAGAGTCCACCTGGATTGTCCCTACGTGAACGGGGATGTCCAAGTCGCCGTCAGGGAAAAGCCTTTTCCCATGCCTGGAGTGCAACTTCTCCTAGGCAACTACTTGGCAGAAGACCTGCAACCGACCAACCTGATCGTCATGGACAAACCCCAGGTGTGTAACTCTGTGCCAATAAACCCTATTCTAGAGTATGTTCCAGCAGAGGTTCAAGAGAGTGATGAAGTTTCTCCTCCGGTTCTCGTGACCACCCGTGCACAAGCCGCACGTCCACAGCCAGCTGACTCTACTGCTACCGCTGTCCCTCAAGACCCTCAGAAACTCCCCCCGCATCTGACCAAGTTGGAGTTCCGTAAGTTGCAGAGGGAAGATCTTACTTTAACACCATTGTTTTTCCAGGCTGAGACTCAACCCGACAGTATTCCTGGGTTCTTCCTAGAGAACGACTTGCTCTACCGCAGATATAGACCCAGTAAACTGAAGGAGGAGGACGATTGGGCCAACATCGAACAACTTGTGATTCCCACCAGCCTGCGGCCCACTATTCTACACCTGGCCCACGGAGCATTCTCCCACTACGGCTTCAACAAGACTTACCATGGAATTCGTCAAGACTACTACTGGCCAGGTATGGTAAATAACGTCAAACAGTACGTAAAACAGTGTCATACATGTCAGTTGGCAGGCAAACCGAACATCTCCATTCCCAGAGCGCCACTGATTCCCATACAGGTGCCTGCGGAACCTTTCCACAGACTCATAATAGACTGTGTTGGTCCTTTACCTCGGACCAGTTCAGGTAACGCCTACATCCTAACCATCCTGTGTCCTACCACCAGATTTCCCATAGCAGTTCCAGTGAAGAACATCACAGCTGCTACGGTTATAAAACATCTATTGAAGATCTTCACTCAATACGGATTTCCCTGGGAGATTCAAAGCGACTGTGGTACCAACTTCACCAGTGATCTCTTCAAAAGGACACTGGAGGAGTTCAACATCAAACAGGTATTGTCCAGCCCCTATCATCCTGCTTCACAGGGTTCTCTTGAACGTAGTCATCAGACTATCAAAGCACTCTTGAAAAAGTTTTGTAGTGAAACCTCGAAGGATTGGGATAAGCAGATTGACCTTATAATGTGTATTTTCAGAAGTCTCCCCAATGAGTCCCTAGGAGTATCTCCTTATGAGATGCTCTACGGCCGTAAGTGCCGTACTCCCCTTAAGGCTTTCAAAGACCCTCTCCGAGATGCCACCTTCAGTGAGCATCAGAATGTGCCCCAGTTTCTTCAAAACCTTCAACACATTCTAGAGAGAGTCCACCGTTTTGCCCATGATAATCTATTGAAAGCCCAGGAGAGAATGAAGACTCATTACGACCAGACCAGCAAAGTAAGAAAATTCAAGCCGGGAGACTTCGTCCTTGCCTATTTCCCTATCCCAGGTTCACCTTTACAAAACAGGTTTTCAGGACCCTACTGCGTCAAAGAGTGCAGGAATAATAACAACTACGTAATAGAGACTCCAGATAGGCGGCGGAAGACCCAGCTGTGCCACGTCAACCTCCTGAAGCAATATAATGGTACTCCTCCCACTGTCCTGACTAACTATTCCACCTTCACAGAACCCTACATCCACAGTGAGACCTTCCCAGCTTCTCCTCCCGAAAGCACTGACAAGGAGTCAGCGCTTTCTAATTCCGAAATCCTTAATGATCTTCCCAAATACTTTCAGGATAATTATAGTGCACCTCTCGTCAAGATCTTCAGAGAACATCAAGAGTTGTTCCGAGATGACCCCCAAGAGTGTAATGTTACCCAGCACGACATCCAACTGCTCCCCGACACCCGGCCGATTCGTCAACCCTTCTACCGAATCAGCCCGAGCAAGAAGGAAGTCATGCGTGCTGAGGTGCAGTACCTCTCGGATCATGGACTGGCTACACCTTGTGAGTCCCCCTGGGCCTCACCTTGTATCTTGGTGCCCAAACCCCAAGGTAAGGTGCGGTTATGCACTGACTATCGTAAACTGAACAATGTCACTGTCAAGGATGCTTACCCCTTGCCAAGGATAGATGACATCCTTGATGCCATTGGTAGTGCCCAGTACTTGTCCCAAGTAGACTTGCTTAAGGGGTACTATCAAGTGTGTCTAACGGAGCGCGCTAAAGAGATATCTGCCTTCATCACTCCTTTTGGACTTTTCAGATATGAACGCCTTCCTTTCGGACTATGTAATGCCCCGGCCACCTTTCAAAGAGCTGTCAACCGTGTCATCCAGGGCTTGGATAACACATACGCCTACCTGGACGATATCGTCGTAGCCTCCAACACCTGGAGTGAACATCTGCTCCAGCTGCGACGTCTGTTCTCCAAGCTCCTGACAGCCGGCCTCACCATCAACCTGGGCAAGTCCACTTTCGCGAAAGGTAAAGTGCGTTATCTGGGTCATGTTATTGGGAGTGGCAGCATAGCTCCGTTAGACTCACACACTCAAGCCATCCAACAGTATCCACAGCCTACCACCAGGAAGCAGCTCCTGCGCTTCCTTGGTCTTGCCTCTTACAACCGTAGGTTTGTGAGGAATTTCAGTACAGTCGCCACACCTCTAATTCTATTAACCAGTCCCAAGCAACGGTATAATTGGACCATGCAGCAAACCGTTGCTTTCGAACAACTCAAATTCCTCCTCTGTTCTAACCCCATTCTCGCCTCTCCAGATATCACCAAGCCTTTCGTCCTTCATGTCGACGCCAGTGGTACCGGCGTTGGTGTCCTGATGCAACAACGAGGCGAGGAGGTTCTACCTGTCAGCTACTACAGCTACAAACTGAAACCACACCAGAGGAACTACAGCACTATTGAAAAGGAGCTACTATCCATCGTCCTGAACCTCCAACACTTTGCTCCGTACCTACAAGGCGCCAGGTCTACCACCATCTTCTCAGACCACAACCCACTCCGCTTCCTACATCAAGCCCAATTCACCAACCAGCGTCTTCTACGATGGGCTCTGTATTTACAAGACTTCAACCTGGAGATCCGCTATATCAAGGGTTCTGACAACACCATAGCCGATGCCCTCTCCAGAGTTTATGAAGTAGAAGCGACTCCATCCATTACTCCACCACATAACGACGTACTTCTTCCAGAACCGCAGGCTTCGGGGGAGAGTTGTGACAATAATCTCCTTCAAGAGATTGAGCCTGCTCTTCCCTCTACAAATACGTCGCAACAAACTATATAAAACTACTAGGGAAGAAATGTCCAACAACGACAACAACACCAGCAAGGTTTGCCAGCGAGCAAAACGTATGCAGCCAGAGACACCTGTTCAGACTCAAACCGCCAAACTACCTGTTGATCGCTACCGGCTCCGCTGATTGGTCGCCGGTCTGGCTGCAACTGCACTCGCCCCCCCCCCCATACTACTTGATGTCTGGGGTCGCCACGATCTCAGACCTCAGAATATTCTGTGCTTTCGCAGTTACCACTCCTCCCGGCTAGACGTTAGCGTATACTGAGAGAGGTGGTAGCTTAAAGCCAATATTCCAGCACCTTACCTTTATTTTTGTATTGCACTTCTTGTTATTTTGTCTTAACGTAACTTTTCATTGTCATTTAATTATTCTTATTATTTTGATTGATTGATTTTATTATACAAATTTGTTTGTCCATTTTTTCATGTTTTGATTTATTTAACGAAATTAAAATTTCATTGTTAAAGTTTACTTGTGTTTTGTGTGTCTTCTCCTTACCTTACCACAGACGAAGTTCCAGTTTTTCTATTTTTTTTTTTATAACTATGTGACGAGGCCATACCCCTAGCCTTAGACAGCCGAACACCAACGCGTTACCGTCACAATATATATAACTACAATATAACTACATTTCTCTATATTCTTGTAATAATTATTACAAGTGCACCTTCGAGTTCTCGCAAAGAAAATATTTTGTTTAGAAAAGTGTGAAATTGTAATATTTGTCCTCATATTGTTAAAGTAATTAGATTTGGCTTACAAAAAAAATCCGTTCGTGGGTGTTATTTATCGAGGTTGTACAATTTTTTTCCTGCGTTAAATATCATTGAAAATAACAAACTGGGGCCAGATTCACGAAGCAGTTACGCAAGCACTTTCAAACCTGTCCATCTTTTCTGAATCTTTAGCGACTTTATTTACAATTATTAAACAGTTAATTAGCTTCGAGGAACCAGGAGGCTATTTTTCTGATCAGGGGGAAAGAGACACTATATAAGTAAGACTTAACAAATGCATAACATAGCCGTGGATAACTCTAAAACTTTAGTACGCTAAAGTACACCACCGGTGTACTCTCCGCTGGGAGCCGGTCGGCCGAGCGGACAGCACACGGACTGGACTTGTGATCCTGTGGTCCCGGGTTTGATCCCGGGCGCCGGCGAGAAACAATGGGCAGAATTTCTTTCACTCTATGCCCCTGTTACCTAGCAGTAAAATAGGTACCTGGGCGTTAGTCAGCTGTCACGGGCTGCTTCCTGGGGGTGGAGGTCTGGTCGAGGACCGGGCCGCGGGGACATTAAAGCCCCGAAATCATCTCAAGATAACCACCAAATCAACTTAAAATGTATACCCGTAGTAAAATAAAAGTATGCTTATAGCCTAGTAACAAGGTAAATCAAAATCTGCAGAAACCTAATAGCTTATTGTCTAGAACTAGAAGTAAGGCAAATGTGTATAACAATTCTATAATACTATGTATAACAGTCAGGACACAGAGTAAATATAATGTGATTAAACAACATAACATTTAATGAAGCCTGGCCAAGAGGCCCGAAAGACATAATGGTAAACCCTGGCTGAATTAATACGGAAATTAATCAGGCGTGTAGAAATTTACATAGAGGCTGGGAAAAGCCTGATATGAAAATGGAGGAGAAAATTAACCCCAGGCCGTGAGGCTGTGCCGCCAAGGAAAAAGGAGGTAAGGATAAAGCTACCCATTTCATTATGTATGAGGTCAATTTTTTTATTGGAGTTAAAATTAACGTAGATATATGACCGAACCTAACCAACCCTACTTAACCTAACCTATCTTTATAGGTTAGGTTAGGTTAGGTAGCCGAGAAAGTTAGGTTAGGTAGTCGAAAAAACATTAATTCATGAAAACTTGGCTTATTAGGCAAATCGGGCCTTGCATAGTAGGCTGAGAAGTGCATTCTGGCTACTAGGTACGACATATATATATATATATATATATATATATATATATATATATATATATATATATATATATATATATATATATATATATATATATATATATATATATATATATATATATGTATACATATATATATATATATATATATATATATATATATATATATATATATATATACATATATATATATATATATATATATATATATATATATATATATATATATATATATATATATATATATATATGTATATATATATATATATATACCGTCGTGGCAGACCCAAGAGTTCCAATGACAATTTTAAACTAGGAACACAAGTGACCAAAAAAATTGAAGAGGGCAACACAGTAGGGGCAATTAGGTTACTTACCAGCGAAGACACAATCGCCCCTAGAAATACCGCTACCGCCAACTCGCTGAGAGAGAAGCACCCTCCTAGAGTACCATGGGAACCCACTGCTCAGGACACAAATGTCCCAGACATGGGACCTCTATTCCTCCAAGCGTCAGAGGTATACAAAGCCATCATGTCATTTCCGCCAGGCTCGGCAGGGGGATACACTGGAGTAAGACCTCAGCACCTCAAGGAGATGGTAAACCCAGTTCTCGGAGAAGTTGCCGAGACACTATTGTCAGAGGTCACGAAGTTTGTCAACGACTGCCTCTCTGGGTTGATCCCAGATACAATTAAACCATTTTTCTTTGGAGCATCCCTTTGTGCCCTCAAGAAGAAAGATGGTGGAGTCAGACCCATTGCCGTGGGTAACACACTTCGGCGCCTTGTTGCTAGGGCAGCTGTCAGAAAAATTAGCATAGACGCTGCGACGATGCTTCGACCCCATCAACTAGGTTTTGGTGTCCCCCATGGCTGTGAAGCAGCAGCTCATGCAGCACGAGCCTATATCAAGCACCTCCCAGAAAATAAGGCATTAATTAAATTAGACTTTAAAAATGCTTTCAACCAGGTAAAAAGGGATGTGGTACTGGAAGCAGTTCGAACAAGCTTTCCTTCTCTACTCCCCTTCGTCTCAGCAGGGTACAGTAGGGAATCGACGCTGCTGTTTGGGGAACATGAAGTTGTTTCTGCAGAAGGTGTCCAGCAGGGAGACCCACTTGCCCCTTTTCTTTTTTGCATGGCTGTTAAAGAGGTCACAAGCAGGTTGACCAGCGAACTCAACATCTGGTTCCTGGACGATGGCACCCTGGCAGGGACACAGGAGTCCCTGCTAGAAGATCTACAGCTGGTGAAATCTAAGGGAGAGGAGTTAGGACTCACCCTAAACCCATTAAAGTGTGAAATCATCTCATCTAGCCAACCAACCATAGATGCAGTGCGAACCATATTGCCAGGAGCCCAAGTGATCGCTCCCACCGACAGTGTGCTGCTAGGGGCACCTCTGGGCTCGAGCGCCATTGAGGTAGTCCTCGAAGAAAAGCTGAACGACCTGAGGAGGATGGAGGGAAGAATAGGGGCTTTGGATGCCCACGATGCTTTGTACCTTCTCACAAGGTGCTTGGCTTTGCCCAGACTGACCTATTTCCTAAGGTGTGCTCCCTCCTTCGACAGCCCAAAATTAACAGAATATGACACACTCCTAAGGTCAATAACCGTGAAAGTGTTAAACCTCTCCCTGCAAGATGACCAATGGGACCAAGCAACGCTCCCAGTTAGACTCGGGGGAATAGGTATTCGCAAGGCGACACAGTTAGCATTGCCAGCATTCTTATCTTCGACCAGTGCAACAGGTGAATTAGTTAAGGAAATACTACCGGAACACCTAAGAGACTCCATTGGGATTCATGATCCCAAATTCGCGGAAGGAGCCGGTCAGTGGGACACTCTCGTCAACTCTCATCCTCGACCGACTTTTCCAAATGACTGCAAACAGTCCAAATGGGATAGCCCCATAGTGGAGAACATCGCCACATCATTGCTGGAGGCAGCTTCCAGGAAGGACAAAGCGCGTCTTCTAGCTGTGCAAGCGCCCCATGCCGGGGACTTCCTGTTGGCAGTCCCTAATTCCGCCTTGGGCACCCGCCTGGACCATCGGACCCTAAGTATTGGTGTTGCTCTGCGCCTTGCCGCCCCTATCTCCACCGAGCACCGGTGTATTTGCGGCCATGCACGGGCAGACCAATACGGCAGCCATGGTCTCATCTGTCGTAAGACACAGGAAAAGATTGCCAGACATGAAGCAGTCAATGACATCATCAAGAGAAGTTTGGCTTCAACTGGATGCCCAGCACAAAGGGAACCTCAGTTTTGCAGACCTGACAACAGCCAAAAACGCCCAGATGGAGTCACCCTGCAGCCGTGGAGGGAAGGTAAACAGGTCGTGTGGGACTACACGTGTGCATCCACATTGGCTGATACCTATCTACCTTACAGCGCAGCTGAGGGAGGCGGGGCGGCCACCTTCAGGGAGACCCAGAAGACTAACAAGTACAGGGACCTAGTGTGGGATATTTGGGCTTGATTCTGATTAATTAATAATTAAAGTAGTAAATTAAATTACGAAGGACCACCCGCTTTTAAAGTAAAGAGGGAAACTGAGAATTTCTGATCATTAAATAATTCCTAGATGAAACCAGTAACTATGGATATAACTAGAAAGCATGATCATTAGATTAATTAATGGGCTGTATTATTAAAGGAAACAAAGCCTCAAACACCTACATTGGGGGGTTATTACTGGAGGTAAGTACGTCCAGGAATCAGTGTGGTTCGTTCACTAATTCAATTAATAATAATCTAATCCTATAAATAATGCTGAATATAATATCATTCACATAAAGAAGAATATGAGTATGAGCATAATAATGAGTTACAGTAAATCACACATTAATATCAAAACATTCTGAATAAATCAAATTGCAAAGGAATGGATAAAAAGGAAATAAATCTTAGCTTGAAGCAGATTCCTTTAGATAACCATAGAAGTCCTCTTAATCTCCAGATTCGGTACACTGACGAATGGTACGGTTCAACATGGAGAAGGCAGCATGAGGAATTCTTCTCTCGGGCTGCAAGATAAATAACTAACAGTAGCAATTGATTTAACTACTCAATTTATATTCAAAAATGTTAAGATTTACAGATGAAATGCTAATCACCTGTTATTAGGTGTTATCACGCTTCGTAACGAAAAATCACCCTGCTATTATCAGACCTGTAAATGATGCATCAAATAAAGGAGTACTTAGCTGTGGGCACTGTATAAGTATTAAGATTGCCGTATTTTCGCATCCCAGGCTCCGGTGAACCTATCCTGGATAGTGATGCGCTTCAAGTTGGCTGATCATGTGTCGTCAGGAACCAAATCAAGGGGTCCCTTATTTAACACCAGCACTAGTTGAAGATATTATCTGCAAGGTCATTCACGCCTCACAGTGGCGGCTTTCATCTGAGGATGGATAACACCTGCCCTATTTGCTGGGCAATGGCGTCTTTTATGAGTACGGTAAGCGCAGCTTTGCCTCCTTTCGGCTCTGCACGTGTCCGCGTACTGAGGAGGATGGCGTCCCTCCAACCCACGCCGAGTCGGCGTTCATAAAACAAATTATTGTCTCGAACATTAATATTTCTCGCATTTGCGCTTGAAACGTTAAAGACTGGACGGGTTTATTATTTAGAGGAACAAAATATTATTATTTACCAATTTAAGAATAGTAAATATATAAGGGAGAGGAATTAATGTCTCCCCATGGCATTCATTGATGACGTTAACTATCGCGAGGTAGACGCTATGATTCTAACGCTCTATTCGGCTTTTAGTTAGAGGACAATTCGTCTGCAATCAGTTATCATACAAAACGCTTTAATTATGGAGAATCGTATTTAATTCTCACACAAATTGGATATAATGTGTTTACTGTAAGGAAATCTGACGCAATACTGGCGTCAGGTGACGTGAGAATTCTAGCCTAATGCACAGATGAATTATTAGTACATGAGAATTCTACTAGTTGTTAATTTTACTTACTACAATATTTAGTATGGTTAGTAATAAGTAATAAGAATACAACAATGTTGTATTCGGTGTTGGAAATATCCAACACCTAGAACGTTGTTACAGGTTCGTGCCAATAGACTCTGAGACTCTGGGCGCCTGGGGTAAATGTGCACTTAAGTTCCTGAAGGAACTGGGCGAGGAACTCATTGGGAAGACTAGAGACCCAAGAGCGGCCAGTTTTATGTTTCAGCGCCTCAGTGTCGCTGTTCAGAGGGGAAATGCGTGCTGTATCTAGGGTACGCACCCGACCCCCGAGGAGCTGGACGAGGTCTTCGAACACTGATTGGTATATTGTTGTATAAGTGTGTGTTTTCTGTAAACTGTAGCATTGCAATAAAATCAAATAAAAAAAATAAAAAAAATAATAGGGGTGGTAGGAGAGGAAAAGATTAAAGTATTCAGTGAGAATCCACAAGGTCTTCTCTGGACACTATTTATTTTCTTCTTCGAGGATGTGGGTCCCTTTAATTAAACCAGTGGTGGTACCCCTAAATAAATAAATAAATAAATAAATAAATAAATAAAATATTATATATATATATATATATATATATATATATATATATATATATATATATAGTGAGGGTACCACCTCTGGTGCCAATGTGGGGACCCATAGCCTCGGAGAAGAAAATAAAAAGTATTCAGAGGAGACCTTGTGGTTTCTCACTGAACACTAATATTATCTTCTCCTACCACCCCTATTCTTTTGTATGTACACATATATATTTACTTTATTTGAACTTTGTTACAAAAAAGGAGTTACATATGGGTTACAAAGATGGTTGTCATAGGTTGTCGAGTTCCTCCAGCTCCTCAGATGGCGGGCAGGAACCCTGGATGAAGTGCGCATTTCCCCTCTGTATCGCCACATTGAGGCGCTGGAAAAGAAAGCTTGCAGCTCTCGGGTCCCTTGTTGTTTCAATGAGCCTAGAACCCAGTTCCTTCAAAAAACTGGTAGCACTTTTACCCCAGGCGCCGAGTGTCTCAGAAGCAATGGGGACAAAATTGTAGTGGTGATCCAGTTCTCTATACTTACGGGATTTGGCTGCTTCCCTGTGGGTGGCAGCGCCACCTGGTTGTGCATCTCTGAGGTTAATGTACGTGTTAGCCAGGGTTGATACGCACGTGTAGTCCCATACCAACTGCTTGCCATTCTTCCAGGGGTTCACTGTGATACCATCCGGGCGACCAATAAGAGCATCAGAGTTACTGGGCGTTAGGTAACGGGGCTCTCTTTCAGCTGGGCATCCAGCTGTGGTGAGGCTCCTCTTGATGATGTCGTTAACTTCACTGTGCCTCGAGTGCCATCCCCCTGTGCTTTGGCAGAGTAGGCCATGGTGGCCGTACCTGTCAGCCACCACCTCGCCGCAAATACACCTATATCTGGTGTGGATTGGGGCAGCAAGGCGGAGGGCCACAGCAATTCGGAGGGCGTGTGGTGTGAGACGCGCGCCAGTTGCCGACATTGGGGTTGCTAACAGGAAATCCCCTGCATGTGGTGCTGCTACTGCTGTGAGGCGAGCAATGTCGTGTTGTGTTGTTGCAGCACCCAGGCACTCTGCAGCAACTTGGTCTACAATGGGACCATCCCAGCTGGATTGCTTGTGGGCTTTTGGGGATGGTGGTTGAGGTGATTGGCCTGCACGAGAGGCCCACTCTGTGGCACAGCGTGTAAAATTGGGATCATGTACACCTGCCAGCTGATGTAAGTGGGCAGGTAGAATTTCCTTCACAAGGTCGTCGGATGCTGATAAGGAGGACAGGAAGGGTGGAACAGCGATTTGCGTTGCTGTTCGAACTCCGAGGCCCCCAAGTCTTACGGGAAGAGAGGGTTGTTTCCACTGTAGGTCATCGAGAGAGAGGTTAAGGGCTTTTTCTAGCATTGATTTCAGTAACCGGTCATACTCACTTAGTTTTTGGCTACTGTAAGATGGTGAACACCTCAGAAAGTAGGTTAACCTGGGGAGGGACAGACATCTGGTGATGAGGTAGAGTGCATCATGAGCATCAATATCCTCAATCCTCCCATCCATCCTCTTAAGGTCGGCGATTTTCTTATCAAGGACCTCATCGATGGCTTTCAACCCCAGGGGAGATCCTAGGAGTGTGCTGTCTTCAGGTTTAGTTTTATGGATATTTGGCAGAAGACCCTCTATTCTCTCTACGATGCCCTGGTTGGAACATATTATTTCACATTTAGAAGGGTTCAGGGTGAGGCCTAAAACTGCACCTTGCTCCTGGATTTTTCTGATGTCCTCCAGGAGGGAGTCTTGGGAACCAGCTAGGGTACCATCATCCAAGAACCAGATGTTAAGCTCGCTGGACAGGACCTCTGTGACTTGTTTGATGACTAAGCAGAAAAGGAGAGGAGCAAGGGGGTCACCCTGTTGGACGCCTACCTACGTGTGTGTGTATATATATATATATATATATATATATATATATATATATATATATATATATATATATATATATATATATATATATATATATATATATATATATATATATATATATATATATATATATATATATATATATATATATATATATATATATATATATATATATATATATATATATATATATATATATATATATATATATATATATATATATATATATATATATATATATATATATATATATATATATATATATATATATATATATATATATATATATATATATATATATATATATATATATATATATATATATATATATATATATATATATATATATGTCGTACCTAGTAGCCAGAACGCACTTCTCAGCCTACTATGCAAGGCCCGATTTGCCTAATAAGCCAAGTTTTCCTGAATTAATAAATTTTCTCTCTTTTTTTCTTATGAAAAGATAAAGCTACTCATTTCATTACATATGAGGTCAATTTTTTTTTTATTGGAGTTAAAATTAACGTAGATATATGACCAAACCTAACCAACCCTACCTAACCTAACCTAACCTCTCTTTATAGGTTAGGTTAGGTTAGGTAGCCGAAAAAGTTAGGTTAGGTTAGGTTAGGTAGGTTAGGTAGTCGAAAAACAATTAATTCATGAAAACTTGGCTTATTAGGCAAATAGGGCCTTGAATAGTAGGCTGAGAAGTGCGTTCTGGCTACTAGGTACGACATATATATATATATATATATATATATATATATATATATATATATATATATATATATATATATATATATATATATATATATATATATATATATATATATATATATATATATATATATATATATATATATATATATATATATATATATATATATATATATATATATATATATATATATATATATATATATATATATATATATATATATATATATATATATATATATATATATATATATATATATATATATATATATATATATATATATATATATATATATATATATATATATATATATATATATATATATATATATATATATATATATATATATATATATATATATATATATATATATATATATATATATATATATATATATATATATATATATATATATATATATATATATATATATATATATATATATATATATATATATATATATATATATATATATATATATATATATATATATATATATATATATATATATATATATATATATATATATATATATATATATATATATATATATATATATATATATATATATATATATATATATATATATATATATATATATATATATATATATATATATATATATATATATATATATATATATATATATATATATATATATATATATATATATATATATATATATATATATATATATATATATATATATATATATATATATATATATATATATATATATATATATATATATATATATATATATATATATATATATAGGTGTGTTGAGAGGTGTGTTGAGGACGGAGGAGGGGGACGGACACGTGGTGAGCAAGGTCCTACACTTGAACCAATTTCAACGAGGATCACGATGCCTGAGCCAGTCAAGACTTGACCTGTGTAGGTATGAATACCTGCTGAAGGCCCCGGGGGTGACAAGAAGAACCGTATCTCCTTCATTCCAACACTATGAACGTTGAAAGGTGCGTTGTCTGAGCTTTGTGTATGGCGAGGCAGGTACAGTGTATGGGTGAGGGTGAGGGGAGGGTCGCCGCCGTCTCAGTGCCGCCACCCACCAGCCCCCAAGGCGGGGTACGGGGGGAAGGGGGGAGTGATGGGGGAGGCTCTCGAGCTGCCTACAGTGATGTTAGTGGAAAGTTAGTGCGTTCATAAGCAAATCGGTGAGTGTAGTGTTAAAAACAAAGTGCACTAGTGATTTCCCCGAGTGTTTAATAGTGTGTAACAAGTGTGACGGCAGCCTCCCTCGTGTGCCCCCCCTCCACCACCCCCGCCCGCCATCTTCCCCCACCCCGCTACCTGCGCCCTACCCAGCCAGCCGCCCATCAACACACAGCCTACCCACACACGGTGCCCAGGCCATGCCCAACTCCCCCAGGAGGGTAATGCTTGCCGTGTTACTCTCCATCTGGGAAGGAGAGGGTGCACTCAGTGGGCAGCCAGGCGTCATCACATCTAGGCATGGCACATGTCGCACCTGACACACAGCCTCTTTCCAGCCAAGAAGATGGCCACCCAAGAGGAAACTGTCAAGTGTGTGACAGACGGTATCGTCTCAATTCAAATGGAACTGTCCGCTATCATTCTCTCAATTCAGGTGGTTGTCTAGGGTCTAGGCGCCTGCCCCGGGGCAGTGACGATGGACAACCTGCTGCAGGAGCGAGGAACAATATCTCCCTCAACTTCATTTCAGCAGATAATCTGCTTGAAGCAGTCAAAGCGACGTCCACCAGGACCTTGCCCCACATCCCCAAGGCTGCCCGTCATCAAGCAGCAGCCAAACTCACCAGTCTGCTGACAAAGGTCAACAATGCTCCTAGAACCATTGGAGCATGGCACAATCTCCTTCTATTTGGGAATGCATGCCTAGCATTACCGCCCAGGAGAGACAAGTCATTAGCAACCTCTGTAATCAGAGCTCTTAATGAATTCCCCAGAGCAGACAACCTGGTCCGCCTCCCCCCTCGTGCCAAGAACACCAGCCGCAGGACGACCAACAATAACTCATCTGAGAACCACAAAATGAGAGCACAGATCACCAGGAAAATAGAAGAGGGCAATACCACAGGTGCCATCAGAATCATGACCAGCGATGACACTATTGCCCCCAGGAATGCCACGACAGCAGAGGCTCTTCAAGACAAACACCCACCCAGAGCCCCCGACAGCAGCAGGGATCCCCAGGAAAACAATGCTGGCATAGAACCCTTGACTGTTCGAGAATCTGAGGTGTACAAAGCAGCCATGTCTTTCCCAACAGGTTCAGCAGGGGGCTTTACAGGCCTAAGACCCCAGCACATCAAACAAATGCTGAACCCGGTGCTTGGAGATGCTGCAAAGGACCTTCTAGTGGAACTTACCAGATTCTCCAACATGTGTTTGGCTGGCGGCATCCCTGAGGACATCAGGCCTGTCTTTTATGGAGCAGCACTCTGTGCTCTAAAGAAGAAGGATAGGGGTATCAGGCCCATTGCCGTTGGCAATACCCTCCGACGCCTTGTAGCTAAGGCTGCAGTGAGATCTATCAGCCAGGAAGCAGCCACCTTGCTGAAACCTCATCAGCTCGGGTTTGGGATTCCCCTAGGTTGTGAAGCTGCAGCACATGCAGCGCGGGCTTACATTGTTGATCTCCCGGACCAGAAGGCACTAGTAAAGCTTGACTTCAAAAATGCCTTCAATCAAGTCAGACGAGACGCTGTCCTCAGGGCTGTGCACAACCATTTCCGTCCCCTTTACCCATTCATCCGATCGTGCTACAGTGGGGACTCTAAGCTTCTTTTTGGGGAGCATGAAATAAACTCCTGTGAAGGTGTCCAACAAGGTGACCCCTTAGCCCCCCTCCTTTTCTGCCTAGCTATCAAAGAGGTCACTGATAGTCTGACAAGCGAGCTAAACATCTGGTACCTGGATGATGGCACTCTAGCTGGAACTCCGGAAACCATTTTGGGGGATATAAGGAAAATCCAGGAGCAGGGAGCAGCCTTAGGCCTCATTCTCAATGCATCCAAATGTGAAATAATCTCCCGCAACCCAGACATCACTGGGCAAATACAAAATGTTCTTCCAGACATTCTCGTTGTTGAGCCACCGGACTGCACTCTCCTGGGTGCCCCCATTGGCCCACGAGCAATCGAGGAGGTCCTGGCTGCAAAAATCACTGACCTAAAGAGAATGCAGGACAGGATTGACAAGATTGATGCCCATGATGCTCTCTTTCTCCTTACAAGATGCCTGTCTCTCCCTAAGTTGACCTACTTTCTGAGATGTTCTCCATCCTACAGCAGCCCTAAGTTAAATGTGTATGACACCCTTCTGAGGTCCATGCTGGTGAAAGTCCTGAACCTGCCATTGGACGACTCTCAGTGGGAGCAAGCAACCCTTCCTGTAAGACTCGGCGGCCTTGGTGTCCGCACAGCCTCCCAAATTGCTCTACCAGCCTTCCTTTCCTCCTCTCATGCATCGCACGACCTCGTCAGAGATATTTTACCTGCAACCCTGAGAGATTCAGCAGGAATACACGATCCTGCTTTCACTGAATGTTCAAATCAGTGGAATGTTCTTGCAGCCCCAGAAACCATTATAGAGCCAACAAAACAACACAAACAGTCCGGCTGGGACCACCCTCTAGTGGAAAAAGTAGCTGATGCCATGCTAAGCGTCGCAACATCAGACAAGGAGAAAGCCCGCCTCAGAGCAGTGTCTGCCCCCCATGCAGGAGACTTCCTCCTGGCAGTACCCATGTCTGCAATGGGCACGCGCCTAGATCCAGAATCCCTTCGTGTAGCAGTGGCCCTCCGCCTTGGTGCCCCAATTCACACTGAATACAAGTGTATTTGCAACAGGGTGGAAGCAGACCAATACGGACTGCATGGGTTGCATTGCGGAAGCACAAAGGGCTGGCATGCAAGACACAACGAGGTCAATGACATCATCAAGAGAAGCCTCGTCTCAGCTGGGTGCCCAGCGGAGAGAGAACCTCGCATCCTAGGGGTCCAAAACCCGGATTTCCCAGCACTTCGCCCTGATGGCATCACCATATACTCATGGAAGGAGGGTAGACAGTTGGTGTGGGACTACACATGTGTATCCACCCTGGCTGACACCTATGTACACTTCGGAGCTGATCAAGCAGGTGGGGCGGCCAACCACAGGGAAACAGCAAAATCACTCAAGTACAGGCGACTGGAAGGTCAATACCTCTTTGTTCCCATAGCGTCTGAGACGCATGGCCCCTGGGGCAAGAGTGCCTTGGGATTTCTCAAGGAATTGGGGTCCAAGCTCATTGACGTCACCAGAGACCCAAGGGCTTCCAGTTTTTTATTTCAGCGTCTCAGTGTGGCGATCCAGAGGGGAAATGCTTGCTGCGTCCTCGGTTCCTGTCCAGAAGCGGAGGAGCTTCAAGAGATCCATAACCTTTAGGCATTTGTCTTGTATGTTTTGTAACCTTTAAATACACAATAAAGGAAAAAAAAAAGGGAAGGGGGTGGTAGGAGAAAAGCACACAGAAACTGTATTGGAGGGAATACACATTCCCTCCAATGCGTTATGTGTGGTTTCCTCCGAGGCTATGGGTCCCCCTTCTTCCAGCCAGAGGTGGTACTCCCTATATATATATATATATATATATATATATATATATATATATATATATATATATATATATATATATATATATATGTCGTACCTAGTAGCCAGAACTCACTTTTTGGCCTACTATTCAAGGCCCGATTTGCCTAATAAGCCAAGTTTTCCTGAATTAACATATTTTTTCTAATTTTTTTCTTATGAAATGATAAAGCTACCCATTTCATTATGTATGAGGTCAATTTTTTTTTATTGGAGTTAAAATTAACGTAGATATATGACCGAACCTAACCAACCCTACCTAACCTAACCTAACCTATCTTTATAGGTTAGGTTTGGTTAGGTAGCCGAAAAAGTTAGGTTAGGTTAGGTTAGGTAGGTTAGGTAGTCGAAAAACAATTAATTCATGAAAACTTGGCTTATTAGGCAAATCGGGCCTTGAATAGTAGGCCAAAAAGTGAGTTCTGGCTACTAGGTACGACATATATATATATATATATATATATATATGTCGTACCTAGTAGCCAGAACGCACTTTTTGGCCTACTATGCAAGACCTGATTTGCCTACTAAGCCAAGTTTTCCTGAATTAATATATTTTCTCTAATTTTTTTCTTATGAAATGATAAAGCTACCCATTTCATTATGTATGAGGTCAATTTTTTTTTATTGGAGTTAAAATTAACGTAGATATATGACCGAACCTAACCAACCCTACCTAACCTAACCTAACCTATCTTTATAGGTTAGGTTAGGTTAGGTAGCCGAAAAAGTTAGGTTAGGTAGTCGAAAAAACATTAACAGCCGCGTCCAACAGTCTGGTTGATCAGTCCAGCAACCAGGAGGCCTGGTCGACGACCGGGCCGCGGGGACGCTAAGCCCCGGAAGCACCTCAAGGTAACCTCAAGGTATAGTTGGCTGAGAAGTGCGTTCTGGCTACTAGGTACGACATATATATATATATATATATATAGACATATATAATATATATATATATATATATATATATATATATATATATATATATATATATATATATATATATATATATATATATATATTAGTATATTTTGGTAGCAGTCTTTCCTGTAGACATATATTATTAAATATGATTAATAAGATTAATAATTCTAACACGAATTTTCTCAATCTTTCGTACATTACGCTTCACTGTTGGAGGTAAATCAAAAATCACTTCTCCAAAATTCATTTTTATTTCTAGTCTGACGCGACACGGGCGCGTTTCGTAAAACTTATTACATTTTCAAAGACTTCACAAATACACAACTGATTAGAACTTACATATCTCTGCTATTATATCTACATTTGAGTGAGGTGGGAGGGGTGATGTGGCATTAACACAAGACAGAACATGAGGGGATATTAATAGGGTATTAAAAGTATCAACACAAGACAGAACAGAAACAATGGGTATTGAATAGAAGTGTTTGTAGAAAGCCTATTGGTCCATATTTCTTGATGCTTCTATATTGGAGCGGAGTCTTGAGGTGGGTAGAATATAGTTGTGCAATAATTGGCTGTTGATTGCTGGTGTTGACTTCTTGATGTGTAGTGCCTCGCAAACGTCAAGCCGCCTGCTATCGCTGTATCTATCGATGATTTCTGTGTTGTTTACTAGGATTTCTCTGGCGATGGTTTGGTTATGGGAAGAGATTATATGTTCCTTAATGGAGCCCTGTTGCTTATGCATCGTTAAACGCCTAGAAAGAGATGTTGTTGTCTTGCCTATATACTGGGTTTTTTGGAGCTTACAGTCCCCAAGTGGGCATTTGAAGGCATAGACGACGTTAGTCTCTTTTAAAGCGTTCTGTTTTGTGTCTGGAGAGTTTCTCATGAGTAGGCTGGCCGTTTTTCTGGTTTTATAGTAAATCGTCAGTTGTATCCTCTGATTTTTGTCTGTAGGGATAACGTTTCTATTAACAATATCCCTACAGACAAAAATCAGAGGATACAACTGACGATTTACTATAAAACCAGAAAAACGGCCAGCCTACTCATGAGAAACTCTCCAGACACAAAACAGAACGCTTTAAAAGAGACTAACGTCGTCTATGCCTTCAAATGCCCACTTGGGGACTGTAAGCTCCAAAAAACCCAGTATATAGGCAAGACAACAACATCTCTTTCTAGGCGTTTAACGATGCATAAGCAACAGGGCTCCATTAAGGAACATATAATCTCTTCCCATAACCAAACCATCGCCAGAGAAATCCTAGTAAACAACACAGAAATCATCGATAGATACAGCGATAGCAGGCGGCTTGACGTTTGCGAGGCACTACACGTCAAGAAGTCAACACCAGCAATCAACAGCCAATTATTGCACAACTATATTCTACCCACCTCAAGACTCCGCTCCAATATAGAAGCATCAAGAAATATGGACCAATAGGCTTTCTACAAACACTTCTATTCAATACCCATTGTTTCTGTTCTGTCTTGTGTTGATACTTTTAATACCCTATTAATATCCCCTCATGTTCTGTCTTGTGTTAATGCCACATCACCCCTCCCACCTCACTCAAATGTAGATATAATAGCAGAGATACGTAAGTTCTAATCAGTTGTGTATTTGTGAAGTCTTTGAAAATGTAATAAGTTTTACGAAACGCGCCCGTGTCGCGTCAGACTAGAAATAAAAATGAATTTTGGAGAAGTGATTTTTGATTTACCTCCAACAGTGAAGCGTAATGTACGAAAGATTGAGAAAATTCGTGTTAGAATTATTAATCTTACTTTTTCGGTCATATTTAATAATATATATATATATATATATATATATATATATATATATATATATATATATATATATATATATATATATATATATATATATATATATATATATATATATATATATATATATCTTCCCATATTAACAGGGACTTGATGAAATTAACGTCTAAATGACCCCTCACTTGCTCTAGTGCTCTTGGGAGGTGGTGATCTTTGTGGTATTTAAATACTCCGAAATTACCATCTCTTTTAAGGGTCTGAGCAGGTGGTGGAGAGGGTTAAGGCGTACCTGTTATGCCAGTTGCTGGAAGGCTTCTGTGCTGGCTAGGGTTCGAGTCTCCTGGTGGGAAAGTGTTCTAAAGTTGTATACTTGACTCTCGTGTTTAGGAGAGTTGTGCCTTAAGCATAGACACTGTGTCTTCCCATATTAACAGGGACTTGATGAAATTAACGTCTAAATGACCCCTCACTTGCTCTAGTGCTCTTGGGAGGTGGTGATCTTTGTGGTATTTAAATACTCCGAAATTACCATCTCTTTTAAGGGTCTGAGCAGGTGGTGGAGAGGGTTAAGGCGTACCTGTTATGCCAGTTGCTGGAAGGCTTCTGTGCTGGCTAGGGTTCGAGTCTCCTGGTGGGAAAGTGTTCTAAAGTTGTATACTTGACTCTTGTGTTTAGGAGAGTTGTGCCTTAAGCATAGACACTGTCTTCCCATATTAACAGGGACTTGATGAAATTAACGTCTAAATGACCCCTCACTTGCTCTAGTGCTCTTGGGAGGTGGTGATCTTTGTGGTATTTAAATACTCCGAAATTACCATCTCTTTTAAGGGTCTGAGCAGGTGGTGGAGAGGGTTAAGGCGTACCTGTTATGCCAGTTGCTGGAAGGCTTCTGTGCTGGCTAGGGTTCGAGTCTCCTGGTGGGAAAGTGTTCTAAAGTTATATATATATATATATATTTGCGAACAAGCCTGAATGGTCCCCAGGCATATATGCAACTGAAAACTCCACACCCCAGAAGTGACTCGAACCCAAACTGAGTTTTCAGTTGCATATATGCCTTGGGACCATTCAGGCTTGTTTGCATTTGTTTTGCTCACGTGGCCCCCAAAAATGAGGTGATTTGATAAAATACTATGCCCAAGACTACCAGCAAAGCTGAGCCGTCGGGATGATGGGCAAATAGCCTGGGCTACCATCATCTTTTGTGCGGTCGTGATGGTCGAGCAGTTAAGGTCTCCTGTACACCAGTTGCATCGAATGAAGTATACTTTATGTTAGACAATTTTTTAATTCATTAATTAAGGAGGAAATTCCATATATATTGGGTGTTTTTGTGTATGGCGCGTTTGTTTACATTTAGTCAGACTCGAGAAATATCAGAGAAATATCGAGAAATACTTCTGGTGTGATACCCCTGCGGGTTCCATTATGTCTATCTAAACAAGAGTTTCAAAACATGATTAGAATTTATGAAAAAGGTTTTGTAAGAGTAACTAGCACAAGAGAATGTGTGGAGTGAGTGTGTATATCATGTATACACAAAATGGTCGAGCCCCAAGGCCGGCCCCTTTGTGGGAAATAGCATTATGATCAAATAATAGGGAAGATGGTGCAAGGTAGGGAAAATGGTGAAGGATAAAAAGGTTGTGTAGGGGAGAGTAAGTGGTGTAGGGTAGGGAAGGTAGTAAAGTTACATAGCATACATAAATATTTATCAACAAAATAAAAACTACTAAATTAACGAAGCCTTATTTGCGCATTTTACTGTTTATATATTTCAACTTTGAGTTAAAATACTGAGCCGAAACGCTGCGCGTACTAGTTAGTGGCTTTACAAGATTGTAATTACTATGCTATGTATACCTTGAGGTTACCTTGAGGTGCTTCCGGGGCTTAGTGTCCCCGCGGCCCGGTCGTCGACCAGGCCTCCTGGTTGCTGGACTGATCAACCAGACTGTTGGACGCGGCTGCTTGCAGCCTGACGTATGAATCACAGCCTGGTTGATCAGGTATCCTTTGGAGGTGCTTATCCAGTTTTCTCTTGAACACTGTGAGGGGTCGGCCAGTTATGCCCCTTATGTGTAGCGGAAGCGTGTTGAACAGTCTCGGGCCTCTGATGTTGATAGTTCTCTCTTGAACACTGAGGGGTCGGCCAGTTATGTCCCTTATGTGTAGCGGAAGCGTGTTGAACAGTCTCGGGCCTCTGATGTTGATAGTTCTCTCTTGAACACTGAGGGGTCGGCCAGTTATGTCCCTTATGTGTAGCGGAAGCGTGTTGAACAGTCTCGGGCCTCTGATGTTGATAGTTCTCTCTTGAACACTGAGGGGTCGGCCAGTTATGCCCCTTATGTGTAGCGGAAGCGTGTTGAACAGTCTCGGGCCTCTGTTCTCTCAGAGTACCTGTCGCACCTCCGCTTTTCAACGGGGGTATTCTGCACATCCTGCCATGTCTTCTGGTCTCATGTGATGTTATTTCTGTGTGCAGGTTTGGGACCAGCCCCTCTAATATTTTCCACGTGTAAATTATTATGTATCTCTCCCGCCTGCGCTCAAGGGAGTACAGATTTAGGCTCTTTAGTCGGTACCAATAGTTTAGATGTTTTACTGAGTGGATTCTAGCAGTAAAGGATCTCTGCACGCTCTCCAGGTCAGCAATTTCTCCAGCTTTGAAAGGGGCTGTCATTGTGCAGCTGTACTCCACTCTAGAGAGCATTGTGTATCCTCACAATACCAATGTACTTTCTTGTATATATACAAATAAATAAATAAATAAGTTAGAGAAGATGGTGAAGGGTCGGGAAGTTGATTGACTCTTTTTTATTATTAACAGGCTTAGGTATACACAACACTATACGGCTGCTGCTCTATTCTATCTGAAGGATTGCAAAATGTAAATAAAAAACTAACTACAAGTGTGCCTTTTTTGTTATTAAGCCCGATACGATAGTTTACCGCGAAAGTATACTTTACCCCTGAGCATAATTCAGGTTTGCATCAGTTTAGTGTCAGTATAAAGTGTAAGTTTGAGCATTATTACAGATGGTTTACCTCGTAGTAATCTGTAATTTTTTCACAAAAGTTATTTGTTACCCAAAATATTTGTATTTTTGTGTGTATTTTAAATAAAAAATACACAAAATTTTATTTTTGCTAATTATGAAGAAAGACTAACTTAGTGCTCTTTTTTGAGACAAAAATAGACACTTTTGAATTCAATTATTCATTTATTGAAGAAAAATAAAATAAGAGACAATATCAATACTAAAGTCATAATCAAACTAAAGTTCGTAATGCCTTAATACAACATATCCAAAATTATTAATGCAGAGTAGGATTCGAATCCCTGGACTAGGAATTCCCTCTCACCCACAGTACCAATTGCTTCCAGGCCTAAGTAGGCCTATGAGAGGCATTGACAGGACTAGTTAGACACGGGTCTCTGGAGGCCCTCTAGTAATACTGGAGAGGAACGCTGGCATCTCAAGAACACACTCAACTTTCACTTCTTCACAAGACGTTATTTACAAGTTCTCTGCGGCTCTCCTCTTCCGGCCGAACGTGTGACTGAAACCAAGTCCAAAACTGTTGGACCTGTTGGAAATAAAGTTTTGTTTTAACATTTAAGAGAGAAATATTAATTAATGAAGGTTCTTCACGAGACAAACTTTTAGCTGAAAACATCAAATATAATCTTACGTTAAAAGGAAGACTATATGCCACTTACAAACTGTATATCAACACATGACAGGATCTATAGTAATGACACTGACGGATGTTGTACTGGGGCAAATTGCACATGTTTACAGTGAAGGGTGTAGCAGGTGTTTAGACTGAAGGGTGTAACAGGTGTTAACAGCGAAGTGTGACGAGAACAGCTGGAAGAGAGGCCTACCTGCCGCCTCCACCCCGGGAGTGTTGAAAACCGGCGGTGATGGAGGTCTGTTTGTTGGGCTTGAACTCGTAACCCAAATTGGCTCCCACGTTCCTCTCGCTCCCAAGGCTGCATCATGGTATACAGATTACTACATTATCTGTGCTACTGTATAATTTATTGTACTAAATATTTGTATATATGATCTATATATAGATGAATATTTATCAAAATATAAAAACTGTGCTATATTAACGAATCTTAATTTGTACATTTTACTGTTTATATATTTCAACTTTGAGTTAAAATACTGAGCCAAAGTGTACCAACAGTTTACAATAACAATGATAAACAGTGGAATATGGTTGTCTTACCCGGGAACTTTGGTGCGGTCAACACTGAGGCCGCCTTGGATTGTGTGTTTGTCGAAGGTGTGACCCAAGTTGATGCTAGCGCTGTCTCGCCGAGCCCTGCAACACATGCAACACTTCATATATCACAGTCCCCAGGCCCGTGCAATACAGAGAACACACTACATATTATAGTCCCCTGAGCCTTGCAACACATAGAACACTACACATGTTAGTCTTATTACACCTCTCTGCCTTTTTTATAACATTTACACAACTCTTCCTCTAAGATTTTTATTAGCAATTCGTTACACAAGTATAATATATTATGCTGTGAGGAGAGTCCACTTACCCACCACCCAGGTGTTCAGTGTTGGCGGATCCGGATACTGTGGTCTGTCGCTTTCTTCGTTCATGACTCAATCCATCTTCACCAGAGTTTAGGGACGGTTCTCGTCCCTCGTCTTGCACCAAATATGGATCAAGCTCCTCGTCCGACGTGTAAATTGGCGCCAGATTGGTATCTTGTGTTGGTGTGTTGGTGAGCTGCAGTGACGAGCCCTGGAGGGGGCTGCCTGTCACCACTGCTAGGAGCAGGGCGCTCACTGTGAGTGTTGTCTGCATGTTAGACTTGCTGAGGACAGTGGTGACGGACTCTCGGCTCCAGCAGGTTATATACTCCTGGACAAATTGTGGGAAATACCCTCAACCAACAACAGCAAAATGATTTGTTGTCATTTTCTGATCGTGTCCTTGACTGTGAGACGCAACAATCTGTCCTGCTTGGAGTTCCCGTCACTATTTTCCCAGTGTTATTGAAACGTTCCCTCTGCTGAAGTAAAAACAAATATTTTTAGATTTTTTGGAAGGCAATCATCGACTTGTATCTATTTATACATTTCATAGTATATTATCATTATACATGTTTGAGTAAAATGTTAAATTAAGGAGTCTGTATGGAAGCATTATAACCTAGACTACGATAATGCTGAGGCAGTATGGTCATCCAGAGACTGACTCCATATATACTGTTATTACCTCACCTAACAGTACATACCTATACGTGTCTTCGAGGGACAGATGTTTAGCTCTTAATGCCCCGCTCCCCCGCTCCCCCCCCCCCCCCCCCCCGTACAAGCCGTGGTTTACATGTTACATGACGTTTGAATTCTTTGCCGAAACTGGCTTTAAAGTTGTGGCTCGTGGTGGCTTCCAAACCTTCTTTCAGAGCATTTCTCTTGTTGGACATGCTCGTACTACTTGCACAGGGTACGAGCATGTCCTTATATTTCCTCGACTCGTGTGAGTAAATATATTCAGGAAGGCATTCAACCTAGTCTTAGACGAGAGTGGGATCAAGCAACACAACAGTCAGACTTATACATGTGCAGTAAGCATGCGCAATGCAACAGAGGTACCACTACCAGCATTCTTATCCTCGTACATCGCTGCCTGCTAATTAGTAGTGAAGATCCTGACAGAGCACATGAGGGACCCGGAAGGAGCTCACGATGTAGAGGTTACCGAAGGAGCCAGTTAGTGGGATACACACTAGCTGGCCCACCCACCCCTCGCCCCGACCACCAGCGCCAAAAGATCACAGACAAGCTCACTAGGAGAGTCCCATAAGGGAAAAGTTTATGTAAATAATGCTCGAAAATGCATTTGCGAGAACAAAGACCGCCTCCTAGTGGCAAATGCACACTCCATGCAGGGAATTTATAATCTGCCGTACTCAACTCAACTCTGGGAAATCTCCTTAATCACGACACTCATCGTATTGGTGTAGCCCTTCGTCTTGCCGTCCCTGTCCTCACCGTACACAGGTGTAGCTATGGAAAAGAATTAGGCAGATCAATACAGCCATCACAGTCATATGTTGTAAATCATAGGGGGCAAGACCTTAAGAAATCTATGGCGTTATCAAGAGGAGCCTCGCCACAGTCCGCTGCCCGGCACAAAGATAACTGCACCTATACAGCTCCAGCGGCACTCAGAAGTGTTCGGACGGGGTCGCAATGCTTCCCCTGGAAGGATGGTAAGCTAGTGATGTGGGACTACACACGTGCCTCCACACTGGTCAGTACCTATACCTTCAATACAGAGCAATTGATAGAGCTGGCGAAGCTGCTTTCAGGGTAACCCAGCAAGTCACTTGATACAGAGGTCTGGCACATTGCTACAGTTTTGTTCCGATTGGCTTGGCAACCCTTTATTCGTGGGGCAAAAGAGGACTGAAGTTCCTGAGAACTGGGCGATAAACTAATTAGGATTACAAAAGACCAAAGAGCGACAAGTGCAGAGACCGGGTCGCCCAGGGCAACGAGAGAGCCAGAAGAAGACAAATTGAAAAGCAGAGACGGACTTACAACAACACACAGAGACAGACAGACAGATAGAGACAGGTAGAGATAGAGAGAGAGAGAAGGAAAGATAACAGAAGAGAGAGGGGTATGTTTGAAGAGCGAGAAGGAGAATGGAGGATATTTAAAAAGAGAGAGAGAGAGAGAGAGAGAGAGAGGGGGGTATGTTTGAAAAATGAGAAGGAGAATGGAGGATATTTAAATATGGGAAAGGAGAGAGAGAGAGAGAGAGAGAGAGAGAGAGAGAGAGAGAGAGAGAGAGAGAGAGAGAGAGAGAGAGAGAGAGAGAGAGAGAGAGAGAGAGAGAGAGAGAGAGAGAGAGAGAGAGAGAGAGAGAGAGAGAGAGAGAGAGAGAGAGAGAGAGAGAGAGAGAGAGAGAGAGAGAGAGAGAGAGAGAGAGAGAGAGAGAGAGAGAGAGAGAGAGAGAGAGAGAGAGAGAGAGAGAGAGAGAGAGAGAGAGAGAGAGAGAGAGAGAGAGAGAGAGAGAGAGAGAGAGAGAGAGAGAGAGAGAGAGAGAGAGAGAGAGAGAGAGAGAGAGAGAGAGAGAGAGAGAGAGAGAGAGAGAGAGAGAGAGAGAGAGAGAGAGAGAGAGAGAGAGAGAGAGAGAGAGAGAGAGAGAGAGAGAGAGAGAGAGAGAGAGAGAGAGAGAGAGAGAGAGAGAGAGAGAGAGAGAGAGAGAGAGAGAGAGAGAGAGAGAGAGAGAGAGAGAGAGAGAGAGAGAGAGAGAGAGAGAGAGAGAGAGAGAGAGAGAGAGAGAGAGAGAGAGAGAGAGAGAGAGAGAGAGAGAGAGAGAGAGAGAGAGAGAGAGAGAGAGAGAGAGAGAGAGAGAGAGAGAGAGAGAGAGAGAGAGAGAGAGAGAGAGAGAGAGAGAGAGAGAGAGAGAGAGAGAGAGAGAGAGAGAGAGAGAGAGAGAGAGAGAGAGAGAGAGAGGAGAGAGAGAGAGAGAGAGAGAGAGAGAGAGAGAGAGAGAGAGAGAGAGAGAGAGAGAGAGAGAGAGAGAGAGAGAGAGAGAGAGAGAGAGAGAGGAGAGAGAGAGAGAGAGAGAGAGAGAGAGAGAGAGAGAGAGAGAGAGAGAGAGAGAGAGAGAGAGAGAGAGAGAGAGAGAGAGAGAGAGAGAGAGAGAGAGAGAGAGAGAGAGAGAGAGAGAGAGAGAGAGAGAGAGAGAGAGAGAGAGAGAGAGAGAGAGAGAGAGAGAGAGAGAGAGAGAGAGAGAGAGAGAGAGAGAGAGAGAGAGAGAGAGAGAGAGAGAGAGAGAGAGAGAGAGAGAGAGAGAGAGAGAGAGAGAGAGAGAGAGAGAGAGAGAGAGAGAGAGAGAGAGAGAGAGAGAGAGAGAGAGAGAGAGAGAGAGAGAGAGAGGAGAGAGAGAGAGAGAGAGAGAGAGAGAGAGAGAGAGAGAGGAGAGAGAGAGAGAGAGAGAGAGAGAGAGAGAGAGAGAGAGAGAGAGAGAGAGAGAGAGAGAGAGAGAGAGAGAGAGAGAGAGAGAGAGAGAGAGAGAGAGAGAGAGAGGGGGGGGAGGGGGGGGGGTGGAAAGGGACGAGAAGTATTAAATATATGGAGAGGGGAGAAAGATGGAGAGGGTGGGAGAGAGGGAAGGAGAGGAGGAATATGGGGTGCACAATAACACAGGACCTCACACACGTCACACACACACCAGGAAGGCGGGCGCTGAGAACCCTCACTCAGCAACACACGCAAAAAATGCTTCCAGAACCAATACAAAGAGGTCGGTACACTCACCTTGCCCCGTCATCCTCCAGCACTCATCTTCACCGTCATCATCCTCCAGCACTCATCTTCACCGTCATCATCCTCCAGCACTCATCTTCACCGTCATCATCCTCTAGCACTCATCTTCACCGTCATCATCCTCCAGCACTCACCTTCACCGTCATCATCCTCCAGCACTCACCTTCACCGTCATCATCCTCCAGCACTCCGCCCTTCTCCCGTCTTCAGAATATCATCAGTCTAGAGCAGGAATCTCAACGAGCCATGAAAATGTTCAAAATGAAACGAAAAGGATCAAATATATTCTTATCTACAAAAAAGAAAAAGAAAAAATGCTGACGCATAAGCCAGGGATCCAATTATTGTGTAAATATATTTTACTAGCGGCATGAACTCAGAGTTCTCGGAAAACTGGTTCCGGAGTGCCCGATGAAGCATTGTGTGAGATCAACGGCAAGTTCCCGTAATTCCGAAATGGTTATTTATGCTGTCGGTGGGTGCGGGAGATTCCCATTGGTTATCCTGATCTATATAACCTCCTGGAGCCGAGAGTCCGTCACCACTGTCCTCAGCAAGTCTAACATGCAGACAACACTCACAGTGAGCGCCCTGCTCCTAGCAGTGGTGACAGGCAGCCCCCTCCAGGGCTCGTCACTGCAGCTCACCAACACACCAACACAAGATACCAATCTGGCGCCAAATTACACGTCGGACGAGGAGCTTGATCCATATTTAGTGCAAGACGAGGGACGAGAACCGTCCCTAAACTCTGGTGAAGATGGTTTGAGTCATGAACGAAGAAAGCGACAGACCACAGTATCCGGATCCGCCAACACTGAACACCTGGGTGGTGGGTAAGTGGACTCTCCTCACAGCTTAATATATTATACTTGTGTAACGAATTGCTAATAAAATCATTAGAGGAAGAGTTGTGTAAATGTTATAAGAAAGGCAGAGAGGTGTAATAGGACTAACATGTGTAGTGTTGTATGTGTTGCAAGGCTCAGAGGGACTATAATATGTAGAGTGTTCTCTGTATTGTAAAGGTCTAGGGACTATGACATGTAGTGTGTTGAAAGGGTCTGGGAACTATAACATATGAAGTGTTGCATGTGTTGCAGGGCTCGGCGAGACAGCGCTAGCATCAACTTGGGTCACACCGTCAACAAACACACAATCCAAGGCGGCCTCAGTGTTGACCGCACCAAAGTTCCCGGGTAAGACAACCATATTCCACTGTTTATCATTGTTATTGTAAACTGTTGGTACACTTTGGCTCAGTATTTTAACTCAAAGTTGAAATATATAAACAGTAAAATGGACAAGTAAAGCTTTGTTAATTTAGTACAGTTTTTGTTTTGTTGATAAATATTTATCTATATATAGATCATATAAACAAAGATTCAGTACAATAAATTATACAGTAGCACAGATAATGTAGTAATCTGTATACCATGATGCAGCCTTGGGAGTGAGAGGAACGTGGGAGCCAATTTGGGTTACGAGTTCAAGCCCAACAAACAGACCTCCATCACCGCCGGTTTTCAACACTCCCGGGGTGGAGGCCGCAGGTAGGCCTCTCTTCCAGCTGTTCTCGTCACACTTCGCTGTTAACACCTGCTACACCCTTCAATCTAAACACCTGCTACACGCTTCAGTCTAAACACCTGCTACACGCTTTTCTATAAACATGAGCAAATGATCCATTACAACATCCGCCAGTGTCATTACTATAGATTCTGTCATGTATTCATATACAGTTTATAAGTGTTATAAAGTCTGCATTTCCTCGTAAGATTATATTTGATATTTTCATCGCAGCTCAAAGTTTGTCTCGTGAGGAACCTTCATTAATTATTATTTCTCATTTAAATGTTACAACAAAACTTTATTTCCAACAGATCCAACAATTTTGGAGTTGGTTTCAGTCACACGTTCGGCCGGAAGAGGAGATCCACAGAGAACTTGTAAATAACGTCTTGAGAAGAAGTGAAAGTTGAGTGTGTTCTTAAGATGCCAGCGTTCCTCTCCAGTGTTACTAGAGGGCCTCCAGAGACCCGCGTCTAACTAGTCCTGTCAACGCCTCTCATATTAATAGGCCTACCTTGGCCTGGAAGCAACTGGGAGTGTGGAGTCACAAGGAATTCTTAGTCTAGAGGTTCGAATTCTACAATACATTGTTATTTCTTTCATCATTTCATTATGAACATTAGTTCAATAGGGCCCATAATGTTATCATTGAACAATATTATAGACGTATTTAAATAAATTTAACAATAAATAGAACGGCTTTTTATTATTATCTGGATAATCTTTAGTATGTTGGTCTCTTGTGTTACTTTGTTATGCTCACATGCTGACCAAAGTCTGGTGAGGGTGACGTTACAAGCCATGTTACAAGCATGTTACAAGTATGTTACAAGCATGTTACAAGTACTGCCATATCTTCCCCTCTTGTTGTTGCTGTTCCTTACTCGTGTACCGTCTTAATGGATGAGCATCTTGACGCTTCGACGAAGGAGCAAATTACCAGCAGGAATATCGGAAACGTCAAGAGCCAATGTGACGTGACGGAGATGCTGGAGCACGGAGCACGGAGCACACACACACACACACACACACCTCAATCATCTACCAATGAATGAATTAATGAACTGTGAGGAAAAAGCGCCAAACCATTACGACTATATAGCACTGGGAAGGGGTCAGGATAAGGATTTGGGATGGGACGGGAAGGAAGGAATGGTGCCCAACCACTTGTGGACTGTCCAGGATTGAACGCCGACCTGCATGAAGCCAGTCCATCGCTCTACCGTCCAGCTCAAGTGGATGGGTAAAATCACTTGTCTCGCTTCGTGTGTCGTAGATATTATTTATACAGTATTCACACAGCCGTGAATATGCTGATATTTATATTAATAAAACATTCTCAAACATTAACACAACAACCCATTAAAACATTTTCAGATTCAGATTCAGATTCAGATGTTTATTCAGGTAAGGTATATACATACAAGTGATGTTACATTAATGGATTGACATATAGATAGAGCTAGTACATACAATGCCTAAAGCCACTATTACGCAATGCGTTTCGGGCAATTTTACCACCTTTTAAAGTATTCAGAGAAACAAACCTAACAATACTTAAACATTAACAGAATAAATTATCAGGAAAGTAGAAATAGCAGACTGTGAGTCACAATAACGTGGCTGAAGATATGATGACCAGACCATACACCACAAGATGAAGACACGACGACGTCTCGGTCCGTCGAAATAGCATTGACCCGTGTCAAGGTCTCCCATGTAGGTCAAGGTCCCCCATGTAGGTCAAGGTCCCCCATGTAGGTCAAGGTCCCCCATGTAGGTCAAGGTCCCCCATGTAGGTCAAGGTCTCCCTTGTAGGTCAAGGTCCCCCATGTAGGTCAAGGTCCCCCATGTAGGTCAAGGTCCCCCATGTAGGTCAAGGTCCCCCATGTAGGTCAAGGTCTCCCATGTAGGTCAAGGTCCCCCATGTAGGTCAAGGTCCCCCATGTAGGTCAAGGTCCCCCATGTAGGTCAAGGTCCCCCATGTAGGTCAAGGTCCTCCATGTAGGTCAAGGTCCCCCATGTAGGTCAAGGTCTTCCCTAATAACAGCCCAGGAAGCCAAAGTGGGAAACAAAAATCTTGTAATATATTGCCTGATAACTGAGTCACACTTGGCTAGGTCTTCAAGGTCAGTGAGTCAAACTGACAGTCTCTCGCCAGATCACTGTCTCAAGCTGACAGTCTCACACCAGTTCACTGTCTCAAGCTGACAGTCTCTCGCCAGATCACTGTCTCAAGCTGACAGTCTCACACCAGGTCACTGTCTCAAGCTGACAGTCCCACACCAGGTCACTGTCTCAAGCTGACAGTCCCACACCAGGTCACTGTCTCAAGCTGACAGTCCCACACTAAGTTACTGTCTCAAGCTGACAGTCTCACACCAGGTCACTGTCTCAAGCTGACAGTCTCACACCAGGTCACTGTCTCAAGCTGACCGTCCCACACCAGGTCACTGTCTCAAGCTGACAGTCCCACACTAAGTTACTGTCTCAAGCTGACAGTCTCACACCATGTCACTGTCTCAAGCTGACAGTCTCACACCAGGTCACTGTCTCAAGCTGACAGTCTCACACCAGGTCACTGTCTCAAGCTGACAGTCTCACACCAGGTCACTGTCTCAAGCTGACAGTCTCACACCAGGTCACTGTCTCAAGCTGACAGTCTCACACCAGGTCACTGTCTCAAGCTGACAGTCCCACACTAAGTTACTGTCTCAAGCTGACAGTCTCACACCAGGCCACTGTCTCAAGCTGACAGTCTCACACCAGGTCACTGTCTCAAGCTGACAGTCCCACACCAGGTCACTGTCTCAAGCTGACAGTCCCACACTAAGTTACTGTCTCAAGCTGACAGTCTCACACCAGGTCACTGTCTCAAGCTGACAGTCTCACACCAGGTCACTGTCTCAAGCTGACAGTCCCACACCAGGTCACTGTCTCAAGCTGACAGTCCCACACTAAGTTACTGTCTCAAGCTGACAGTCTCACACCAGGTCACTGTCTCAAGCTGACAGTCTCACACCAGGTCACTGTCTCAAGTTGACAGTCTCACACCAGGTCACTGTCTCAAGCTGACAGTCTCACACCAGGTCACTGTCTCAAGCTGACAGTCTCACACCAGGTCACTGTCTCAAGCTGACAGTCTCACACCAGGTCACTGTCTCAAGCTGACAGTCTCACACCAGGTCACTGTCTCAAGCTGACAGTCTCACACCAGGTCACTGTCTCAAGCTGACAGTCTCACACCAGGTCACTGTCTCAAGCTGACAGTCCCACACTAAGTTACTGTCTCAAGCTGACAGTCTCACACCAGGTCACTGTCTCAAGCTGACAGTCTCACACCAGGTCACTGTCTCAAGTTGACAGTCTCACACCAGGTCACTGTCTCAAGCTGACAGTCTCACACCAGGTCACTGTCTCAAGCTGACAGTCTCGCACCAGGTCACTGTCTCAAGCTGACAGTCCCACACCAGGTCACTGTCTCAAGCTGACAGTCCCACACCAGGTCACTGTCTCAAGCTGACAGTCCCACACTAAGTTACTGTCTCAAGCTGACAGTCTCACACCAAGTTACTGTCTCAAGCTGACAGTCTCTCACCAAGTCACTGTCTCAAGCTGACAGTCTCACACCAGGTCACTGTCTCAAGTTGACAGTCCCACACCAGGTCACTGTCTCAAGCTGACAGTCCCACACCAGGTCACTGTCTCAAGCTGACAGTCTCACACCAGGTTACTGTCTCAAGCTGACAGTCTCTCACCAAGTCACTGTCTCAAGCTGACAGTCTCACACCAAGTTACTGTCTCAAGCAACTCACACAACAGAGGACATGCAGCATCTTCACATTCACGAGGACATGCAGCATCTCCACATTCACGAGGACATGCAGCATCTCCACATTCACGAGGACATGCAGCATCTCCACATTCACGAGGACATGCAGCATCTCCATATTCACGAGGACATGCAGCATCTTCACATTCACGAGGACATGCAGCATCTTCACATTCTCACCAGACCCGAGATTCTAAATGTAAATTATTCATCTTCAATTCTTGATAAAACAAATTTAACGAATCAATGTCTGGAGGGATTACTCGCCCTCAAGAAATATTCATGTTCATCTTATACATATTTTCCTGACATCTTCACACCGAGAACGCGCAGGGAAGTGAACGCTTAAGCAGTTGGTTGAGGAGAACGTGTTCACACTGACACTGAGAATGACAAGCCAGCTGCACCTTCAGGACAAGTTCTGTCATAGACGCAGAGATGTAGTCACTGTGACATGACAGTGACAACACAACAGTTTCTGGGGTAAACCATAAAGTGCATACAATCATTTAGTAGCAATTATTTATATATTTATCAAGTAGATCTATGGATAATGATGCCACAGTAAGCTGAAGTGTGCAACAAGGAACAATCAAATAGTTACTGACTGTATCGGAAGTAATGTTTGACGTGACACGCAACAGCAGATATTGCACGTGTTGGTGAGTATTGGAACTCATTTATGTACACTTGTGTGAGTGTGTCGGCAGTGTGTGTGTGTGTAGGGTCTGTGTAGGTATAGTGTGTGTGTGTGTAGGGTCTGTGTAGGTACAGTGTGTGTGTGTAGGGTCTGTGTTGATATAGTGTGTGTGTGTGTGTGTGTGTGTGTGTGTGTAGGTATTGTGTGTGTGTAGGGTCTGTGTAGGTATAGTGTGTGTGTGTGTGTGTGTGTGTGTGTGTGTGTGTGTGTGTGTGTGTGTGTGTGTGTGTGTGTGTGTGTGTGTGTGTAGGGTCTGTGTAGGTATAGTGTAAGTGTGTGGGTGTGTAGGGTCTGTGTAGGTATAGCGTGTGTGTAGGGTCTGTGTAGGTATAGTGTGTGTGTGTGTGTGTGTGTGTGTGTGTGTGTGTGTGTGTGTGTGTGTGTGTGTGTGTGTGTGTGTGTGTGTGTGTGTGTGTGTAGGTATAGTGTGTGTGTAGGGTCTGTGTAGGTATAGTGTGTGTGTGTGTGTGTGTGTGTGTTGGTTCTGTGTGTGTGTTGGTTCTGTGTGTGTGTGTGTGTGTGTGTGTGTTGGTTATGTCTGTCTGTCTGTGTCTGTCTGTGTACGTACTCATCTAGGTGTGTTTGCTGGGGTTTGCGGGCTCTTTGGTCCCGTGGGTGGTGATAGTGGGTGGAGATGGTAGTAATCACAATTCTTTCCATCTCAAGTGCTTGAAATCTACTAGAGACGAGTCAAAGTTGGTTAAACATGAACGACTCTTTGGAAAGCCGTGTTGTGAATCCCCCATTGATCTGTGTTTCTCAAAATGTAAACAATTGGCTTTTGCAGTTATCGTTAAAGCAAGTTTCTTCAGAATAAACATTAAGTTAATTGGACGACAAATTAGATGAAAGTGATCTCTCATCCTTGTCAAAAATCGAGAATGAATCACCCTTACATCCTTCCACAACTCTGATAACTTGCCCGAGTCTAATGAATATGCAAGACAAGGGCTCTCTCGGGTCTTTTTTTTCCATTTTTAGAGAACCCTAATACTTCAAATACCCTAATACTGTCAAATACTTCATCTGGATCTGAGGAGTTATTTGACTTGAATTGTATTATTTGTTAAATAACTTACTATTGCCAGCCTGTTTCCTTCGCCATTATTAGTCTAAGTTAAAATGCTGTCATGTAGATTCCTTAATTACTTCCTTCTCCCCTTATTTATATTCAAAATTGTCTACAAACTTATATTACTTGCAATGTACTTCGACATGAATAGAGAGATATAAGCTGATGATTGCCTTTCAAAATATCTAGAAATATACGCATTATCGTAGTCAAGGTTATAATGCTTCCATACACTCTTAACATTTTACATAAACATGTACAATGATAATATACTATGAAATTAATAAATATATACAAGTCGATGATTGCCTTCCAAAAAATCTTAAAATATTTTTTTTCCTTCAGCAGAGGGAACGTTTCAATAATTCTGGGAAAATAGTGACGGGAACTCCAAGCAGGACAGATTGTTACGTTTCACAGTCAATGACACGATCAGACAATGACAACAAATCATTTTGCTGTTGTTGGTCGAGGGGTATTTCCCACAATTTGTCCAGGAGTATATAACCTGCTGGAGCCGAGAGTCCATCACCACTGTCCTCAGCAAGAGTTTAACATGCAGACAACATTCACAGTGAGCGCCCTGCTCCTAGCAGTGGTGACAGGCAGCCCCCTCCAGGGCTCGTCACTGCAGCTCACCAACACACCAACACAAGATACCAATCTGGCGCCAATTTACACGTCGGACGAGGAGCTTGATTCATATTTGGTGCAAGTCGAGGGACGAGAACCGTCCCTAAACTCTGGTGAAGATGGTTTGAGTCATGAACGAAGAAAGCGACAGACCACAGTATCCGGATCCGCCAACACTGAACGCCTGGGTGGTGGGTAAGTGGACTCTCCTCACAGCTTAATATATTATACTTGTGTAACGAATTGGAGATCACACACCGGCTCACTGCTTATATAGAAACAATAAGGGTTTTGGAGAGAAGTCTTTTATATCTACATCAATAAAAGATTTCTTTTTGACAGTCTGTCCTAGGTTGGAGGCCAGTCGCTTGGTGCTAAACTCACCTGGTAGCTTACTATGTAACCCTACCAGTTACCATGTAACCCCTATCAGTTACCATGTAACCCTACCAGTTACCATGTAACCCCTATCAGTTACCATGTAACCCTACCAGTTACCAAGTAACTCAGTTACATGGTTAAGTGGAAGGGATTGGCCAACACAGAGGGGTCAGGGTTGGCCCTATTGCTCCCCTTTACGGGATCAGGGCTCAAATGGGGAACCCACTGAAATCTGCGTAAATGAAATAGTGGCCTTGGAGTCCATACAGTTACATTATGTGTACATAATTATAAAAAATCAGATATTGATATGCAAAATGAATGTTCTTATAGCAGATTTGCATTCCACGAGCACCCTATACTTAAATGATGCAACTGGGTACCTCCTACTAGTATAAGGGACAAGATATGTAAGGGAATTGTTCTGTATGTTGAAGGGGTCGTGGAACATGGGATGTGTTCCACGAACTATATCTCATGTTCCACGGAACATGGGGTGTGTTCAGTGTATTTCAAGGGTCAGGGGACTATAACGTATGATATGTTGCATGTGTTGTAGGGCTCTGCGAGACAGCGCTACCATCAACTTGGGTCACACCTTCGACACACACAATCCAAGGCGGCCTCAGTGTTGACCGCACCAAAGTTCCCGGGTAAGACAACCATATTCCACTGTTTATCATTGTTTTTGTAAACTGTTGGTACACTTTGGCTCAGTATTTTAACTCAAAGTTGAAATATATAAACAGTAAAATGGACAAATTCATCTTCGTTAATTTAGTACAGTATATTTTTTATAAATATTTATCTATATATAGATCATATAAACAAAGATTCTGTACAATAAATTATACAGTAGCACAGATAATGTAGTAATTTGTATACCATGATGCAGCCTTGGGAGCGAGAGGAACGTGGGAGCCAGTTTGAGTTACGTGTATAAGCCCAACAGACAGACCTCCTTCACCGCCGGTGTTCAACACTCCCGGGGTGGAGGCGGCAGGTAGGCCTCTCTTCCAGCTGTTCTCGTCACACTTCGCTGTTAACACCTGTTACACCCTTCACTGTAAACATGTGCAAATGCCCATTACAACATCCGCCAGTGTCATTACTATAGATTCTGTCATGTATTCATATACAGTTTATAAGTGTTATAAAGTCTGCATTTCCTCGTAAGATTATATTTGATATTTTCATCGCAGCTCAGAGTTTGTCTCGTGAAGAACCTTCATTAATTATTATTTCTCATTTAAATGTTAAAGCAAAACTATTTCCAACAGGTCCAACAGTTTTGGACTTGGTTTCAGTCACACGTTCGACCGGAAGAGGAGAGCCACAGAGAACTTGTAAATAACGTCTTGTGAAGAAGTGAAAGTTGTGTTCTTAAGATGCCAGCGTTCCTCTCCAGTATCACTAGAGGACCTCCAGAGACCCGTGTCTAACTAGTCCTGTCAACGCCTCTTATAGAGCGTCTTTGTCCGAAGCCACAACTGGTTAGGTTAGTTAGCGATGAAGTTTAATACAAGTTTGAATCCTACTGTACAAAATTAATTTTGATTTGTTGTACTAAGCCATTATGAACTTCAATTTTATTATGCTTTAGATATTGATATTTACATGTATTATATTTCTGTTGAATAAAGTTTATCAATGAAGGCAAAATTTTCTAATTTATTTCTCACAAATAACTTTAATATTTATTATAATTAGCAAAAGACTACAACATGTTTTGATTTAATCTTTTTAGAGAAACATTTGCTGATGACTACGGAGGTAAACTATTTATAATAATGCTCAAACTTACACTTTATGACGACACTAAACAGATGCAAACCTGAATTATTCTCGGTTATAAAGTATACTTCTTGGTTGTTCGGTATATTAATGAATTTACCTTAGTAACCCTCCCACCGTTGGTAGGCCTTAAGCTCAACACCGTTGATATAACTTCAATACATTATAACTTAATATAACTTAATACCAACTTTAATTCGTTGATATCTTAAGTGTACTCCGGACTTCGCAGCGTCTATACACAATACACAATTAATAAAGCAAGTCAACGATGGATTCCTGTATACATTTACATTAATCTTTACACACTATAGTGCCGAGATGCTTGCCTGAATCATCACAGCCTGCCCTCATCACAGCCTGCCCTCATCACAGCCTGCCCTCATCACAGCCTGCCCTCATCACAGCCTGCCCTCATCACAGCCTGCCCTCATCACAGCCTGCCCTCATCACAGCCTGCCCTAATCAACAAAGGCCAAAAGCTTGTTAATCCAGTCGCCAAACCCCCTGTTTATTAATAGAAAAATGTCTTACACACGACTCTCACAAGTGAGGACTTTCGAATATTTCTCGAACAGTGCTTCGTTGACAACCTCTGTTCGAATTACAACTCTGTAAACAACCCGTCCTCGACTCAAGTTCATTACATCCAGCGGTCAACCCGCTGCATAGTCGATGATGGTTGATATACACATTAATGAATATATCAATAATTATTAAGGACAAGACCGGAATATAACGATGCCAACACAGAAGACACTTCAATAATTATACCACCAATGATTGTATCTCACTAATTGTACCACCAATAAGTGTATCATTGCTAATTGTATCACCAATAATTGAATTATCAAGATTTACAGAGCACTGGGATGTGTATAGTAGTGTTTCAATGTAGTTTGTAATTTATCTTAAAGGAAAATAAGTACAGAATCTCAGTTATGATAGCCACAGTTTTCTTTATTGATAAATACTCGTCACTCACAGTAGTCAATACTGTCATATGCATGTGTGTTGTGGGTCATCCAAGGGTCACTATCAGTTCCTCTGAGTGAAGGTGAACTTGAGAGGCCGTGACGGAATGAACACGAGGCGACTGACGAGTTCCAGGTCTTCATACTCATAACCAACAGTGAAGCGTTGCATGGCCTGTACAGGAATAACATTTATTAATCAAACAATCATTCTTTTAAGGAAACTAATATTTGTAAATGCTATTTCTTCTCTTCGAGTCAACAAAGAGAACCACTCAATTCTTCAAATTGGATCTACGGAGCATGGCTGATTCACCAGGAAAACAAACCCAATTTTTAGGGTATATTTCGACATAACAGATAATTAGCAGATCTTCCTCACAAAAGCCACGAGACTTTAAAATAGCAGATCATTATTTATAGGGTCCCGGAAGTACAGTCGGATTCGCTCTCGACTAAATCTTTAATTCCGGGTTCGGATTCCGAACGGAAGGGAAATGATTAGCTGCGTTTCCAATTCCATAATTTCCCTGTTCACCTACTGTAAATAGGTTAATCAGCTTGTTGTGGGGCTGCATCCTAGGGAGGGTCGAAGTACCCCCCCCCCACCCTTGGGGGGGGGGACCTCGATATAAGCCTAACATGTATATATACAATGGTTACGTGTCCCCCGACACAATGAATTATTAAATTATAATCTTATTCACTTTGTAATATAAATATATTTCTTTAGTCTATCACAAAATACACTTTCCAAGTGCCAGTAACAGAAAACGAAAACATTTCTTTCAATAGATAACACTTAAATACAACAAATTATTTTTGTTGTTCTGTGTTTGTCTTCTCGAAAACGATTACTCCATGTCTTATTGAAAGAGTTCTCCATTCTTGGATTACTTGGCGCAGAGAAACATTTTTGGGTGACTAATTCTAGCGAGACACAACTGGACGACTTACTTTAGCGAGACTACTGGACGACTTACCCTCGCGATAAAAGTGAACATTTTTTGCTCAGCAATGCGGCGACCAATACACATCCTGGTACCAGCACCAAAGGGCAGGGTGGCATAGGGATGGATGGGGCCAAGGGGCTTGTGCCTCAACCAACGCTCAGGAATAAACTCCTTTGCCCGCGGGAACAAGGACTCGTCCCAGCCCATCAGCATGCCGAGCATAGCCACCATCCACTGGGCGCCGCCAGAAACGTGTCGAGTTAATGAAACAGATAACACATGCATTATTATACGCTGATGTAAAGTGACCTTTTAGGGCAATGTTTCACAATATTCATATGGAAATGAAGCGAACGTTCACTTTATTACAGTGAAGGCAACACACCCCTTTAGGAATTAAGTAGCCACTTAGTACAAAGTCCTTGTCCAACGTTCTTCCCATTCCAAGTACTATAGGGAAAACCCTGGAAAAAAAGAATATTCAATTACACATGATAATATTATATAATTAAAATCCAGTTCAGCTTTTGCACACCAATGAATTGAATATAAAGAAAACACTAGAGGGGAAAAAATTGCTATTCCGGATGCCTTCAACCTTCTCACAAGGGGTTTCTCTCTCTCTCTAAGGTTTCTCACCTTCTGAGGTGAGGCAAGTTCACCTTCGTCCCCCAGCAGCACTGAACTAAGTAAGCAACACACGCTTCTGAAGTTCATGCTGGAAAATCATCATTAAACTTCCACTTGACTCTGTGGAAATAAGTACTCTTACCATCAGATCTGGGGGTCTTAGTGTCTTTACAGCTGACCAAATTGGATTGCCAGCCTTCATAAGAATATCACAATAAAGGAACTGCAGAAGGCGTATTGGCCCTTACAAGTAAGTAAGTAATTATCAAAAGAAGGCACCAAACCGGGAAGGCTATGTAGCACCATCAAATACGCAAAATAATCAGAGGGCGCTAAATATCACCAAGGATGCCAATACGAGAGCAAAAACGCATAAGGCGAACGATATCAAAAGTATCCGAGTCACCAAGAATTCTATCGAGGGACAGGTGACCGCGAGGGGCGGTCGGAAAGCAAGACACACGCTCGTCCTGGAAGTCAGGACATTCAAGAAGGACATGCACGACCGTAAGAGGGACAATGCAACTAGGACAATAAGGAGCAGGGCGGCGCTCCATCAAGTGACCATGGGTTAAGCGAGTATGGCCAATACGCAACCTCGCTAGAGCTGTTTCCCACCGCCGGTTACGGTGGAAGGAGGACGGCCACGAGGAAACAACATTTAAGAGTACGTAGCTTGTTACCAGTAACAGACAACCAAGAAGCCTGCCAACGGGTAAGGACTGAGGAATGGATAACCGGGTAAAAGTCGGAATACGGAATGCCTTTACGAGAGATGGGACAAGAGCGGACAGCTTCCTTAGCGGCAGCATCCGCACGCTCATTTAAAGACACGCCAATATGGCTGGGAACCCAACAAAACTCAACCGACTTAAATTTACTGTGAACGAGAAACAGCCAATGCTGGATCTCGACAACTACCGGATGAACTGGATTAAAGCACCCGAGAGCCATGAGGGCACTACGAGAGTCAACAACAACCACAAAGGAAGACTGACAACGAGAAAGCAGGAGACGAAGAGCATAGAGAATAGCATAAAGTTCCGCTGTAAAGATGCTAGTCTCCGGAGGCAAGCGACACATATAAGTGCGATCAGGAAAAACAACAGAGTAGCCAACACCGTCCGCTGACTTAGACCCATCGGTGAAGACAGAAACGGAGCGGGAGTGAGAAGAAAAGTGCTCGAGGAAAAGGCGTTTTAGAACTGTAGGAGGGGTAAAAGCTTTAGTGATACGAGTCAAGGATGTACAAAACCGCGGAAGAGGGACCCTCCACGGGGGCAAAGAAGGAACAACACGAGGAGAAACATCAGAAATACGAACGGAAAGAGAATCCTGCAGGCGAGATAACCGGACAGAAAGAGGGAGGTGGTGAAGAGGAACAGGAACCGCAGGTGGGGTAAAAGTTAAAGCACGACAGAGACGAGAGGAAGGATGTTGCAAGGAACGCGCAAGATAGCGAAGACAGTAGTGATCACGGCGGTCCTGGAGAGACAGGAAGCCAGTGTCAACATACAAGCTAAGGACGGGAGTCGAACGAAAGGCACCAGAACTGAGGCGCAACCCAGTATGGTGCAAAGCATCAAGACGGCGAAAAGTAGAAGGAGAAGCAGACGAGTAAGCAGGGCAACCATAATCGAGCTTAGACAGGACGAGAGAGGAATGTAAAGCAAGGAGAGTGCGCCTATCTGCCCCCCAAGAAGTATGGGACAAGACCCGAAGGAGGGTAAGGGACTTAGAGCACTCAACACGGAGGTAAGAGATATGGGGAGACCAAGACAAACGAGTGTCAAGGAATAACCCCAAAAGCTTCGCGGAATCTTTGTATTCAAGGGGATGACCATAAAGTGACAAAGAGGGACGAAGAACAACCCGTTTCCGCGTAAAAGTCATGGCACAAGTCTTAGAAGTAGAGAACTTGAAGCCATGACCTGTGGCCCAAGACGACACGGCATCAATCGCAGGTTGAAGCCGGCGTTGAAGGAGAGGCGAATCATCACCCTGACAACAAAGGGTAAGATCATCGACATAGAGAGCGGAGAAGACACCAGAAGGAAGAGAGGAAAGAAGACCATTGAGGGCAACCAGAAAAAGAGTAGTGCTCAGAACACTACCCTGGGGCACACCTTCGTATTGCTGAAAAGAGGGAGAGAGAGCGGTACCAAGGCGCACCCGAAAGGAACGACGAGAGAGGAAGCTGCGGAGAAAGAGAGGGAGATGACCACGAAGGCCAAAAGAATGAAGTTGAGATAGGATATGATAACGCCAAGTGGTGTCGTAAGCCTTTTCTAGGTCAAAAAGGACGGCAACAACGGAGGTCTTCGCAGCAAAAGCAGTACGTACATAGACCTCCAAGTTCACCAGGACATCTGTCGTGCTGCGGCACTTGCGGAAACCAAATTGAGAAGGGGAGAGGAGGTGATGGTGTTCCAGGAACCACATCAGACGAACGTTAACCATACGTTCAAAGAGTTTGCAGACAACTTGTGAGAGCAATAGGGCGAAAGTCCTTAGGGGAAGTACCCAGAGACCCCGGTTTGCGAACAGGGAGGACAACGGCATCGAGCCAGTCCTCAGGGACTGACGACGACTCCCAGATCCGATTATACAGACTCAGTAAATACTGAGACGTGCTCGGAGGGAGATGGCGAAGCATCTCATAATGAATACCATCGGAGCCCGCCGCCGTAGAACCGCAGAGGGCCAGGGCAGAACGAAGTTCAGAGAGAGAGAAGGGATCATTATAGGGAAGCTGAAGATGAGTGCAGAAATCTAAAGGACGAGACTCAAGGACAGGTTTACGAAGAAGGAAAGATTGGGGAAGATGAAGACCAGAGCTAACAGAAGAAAAGTGGGAACCCAGTTCGGAAGCGACCTGCAACGGGTCCGCCACAAGAGTATCATGGAGGTGAAGGACCGGTGAAACATCGGGAACGAACTTACCCGCTATCTTGCGGATACGCTTCCAGATCTGGGCCAGAGGGGTTTCGGACGTAATTGTCGAGACATAAGATGCCCAACATTCACGTTTAGCCGTACGGATGGCCCTACGGGCCACCGCACTCGCTTTCCGAAAGAAAAGAAAAGAATCGGTCGTCTGCCTACGGCGGTGCTTCTTCCAGGCTGCACGCTTACAGCGGACAGCCCGAGCACAGTCCGCATTCCACCAGGGAACGCACTTCCGTGGACCCCGAGAGGAAGAGCGAGGAATAGAGCGGAGGGCAGCGTCGAAGACAGTGTCATGAAAAGAGGAGGAGAGCGCGAGAGAGGGGCAGAAGGGAGAGGTCAGAGAGAGTAGCACTGAGGGAAAATAGGGTCCAGTCCGCCTTAGCAAACTGCCACCTAGGGAAAGAGAGGGAAGGGCGAAAAGAGAAAAAGGAAACAAGGATGGGGAAATGATCACTTCCATGGAGGTCATCAAGAACCTGCCATGTGAAATCTAAGTAAAGAGAAGAAGAGCAGAGAGAAAG